>NC_041409.2:6942075-7272908 GCF_900747795.2 Erpetoichthys calabaricus | reverse complement strand
GAAAGACAACGGATTACATTCTCTTCCCAGGCTGGGCAAGGATGGATGCAGCTGCTCATTTGACAGGGAAGGGAACAGTGTCCTTTGACAAGTCTTGAGAGGACTGCAGAATGACAGCAGAGAATTTCTTAGGAAGGTAATTAAAAAAGAGCTCCATACAGCTGTTAGTGTTTGATCTGATGTCAGTGATGCTGGAGAATATGATAATGCATAGAATATGCTGATACCTACAGTATTTACAATGCAGGGAACAGCTTAGAGGCCGATGCATGTTGTACCAGGTTTGCAGTTGTTCTGGAGACATTTTCTAGTCAATAGATAAGCGAAATAACAATTGTCGTTAGGCTTCGAGTACAGTGTTGCTGTTGATTATTGTCCAATAAACACGCCCATCATTATGCCGAGCCATTATTTGGTGTGTACCTCAGTCCTTCCATCTCACTGCTGTCTACAATATGCTCAAATGTGAATTCAGAAAAGGGTGATTGCTAGTGTGTGTGTTTTATCTTAGCCTACATTATCTTCTGCCATCCCTAACTAACTAATGCTGCAGCACTGGTCTGTTGCATGATGGTGTTGTAGCAATCTGGTTCACAAATGCAATTAATCCCCACAATGTAATAGCCATTTATTACTGTGCACACAACATCTAAGTATTTGTCATGAGAAGTTGCTGTTCTGCATGATGCTGGTTAGAAGTACAAGGTGGCATTGCTTTTGTTTGCAGATGGCATGTCTATGTATGAATCAGATTTTTCAATCAAGATTTGCATATGCTAACTGATAGCATTCTTAATAATTAATTCAATATTTACTCCATTGAACCAGAGCAGGATTTCAGTGTTTAGCCAATACTGGGGCAGTAATGAGACTCCTTGACTACCATGGGGATTCTGCACTCCAATTAAGTTTATCTTTGAATGTTCAATATGTACTGTATGCGTGTTTCAAACTGAACACCACTGTACACAGTTTTCGATATATATTATAAATAAAGACCTGAACAGTCTACTAAGTATGGCAACACAACTTATTCATATGCATATCCTGATGTTCTGAGTACATTTTGAACAATTGAGTCAGTGAGTCAGCAGTGGGATTTTTATTTGTATCCCAAGGGTTTTAATTTTTTTTTTCAAAGAAATGAATATTCATGGAAACAAACTTGCAGCTGCAATTTCAGAAGACTCATAGTTGATGGGATTCTGAACTTCCATATCAGTTTAATCAAAAGTGGTGAACTGTGTAAATCACTGAAGAGAAACGATCTCTGAGAGACAAAAAAGAGCAGATGGGAAAACCTCTGGAGCTTAAGTCAATTTCTTCCATTTTTAATGAAGTGGTAAGAATAGGTTAGAAGGCAGTCTTAAGCGGTAACACTTAAAAACAAGACTTGCAACAAAAAACTTCTCCATTTCTAAAAAAAGACTGTTAATTAATCTACCAAAATATCTACCAAGGTTAAAAAAATTGACTTTTAAAAATGCATTATACATTACTGCTTAGTTTATTGCTAAATGCAGTGACTCATGGAACAAGGCAGCACACAAAGTATGATGATACACGTCTGATTGGGAGGTATTTACATACGTTTATGAGTAAAGTAGAAAAGCATTTATCATGAAAATCTGTGACTGCACCTCTGCAAGGTGACAAGCAACTAATACTGTATGCACTCTAAATGATGTCATGTCATGTGCCTTGATAAGATTTTTGCACTTTGCTTTTTGGAGTTTGGTGGTGCCCCCTGGTGGCCAGATATCATATTCCAAATAAATCATGGATTGATGCCCAGCCTTGTGATATCTCCTTCCTCTGCGAGATGACTCTTCCCACAGTTTGCGCCACTCATAGTGCAGAATATGGGGACACACAGATGTGTGACACAAATGATCATAAGGTATGTCAATTTTGACGGTGATGTGTGATGGGGCTTTTTAAAAAGGGCCTTTCATTGGGAGGGTTAATTAAGAAAATAGCAGCACTGGAGCTGGTATGGAATTACAAGTCTATAATATAAATCCATATTACTAAACGAGAATGGTAAACCGGATATGGATGCAGGGACCTGCCTGTGGACGCAAAAGACATAGTGCGCAAGTGCCAAACAAAGCCCCCCCCCCCCCCCCCCCAGAGTGAAACGGGAGAGACTACGCACGTGCGCAGGCGCCACACAAACCCCCCAACCCCCCCAGCACCAGAGCAAAATGGGAGAGACTACGAACAGTCAGAGTAGGAAACAAAGTAAAACGTCATAAAGAGGTTAAACAACAGGGACAAACACATGGACAGCAGGTTACAGAACAAAGCCCCGCTACCCAGAGTAAAACGAGAAAGACTACGAACCGTCTGACATGCCGCAAACAGGATAAAGCGAGGTCAGAAATAAAACACAGAGTAGGAAACAAAGTAAAACTTTATAAAGGGATTAAAGAACGGGGACGAACACATGGAGAGCGGGTTACAGATGATGAAAACTGGAATGCAACAGCTTCAAAAAAACCTAGGCACGAAACACATGCACACCGAGATACAGAATATAAAGGCAGAAACAACGACTACAACGCACGTCTCAAACTGCGTAGGCAAAGCAGGCACGGATTCAACACGACACAGCTCGAGTGACCGAGATACAAACACGCGCCTGCCTGGATATAATTAATGAACGCAGGCGCCTACAACGTGCGTCTGAAATGACGCAGACCAGGCAGGCACTGCTCCAAAAAGAAAGAGCTCGACTAAACGAGATACGAACTGAAACGGGAAACACTACAGAGTCCGCACTGCTCCACAATGCACCGCATAATGGTTACGATAAACATCACAGTATCGCAAACAAATGAAAATTATTACTCGAAAAAGCGAAAATATATTCACCACGGACCAGGTGTCATTGAAACAAAAGCAGAATAAAGCGAGATCACAAATGAAAGACAGAGTAGAAAGCAAAATAAAACGTCATTAACAGGTTAAACGAGGGGGCCAAACACATGGACAGCAGGTTACAGATAATGAAGACCGGAATTCAAAAGCTTCAAAAACAAAAGCTCGACTGACCGAGATACAAACTGAAACGGGAAACACTACGAGGTCCGCAGTAGTCCACAATGCACCGCATAATAGTACGGACGGAGCTCCATATTAACAGTGGGAGGCCCCAGAGTGACACGGGCGAACGCTCCGTATTAAACGTGCGTCATCCTCACACGTAGCTGCCCAGCGGGCACGGGTTCAAAACGCCGGGGGTAGGCGAGCGAAGCGAGCAGGGGGCGGAGCCCCCTTTTAATATATATAACTGAAGGAGCAGTACAGGAGAAAACTGGAGCAAAACTGGCAGAATAACAGCATGAAGGAACTGTGGGATGGGATGAAGATCATCACTGGCTGCAGCTCAAAGCGGGATGCCTCCATCGAGAGAGACTAAACGGTAACATTATACGATGTTATCGACTGTTATACCTGCCTCACACTCTCCACCTTGCACTTTTTAACTTGCACTGTGTTTTTATTACTCTTTAATTTAATATTGCTTTTTATCAGTATGCTGCTGCTGGAGTATGTGAATTTCCCCTTGGGGATTAATAAAGTATCTATCTATTGTGGAATATGACCAGGACACAGACAGGCAGACACATTTAAATTACCCCACACACGTTTATTTTGGGTTTCCATATTTACAATTCACTACTCACAAGCCCCAATACCCCTCAGTCCAGGCCAATACAATGCCTTCTCTCTTTCACCTTGTCTCTTCAGATCGCCTCCTCTCTCCTCCAGAAACCTTGTCTCCTTCTTCCTCCCGACTCTAGTCCATCTCTGGAGGGAGGCGCCCCTTTAAATAAGCACCAGGATGTGCTCCAGGTGCGTTCCTGGGCAATCTCCCACCGACACGCCCCAGTGTGGCGGAAGTGCCGGCTGTCTCCTCGGAAGCACTTCGGGTGTACCTGTTCCTCTTCCCCCCAGCACTTCCTGGTGTGGTGGAAGTGCTGAGGTCCAGGGTCCTCCAGGTATTGGGGTCCCCCTGGTGGTGACCACGGGCCCCTACAGGGTTGAGCTTCCCAGCTCTGTACCCGCGGTCCTCGAGGTCTGGAGGAGGCACAAGCACTCCTCTGATCTTCCCCCACCCCCATCCGGGTACCACACTATCTATCTATCTATCTATCTATCTATCTATCTATCTATCTATCTATCTATCTATCTATCTATCTATCTATCTATCTATCTATCTATCTATCTATCTATCTATCTATCTATCTATTATATAGTGCCTTTCCTGTCTATCTATCTATCTATCTATCTATCTATCTATCTATCTATCTATCTATCTATCTATCTATCTATCTATCTATCTATCTATCTATCTATCTATCTATCTATCTATCTATCTATCTATCTATCTATTATATAGTGCCTTTCCTGTCTATCTATCTATCTATCTATCTATCTATCTATCTATCTATCTATCTATCTATCTATCTATCTATCTATCTATCTATCTATCTATCTATCTATCTATTATATAGTGCCTTTCCTGTCTATCTATCTATCTATCTATCTATCTATCTATCTATCTATCTATCTATCTATCTATCTATCTATCTATCTATCTATCTATCTATCTATCTATCTATCTATCTATCTAAAAATGCGTGTACTGCAACCGCAGGAAACCAATTAACATGTACAGATATTTTAAAATATAGTCTAGAATTTAAAATTTCTTTAACTAAAAACTCATTTCAACATAGCATAGAATAACATCCCAGCTATTTTAAGGTGTCTGAAATTAATTCTGAGACACTGGTTTATGTGAAAGTAACTTTTTGTGTATTGAAAGGTACCTCAAATATAATTGAAAATTTCCTTGCAATATGTCCTGTAAAAATGCCCTGTCTTTTAAAACACAAATTCCTGCTTGTTCAGTTCAGCTTCATTTGTGATATCTCGATATACAGAGGAAGCGATGTTGCAATATCTTGAAATCCATCTGAATTTCAAACAGTTGGAAATGACTTCCTGTACATTCCAATATTTTGAAAAACACTCGAGGCATTCAGAAATACATTTCAAGACATCCCAAAAGAGGAGAAACAATGTTAGGGTATCTTGAAATGAAATGTATTTCAGATGTCTGAAACACATTTTATCATATTGTAATAGTGTTTAGAGATATCTTAAAACAACTTTCTGTTCATTTCGAATGATCTCAAAGGCATTTAACTGTTGTAATCTGGCTTCCCTGCTGGCCCTGCGGCAAAACCCTTCCGCCTTGCGATTTCCAGTTTTTATCAGCTTACATTAGAAAAGAAAGTGTCTTGGCACTGCTTTTATTTGAGCCTTATTCGTGGAAAACTTATTTAGTGACATTGTTTTCTCGACTGACCTTTCAAATACCTGTTCTTGCTTAGAATTTCAGGCTTTGATTCTGGATAGCCCTTAAGGCATGCCTTGTTTGAGCACTGAACCTTGACTGTCAGACTAAAATTCTGTTCTTTCTTTTTGAATCATCTCCGAATTTGATCTCACATCTGGTAGTGCGAGTTAGGCTAGGATTCTGTCACCGTGTGGAAAAAAACATCATCATCAGAGGCGCAACTATAACTGCAATGGAAAAATCGATCAGGAAGAAGTTAGCGGAATAACTGGCTTTCAAAAATACAATATTGACATGTCTGAAATTTGTTTTAAGATATCTTGAATATGTGATTCCTTAATATTGACTAGAACTCTACACTCTTAAAAATACTGGCTCTTTAATGCTATTTTATGTTTTTACACTGGGTTTTGCAGTTCCTCATCAAACCACTGCGTGACAAAGCACCATTTCATTCTTGCATATGAAGTTGATATTTTGTACTTTAAAAAACTTAAATATTGCAAAAAGCTGAAATCTTTAATGCATGGTAGGCTACGTGGGAGGACACTAACAGAGTAAGAAAACCTGAACTTAGCCTGAGTTATTGTATGCAGTGAGAGTCCTTTGAAGATCATAAGCCTTTGGTATTTCACAAATCTATTACTGCCTATTCATGGTTATTTACTGTATGGTGTATGTTGTGGATCTAAAAAAGTAAAGATATTTCTGGTAGTTTAATGTGGGTGGATCACTATGGCATCACTCTGAAAAACCTCTCTGGCATCTTTAATGGTACAGGAAAATAAAGTGAACATTTCAAGAGATTTCAAAGAATGGTAGGTCTTGGCACAAAAAAATAACACTAAGGAGGTCAAAAGTAAATAAAAGTCAGTCAGTCACTCATTCTCCTAACACAGGCTCACAGGGATCTGCTTGAGTCAATCCCAGCCAGCACAGGGTGCAAGGCAGGAACAAATCCTGGGCAAGGCACCAGCCCACCGCAGGGCACCCACACACCAGGCACACACTAGGGACAACGTAGGATCTCCAATGCACCTAACCTGCATGTCTTTGGACTGTGGGAGGAAACCCACGCAGACACGGGGAGAACATGCAAACTCCACGCAGGGAGAACCCGGTAAATAAAAGTGTTTTTTTATATACTTTACTATACTTTCTAAATTCCCAAGTAAAACTGTCTTCACTTGACCTATGAGAGGACAGAGTGCAGGATCAGCCAATGTACAGTACCCCTGGAGCAATTTTCAGGTTAAGGGTCTTGCTCAAGGGCCCAATGAAGTTCTTTCTGGCAGTAACAGAATTGAGCTGGTATTATTTCAGATACAGTGCATCCGGAAAGTATTCACAGCACATCACTTTTCCCACATTTTGTTATGTTACAGCCTTATTCCAAAATGGATTAAATTCATTTTTTTCCTCAGAATTCTACACACAACATCCCATAATGACAACGTGAAAAAAGTTTACTTGAGGTTTTTGCAAATTTATTAAAAATAAAAAAATTGAGAAAGCACATGTACATAAGTATTCACAGCCTTTGCCATGAAGCTCAAAATTGAGCTCAGGTGCATCCTGTTTCCCCTGATCATCCTTGAGATGTTTCTGCAGCTTCATTGGAGTCCACCTGTGGTAAATTCAGTTGGTTGGACATGATTTGGAAAGGCACACACCTGTCTATATAAGGTCCCACAGTTGACAGTTCATGTCAGAGCACAAACCAAGCATGAAGTCAAAGGAATTGCCTGTAGACCTCCGAGACAGGATTGTCTCGAGGCACAAATCTGGGGAAGGTTACAGAAAAATTTCTGCTGCTTTGAAGGTCCCAATGAGTACCGTGGCCTCCATCATCTGTAAGCGGAAGAAGTTCGAAATCACCAGGACTCTTCCTAGAGCTGGCTGGCCATCTAAACTGAGTGATCAAGGGAGAAGGGCCTTAGTCAGGGAGGTGACCAAGAACCCGATGGTCACTGTTAGAGCTCCAGAGGTCCTCTGTGGAGAGAGGAGAACCTTCCAGAAGGACAACCATCTCTGCAGCAATCCACCAATCAGGCCTGTATGGTAGAGTGGCCAGACGGAAGCCACTCCTTAGTAAAAGGCACATGGCAGCCCGCCTGGAGTTTGCCAAAAGACACCTGAAGGACTCAGACCATGAGAAAGAAAATTCTCTGGTCTGATGAGACAAAGATTGAACTCTTTGGTGTGAATGTCAGGTGTCATGTTTGGAGGAAACCAGGCACCGCTCATCACCAGGCCAATACCATCCCTACAGTGAAGCATGGTGGTGGCAGCATCATGCTGTGGGGATGTTTTTTAGGGGCAGGAGCTGGGAGACTAGTCAGGATAAAGGGAAAGATGACTGCATCAATGTACAGAGACATCCTGGATGAAAACCTGCTCCAGAGCGCTCTTGACCTCAGACTGGGGCGACGGTTCATCTATCAGCAGGACAACGACCCTAAGCACACAGCCAAGATATCAAAGGAGTGGCTTCAGGACAACTCTGTGAATGTCCTTGAGTGGCCCAGCCAGAGCCCAGACTTGAATCCCATTGAACATCTCTGGAGAGATCTTAAAATGGCTGTGCACCGACGCTTCCCATCCAACCTGATGGAGCTTGAGAGGTGCTGCAAAGAGGAATGGGCGAAACTGGCCAGGGATAGGTGTGCCAAGCTTGTGGCATCATATTCAACAAGACTTGAGGCTGTAATTGCTGCCAAAGGGGCATCAACAAAGTATTGAGCAAAGGCTGTGAATACTTATGTACATGGGATTTCTCAGTTTTTTTATTTTTAATAAATTTGCAAAAACCTCAAGTAAACTTTTTTCACGTTGTCATTATGGGGTGTTGTGTGTAGAATTCTGAGGAAAAAAATGAATTTAATCCATTTTGGAATAAGGCTGTAACATAACAAAATGTGGAAAAAGTGATGTACTGTGGATACTTTCCGGATGCACTGTACCAGCACAAATCCTTAGCCACAGAGCCACCACTCCGCTACCCTTATTAGTAAAAACATTCATGGCGCTGACTAAAGAAGAAAACAAAAGACAAATAAAAAGAGAAAAAACAGCCATATAGCCACTGCAGGGCGGCTTCTACAGCTGCTGTCCCCTGGGGTGGCTCTCATTCTTACTGTTTTGATCTTGAATGAAAATGTTGATGAATAGATCAAGAAACGAAACGTTTTAAAGAGTAAACCAAAGCAGCTGTTGTTTGAGCTGCCATGAGTCAAAATCAAAATGTGAGTTAGAAAACCTCTGGGTCAAAACAGCAGAAGAAAGGCCCTGATTGGCATGATTTGACTGGTAAGTTTAATTTTTTTCTGACTGATCCTTGAACACTGTTTCCGGGTTTCCTAAGACCAAGGGATCCATTGCCTACATTGATTTTGTATTTCAAATTGTTTTGAACAATATTGAAAACGAATTATGTTGTCATCTTGGCAATATTTTGTTTTCTTTTGTTGTTGGTTGTTATTCAGTTACCGAGCAAAGCATGTGACACGTGATGTCAGCAACACAACTGTATACAATTCAGAGTGTGCAGTGCTCAATCATCTGAGATCTCAAATACCTCCTAAAAAAACCTTTCATGATTCTTTTGAGTATATTTTGTTTTCGACCTCTTCTTCTGTTCTTTCACTTCGTTTGAACTCTGCTCACTTTGGCTCCTGCACTGCATCCCGAATTAGATCTTTGATTCAAGTCCTAGACTTTGCTATTCATAGTTTCGACTTTTCGACTCCATTCATTTAAAACTGCTACTATTTAGTGCAAGTGTGAAACTGCCTATTAGTAGAATTCCCTTCCCTAACTACACTAGTCAATGATTAATCGAGCTGAGTTTTGTTGTTTATCCAAAAGCATGGATATGGTGCTGTGTGTGCTGTTTATCACAATGAAGCATACAATGCAGTGGCAGGTCGTGTGCCTAGTCACTTCTTCTTGGCCACATGAGGGAGTCACAAAATGGAGTAGTGGGAAACATGATAAATAATAATAAAATTGTATAAAACATAATAGCATTGAAAATCACACATTTCTAAAAATCATTAAGAAAAATGTCCAAATCAAAAAACTCTCTCTTTGGCAACACTTCTACCAAAACTTTCCTCATGACAGAAATTGTCTTCTACTTTATGATTCAAAATACCCCCAGCTGTGAGGTGACTTTAAACCATGACCTCGGAGCTACTTCTGGCTAAGTGCTGAAATTTTCCCACAGTGACATCAACCCATTATTTCTTCACTTTATGAAATTATAATCAAGCAAATAGGCATAATTCTTCCTGGGGTATGTCTTGTCTATTTTTAAAAATTTGTGAATACAGTCCTACTGTTTTTAAAAAGTGGGTCAGATGGATATTGTTATTTTTTAAAGGAAATGCGCTCCTTGCTGAGCTTAAAAAGTGATTATGTTTCCTGCACTCTTCAAGCACACTCTTGTTGTTTAAATCACTTTTCAAATTCTGCATATGGCTACAGTGATTAACATAAAGCCAATCAGCCTATATAAATTTACATGAGGGACAATCTGAGTATCTCCTTGCTTTCTCAAGCTTTTGGGCAAACACAGGGTGAAACTGACATGGGCAGAGTTTAACATTTATACATGGTGGTAAACTCCCCACACAACAGATAAACTAAATACCCCAAAACCTCAAAAAATCTCTTGACAGATTAAATTGAAATTTGGTTACATTATAGAAAAATAAAAATTAGCTGGGTAATGTTTTTTTACTTGTCGGTATTTATTAATATTATGTTAATGTGTATGCTCTGTGCTTCACTTTATTATAAGGAAGGATACAGCAGAAGTGACTGATGGGCCATGTGAACAGCAGTACCAACCAAATGGACGATGGAAGAAGGGGAATTGTTCTGGACAAGAAAAAGAGACATGATCATGTTTGCCGTGTAATTTCAGATCTGAAATGGAAGGAAAAAGTTCAATAAAGATGCAAAGCTTAATGGTTCGCAAGCATGTTATTAAGCTCCAGTGAGGGGGCCAGGAACTGTGTCTGTATGCAAAGCTGTTGCATCACTAGAAGGAAACAGAGGGGATGGGATGAAGAAGAAGAGGCGGAAGTGGTGTCCTCAAATCCAAGACAAGCCAGGACCAACAACACCAATTTAAACTTAACAGATCCCCCACGAGCTACTCCACTGTAAAATACATTCACATCTATGGACTTTGGAAGGAGACTTCTCTATCAAAAAAAAAAAAAATACCTGTGCAGTTCTTTGTGTGATTTATATAGATACAGTACTATGCAAAAGTTTTAGGCAGGTGTGAAAAAATGCTGTAAATAAAGAATGCTTTCAGAAATATAAATAATAATTGTTTATTGTTATCAATTTACAAAATGCAAAGTGAGCGAACAAAACAAAAATCTAAATCAAATCAATATTTGGTGTTACTACCTTTTGCCTTCAAACTAGCATTAATTCTTACAGGTCCACTTGCACAAAGTCAGGGATTTTGTAGGATTCTAGTCGGGTGTTTGATCAACCAATTCTACCAGACAGGTGCTAATGATCATCAATGTCACACGTAGGTTGAAACACAGTCATTAACTGAAACAGAAACAGCTGTGTAGGAGGCTTCAAACTGGGTGAGCAACAGCCAAACTCTGCTACCAAGGTGAGGTTGTGGAAGACAGTTTCATGTCATGGCAAGATTGAGCACAGCAACAAGACACAAGGTAGTTATACTGCATCAGCAAGGTCTCTCCCAGACGAAGATCTCAAAGCAGACTGGGGTTTCAAGATGTGCTGTTCAAGCACTTTTGAAGAAGCACAAAGAAACGGGCAACGTTGAGGATCGTAGACGCAGTGGTCGGCCAAGGAAACTTAGTGCAGCAGATGAAAGACACATCAAGCTTATTACCCTTTGAAATCGGAAGATGTCCAGCAGTGCCATCAGCTCAGAACTGGCAGAAACCAGTGGGACCCAGGTACACCCATCTACTGTCTGGAGAAGTCTGGCCAGAAGTGGTCTTCATGGAAGAGTTGCAGCCAAAAAGCCATACCTCCAACGTGGAAACAAGGCCAAGCGACTCAAGTATGCACGAAAACATAGGAGCTGGGGTGCAGAAAAGTGGCAGCAGGTGCTCTGGACTGATGAGTCAACATTTGAAATATTTGGCTGTAGCAGAAGGCAGTTTGTTCATCGAAGGGCTGGAGAGCGGTACAATAATGAGTGTCTGCAGGCAGCAGTGAAGCATGGTGGAGGTTCCTTGAATGTTTGGGGCTGCATTTCTGCAAATGGAGTTGGAGATTTGGTCAGGATTAATGGTGTTCTCAATGCTGAGAAATACAGGAAGATACTTATCCATCATGCAATACCATCAGGGAGGCGTATGATTGGCCCCAAATTTATTCTGCAGCAGGACAACGACACCAAACATACATCCAAAGTCATTAAGAACTATCTTCAGCGTAAAGAAGGACAAGAAGTCCTGGAAGCGATGGTATGGCCCCCACAGAGCCCTGATCTCAACATCATCGAGTGTGTCTGAGATTACATGAAGAGACAGAAGGATGTGAGGAAGCCTACATCCACAGAAGATCTGTGGTTAGTTCTCCAAGATGTTTGGAACAACCTACCAGTCGAGTTCCTTCAAAAACTGTGTGCAAGTGTACCTAGAAGAATTGATGCTGTTTTGAAGGCAAAGGGTGGTCACACCAAATATTGATTTGATTTAGATTTCTCTTTTGTTCATTCACTGCATTTTGTTGATTGATGAAAATAAATGATTAACACTTCCATTTTTGAAAGTATTCTTTGTTTACAGCATTTTTTCACACCTGCCTAAAACTTTTGCACAGTACTTCAATATATATATATATATTTTTTACATCTTTAAATATATATATATATATATATATATATATATTTTTTAAATATCTTTATATATATATATATATATATTGTAACAGATTGAGGCGTAGTCCACCTCTTGAACCCTCAGGTACCACTCCGAACACCAGATGAAAGTGTAATCACTATTTATTTTGTTACTACACAGTGCACAAAGCACCCTCCACTCCACACTCATATAAACAATAAACTCTCACAATAATACTCTCTCCTCCTCGCCCAGACACTTGCCACCCTACCTCCCAGCTCAGCTCAGTGTCTGGGTTTTCCCAGAGTCCTTTTATATCCCCTGACCCGGAAGTGGTTTCTGTCCAAACCCACAAGTCCTTATTTCTTCCGGGTCAGGGTAAACAGTCCTTTTCTTCAGCCCGGGAGCACGTCGTTCCTTCCTGTCACATGACGATGACGCACTCCCAGGTTATAGGGCACATAAGAGCCCACTAGCCCCCCTACAGTGACTCTCGGTGGCCCCCAAGGTATCCAGCAGGGCTGTGTATACAAACTACAAAGTCCATGAGGCCCTGCTGGAACTCGGGGCATGATCATGCTGTCCGGAGGGCTCCTCCTTGCGGCCTGGGGGTGGCGACCGGAGTCTGTAGCCGGATGTCCATCACAATATATATATATATATATATATATATATATATATATATATATATATATATATATATATATATATATATATATATATATACACACTAGGGGGCTGTACCCCCTACTCACTTTGCTCGTCCTCCCCCTCCTCCCGGCGGTGCACTTCATACTCACCACTTCGCGTCTCTGCCGCTCGCGTTGTGAAGGGGGGGGGTGGGCTGAATGCACGCTAAGGAGATGCGGACGGATCAGCTGCTGGCTTGCAGCTGCTGCTACCGAGTTGCATGTTCTGCATGTTGCGCTGCATGTCAATCATTTAAAAGCCTGTACAGCAGTTGTCATTTATCTCACATCCTTGTCTCGCGGGACGTTAAAGTGTCTCCAAGAAATTGCTTGTAAGTAGGGCGTAACGTGCAAGTAGTCTCGCGGAACTTCAAAGTGTCTCTCCAAGATGATCATGTCTCAACCCAAGATTTTTTTATATAATAGATATATATATATATATATATTGTGACAGATAGGGGGTGCTATCGTCCCTTTGAACCCTCAGACCACATGTCAGACACCAGGTAAAAGTCCAAATATTAATATTTATTATAATAATAGTGTGCACCAAGCACCTCCACTCCACAATACTCCAATAATAATCAATCACAATAAATCAATACAATCCTCCACTCCCAGCAGCTCAGTCACCCTTCCTCCCAACTCGGCTCAACCTGCTGGGGTTTCTCACAGTCCTTTTATATCTCTTGACCCAGAAATGCTTCTGTCCTTCATTTCCAGGTCAGATGAAATCATCTTCTTTTCTTCAACCCGGAAGTACGTCATTTCCTCTGTCCCCGTGACTGGGAAGTACTTCCGGTTTTTACGGAAAATGTAAATCCCTGAGCCTCCCTGCAGTGTCCCCTGGCAGCCCCCATGGTATCCAGCAGGGCTGTGAATTAAAACTCCAAGGTCCATGATGCCGTGATGGAATTCGGGGCACCTCCATGTTGCAGGGAGGGCTCCACCTGGTGGCGTGGGGGTATTGGCCGGGATAAACTGATATATATATATATCTTTGTACAGTATTTTTTTCTCATAAAAAGATGTTTAATGGTCGGACCTAGCAGTCTGATGGAGCATGCATGGCCCCTTAAGGCCCACCCTGAATAATGGGTCTGCCCTGTTTTAAAAATAGGCAATGCGCAAGGGAGAGTTGCTTAATATAGGCTGAATTTAATTATCCTATTAATTGATTATTATTAGCAGTAGTTTTAATCGTTTTTGAAGAAAAAACTCCTTTTTGTTTGAGATTTATTGTAGCTCCATAGTGCATCTGTTAGGCAAGGCCAGGATTGCCAGCCACACCATTAAATCTGCCAATGCACTGAACGCATCTTCAACATCTAGTGAGAAACTTTTGCAGAAAGCATTATGGACTCCAGTCCACCACTAGACACAAAATAAATGGCTGCTTCACTGAATACAAACAATAACAAAAATGTGATGACTCAGTTTTAGAATACTGTATTTTACAGATTTAATCTGACAAGCGTACACCTGCAGAAGAATGATTGATGTAGATTTGCTGACTGTAATCTGTCTATGTGAATCATTGAGCTCTTTTGTGGCTTCACTTCCAGATGAATGTAGACCCTCAGAGTATTCTGCCAAAGCAGGACTCAGCTCTGACATGGTTCGGTGGCAACTGGGTGACAGTCAACCCAGCGAAAAGACAACTTGGTGAAAAGACAATTCGGCAAAAGACAACCCGGCGAAAACACAAGTCGGTGAAAGACAACTCGGCGAAGAAACAACTTGGCGAAATACAACTCGCCGACATCCTTTACCTGTTAGGTAATAGTTAGGGTCAAAGAGATTTTTTAATTATATTTAAATGACAACATGATTCAAAATGTTGAAAATAAATTTATATAATTGACGAACAAACTTTATTCTGCAGATGGAACCAACTCTATCTTACATTATCTTCTGCAACCAAAATTGGTAATCCTTTATATAAATTTGATTGTAATTGTATGATAAAGTTATTTAGAATACAAAAGGTGACCTGCGAGTACAGCTTTAGGAATATCTTTACTCTCAACGTATTGGGACTCTCATAAAGCAGGTGATTCTGTGGATTTTCTGGCGCCCTACGTTGTCATTTAAATATCATTAAAAAAATGTCTTTGAACATTACTATTACATAACTGGTAAAGGATGTCGCCAAGTTGTCTTTTCGCCAAGTTGTCTTTTTGCTGAATTGTCTGTTGCCTTTGATTACTTATATTTTAAGTTCTTTGTGCAGAAAATTATATAAAATTATATAAACTTTAATGCCCAGTGCCCATGTGTACCGTTTTGTTTGGGTTGACACAAATCTGGCAAAAATGTACTCAAATATTACCCTTTCAAAATCATATACTGGCACATGACAAATTGGCTCCTCTGTCCAGGTTGGTGCTTTGTGTGTTTTGCCTTGCTAAAATATGGCAAAAGGTATGACTACTGTTTTAATCTATCTATCTATCTATCTATCTATCTATCTATCTATCTATCTATCTATCTATCTATCTATCTATCTATCTATCTATCTATCTATCTATCTATCTATCTATCTATCTATCTATCTATCTATCTATCTATCTATCTATCTATCTATCTATCTATCTAGCATAAGTGCTTAAGGGATATCTTCAGAGTAAGGAAAACCACCCCAAATCGAGAGGGAATGCTGTTGTTAACACCATCTACTTTTTCACCCTCAGTTCAGAAGAATGCCTGCTGGATGACAAATGATCTCATTTCACCTCTTCCATTAAAGCTATGCCTCCTCATGGAGAGCAATGTAAAGACCATGAGCCATTACAGACCTGCGATTGAGAAAATAGGAGCTCAGACTCAGAAGCATTTCTTTCTTTGGCTGAAGGCACTAGCCATATTTTTACACCTATGGGTGCATTTTCTTTTCCAACCTTTTTGATTGCCATCATTAAATAGGGTTGCCACAGTGGTACCCCAACTCCTGTATATACTGTACACACACACACACATTATATATATATATGTATATACACAGTATACATACATACTGTATGTATATATATATATATATATATATATATATAATGGAGGTGCCCGTCGCTCATAGGTAATTCAGTAGTTCCCCTGTTCCATTTTTTCCTACTGTATAGCACCGTGAACTGCTTGCTCGTATGCTCTTAACTAAGAGCAGTCTCTCTGTTAAATAGTATACCTACCCTTCAGAAACTCCTCTTAAACAATATTTCAAATAAGAATAAAACACACAGTTCCAGCCTCACTGGGTCACATGTTTTGGGCCTGCACCAAATTAACATCATTCTGGACAAAAATGTTTAAGTGCCTATCAGACAGCCTTGTTGTCACAATCCCTCCTAATCTACTAACAGCTGTGTTTGATGTTCTTCCAGATGGGCTTAAAGTGGAGAAGGACAAACAAACTGTGATTGCCTTTACTACACTTTTGGCACGCAGACTTATTTTGCTAAACTGGAAGAATCCTAACTCTCCTCTTTTAAGCCAGTGGGTAACTGATGTTTTATATTATTTGAAATTGGAAAAAATCAAATTCTCAGAGGATCTGTGCAGAACTTTTTCAAAACCTGGCAGGGTCTAATCAATAATATTTTAGAATAAGCTCTTATGGCACTGAGGAAGTAGATTCTCTTCCCATCTCTTTTTCTTCTCCATTTATCTTTATCCGCCTATTAATCTCATCAATTTATTTATTTTTAATAGCTTTAAGTTTTATTCCGTTGGCCATGCTCTCTTTCTCAGGGGTGGGGGTTGATTTGTTTTCAATCCTATTTTTTGTAAAAATTGATCTATTTGTATAGAATGATTACAATAAAATCAATAAAATTGAAAAAGAAAAAGAAAAAAAAAGGATTGGATCCAGCTGCTGCCCCGTGGCCCTGCTCTGGATAAGTGCATTTGGAAGGTGGTTAGATAGATTTAGAAATATCAAATAAATTAAGATTATAGGGGGTTAAAAATTAGACAACTGACTTTTTGTTTAATGTACATCTTGCAGCAAGAACATCATAGCATGTCGGCCATGCTGCAGACCTGGATTCTCAGAGTTCAGAGAACAGCAAATATTTCAATAGAATCAATCCATTAAAATATTCATCCATTTATTAATGTATCCATGCATTGAAACATCTGTAAATCAGGGCTAATCGTAAGAGCCCTTGGACAAGTTTAATTAATAAGGGTAAGCAAGCAGTCTACTGATTGCACCAGATACATTTTTCATTATGAATAAAACAAATCACTAAATTTTCATCTATTCCGGAAATGATAATAAACTCATTATAGTGAAGTTTCCCATTCCATTTTCTTAATATTTCATATAGTTCAGTTATTCAAATTAGTAACACATTTTGTCTGAAATAATGGCCTGTAATAGAAGAGATAATAAAGAATAAGAGTTGTATGTGAAGTCTGACAGAGGCAGCAGTTTTCATTTAATACACTTCACCATGTTAATTCTGTATGAAACAGCTTTAGATAGATAGATAGATAGATAGATACTTTATTAAACAAATCCATCAAGATTAGATAGATAGATAGATAGATAGATAGATAGATAGATAGATAGATAGATAGATAGATAGATAGATAGATAGATAGATAGATAGATAGATAGATAGATAGATAGATAGATAGATAGATAGATACTTTATTAATCCCAATGGGAAATTCACATTATATCCGTCTACTATTTTCTGAAGATGTAAATTGCATTTAATAGTTAGAATAGCTGCCCAACTAGCAAGGGGTTCCTAAGCTTAACGTGGGCATCAGTGTAGTTGTCACAGAACTTGGACAGTGGCCAGCATGGACCTAACTTGCAGAAGACAATCTCAACTAGAGCTGTGGATGTAAACCAACATGCCAATAAAAAACTGCAACACCAGGGAAAGGTACAAGTGTAGTTATACTGGGCTCAGGAATGCTTTTCTTGAGTGACTTGTATTAAGTAATAAAGATGGCAATCATCTTCCTCTAGTATGCCAGGGTGCAGGAACAGCCAACTAAGGGTGCCTGAACCTCTGATTGAAAGAGTGAGATTCCATGGATGTTTTGCAGGAAGACAAAAGAAATGTTGGCTAATAGGAGGCAGAGCACAGTCACTAACAAGGGCTAAGGGGTGCAACGACACCTGGGACAGCTTGAAGTCCTTGTAGTAAAAGAAGTGACTTTGGAGATTGGCTATCTGTAACTTCAGGATGGAGGTGTGAGGGACCAACCGGCGTCCCTTCCAGAATAGATACTATTCCACTACCTGTCCAGGAAGCCATGGGGAAGGAAGGTCAGCTGGGAATCAGGATATTTCTCTGCCGTACTAGGACATGGACACAGGAAGATGCTGCACCAGCAACTACAGCGGGGTTGGCATCCTAGCAACTACTGAAGGACGCTCTGGTTGAGCTTGTGTACCTGGAATGTCAAGGACAGTGGGTGACTGCCTGGTGTGGGCTGAATTTTTCCCTGTACACTGACTGGCAGCATCCCATCTGGCGGGCCCCTATATGAACTCCAGCAGTACAGCTTGGGAGTGGCCTACCCTGATAGGTTCTGTGGGGGCTGCCAGGGGGAGCTGTTGGATAATGATGGCAAAAGGACCATCGGGATCCACCCTGTGCTTCCAGAGGCAATAGATTAAGCTCAGGAAGTACTCCCTGGTTTGGAGTTAAAAGAGAGTCCCCCACTTGCCCCAAGAAGTTGGAGTCAGGAGGAGGCTTATTGAAAAGTGTGGACAGAGGAGAGAAAAGGACAGGAAAGAGAAATTGTGGACTGTGTTACTGTATCTTGTGGAGAGAAGCCTGTTGAGAGGTATTTCCTTATTAATAAACTATTATTTGCACCCAGGACTTGGTTTTGTACATTTGTGTTTCGGGGTTGGGGAGCTGCTAAGTGCCCTGTTGGCCACAGAGGTTAAAGCACTCTTCCACGACAGGGCTCACTGACTCCAGAGCTGGGGGAAGAGTATAGGATGAAGGGAGGACAAGTGGTCAGGTCCATTTGAAAGACGAGCTGTGAAAGTGGAAGGAGATTTGAGAGTAGATAAGCCATCCCATCAGACAGACAGGAGTTCAGTGCTATTTAGTAAGGCCTAGGGAGGCCACCGTTTCTTTTGTAATGTTTGGTACACTTCGTACTCTCCATATTAATATCTCTTTATTTGTTTTTTTAATTTTGAGAGCAGTCTCATTATTTTTGGTGCAGGGTAGTTCAACTGGCCGTAAACATTTCTGCTCCTTCTAAATTTTGGAGGCAACTGGTGTCAAACTGGTAGAGAGGGAGTGTGGATATCAAATGAATGTCAAAATCCTTCAAGCCACATGCTTTCTAAAACTCTATGAAAAAGAAAAAGAGAAAACTGTAGAAATATCTGAAACAGCGGCACAGCACACCTATTCTCTATCAGTCCCTATCTACATTCCCCATTGAATGAACAATATTATCAGAATGAATTTCTGCTGACTCCATCCCTGACTAACTGCCATACTCAACCCATCTTGAAACTTTTCTTAAGCACGTCCTCTTTAATCCCTGTCTATGAGCTGAGCCAACTTTAAATTCACCCCGTTTCCCTTTTACATTCCTTACTGAGTGTCCAACTTGAATAAGATGCCGTTTCATAATTACAAAAAAGAAATATTTTTGCCAATGCTTCACTGATCATCAGAAATCTGCATGCCATGCTCCGTGTTCAAATGTGACTCTGTAAGTCTTTTCTCAAATGATCTGATAATCTGTGTTTTCATTGCAGCTTATCTAAAGCCACAGAAGACTGGCACTCAAGGTCTGCAAACGCCTGTGACAGATTGATAAAAAACAAAAAAAAACCACACTGACCTATTATTATTATTATTAGCATTACCATTATTACTATTTGATGGTGAAATGTCAACAAAACCAAATGAATGTAACACAATTGGCTAAGAACAAATCACCATTTTCCATCCTTCACAACAAGCAGCAGCACTGCATTTCTCAATATTTGATCAAACGGGGCTCTTAACAGTTCAGGACGCAAATCTATAAACATGATTCCCCACAGAGTTAAATAAAAAAAAAAAATCAATTAGCATAAGAAAACAGTCCTTGTGCAAATCCGCCTTTGGGCTAAGTGCACATGCAGTAATGTTCCCCTCTCCAAGAAAATGAACGCGAACATGCACATGACATTTATTAAAACAGAAACATAATCTACACTGCACTTTAAGGGATGATGTGTTTCCCTGGCAGCATGATTAAAATAACTCTTCAGTGGGAAACAAGAAGAAAATGGCTACAGCACCTAGATGCTCTTTCATTATAATCCATCCATCCATCTATCCTCTTCTGCTTATCTGAGGTCGGGTCGTGGGGGCAGCAGCTTGAGCAGAGATGCCCAGACTTCCCTCTCCCTGGCCACTTCTTCTAGCTCTTCCGGGAGAATCCCAAGGCGTTCCCAGGCCAGCCGGGAGACATAGTCCCTCCAGCGTGTCCTGGGTCTTCCCCGGGGCCTCCTCCCGGTTGGACGTGCCCAAAACACCTCACCAGGGAGGCATCCAGGAGGCATCCTGATCAGATGCCCGAGCCACCTCATCTGACTCCTCTCGATGCGGAGGAGCAGCGGTTCTACTCTGAGCCCCTCCCGGATGACTGAGCTTCTCACCCACTCTGTGGAGAAAACTCATTTCAGCCGCTTGTATTCGCGATCTCGTTCTTTCGGTCACTACCCATAGCTCATGACCATAGGTGAGGGTAGGAACATAGATCGACCGGTAAATTGAGAGCTTTGCCTTACGGCTCAGCTCCTTTTTCACCACGACAGACTGATGCAGAGCCCGCATTACTGCGGACGCCGCACCAATCCGCCTGTCGATCTCACGCTCCATTCTTCCCTCACTCGTGAACAAGACCCCGAGATACTTGAACTCCTCCACTTAGGGCAGGATCTCGCTCAAAACCCTGAGAGGGCACTCCACCCTTTTCCGGCTGAGGACCATAGTCTCGGATTTGGAGGTGCTGATTCCCATCCCAGCCGCTTCACACTCAGCTGCAAACCGATCCAGAGAGAGCTGAAGATCACGGCCTGATGAAGCAAACAGGACAACATCATCTGCAAAAAGCAGTGACCCAATCCTGAGTCCACCAAACCGGACCCCCTCAACACCCTGGCTGCACCTAGAAATTCTGTCCATAAAAGTTATGAACAGAATCGGTGACAAAGGGCAGCCCTGGCGGAGTCCAACTCTCACTGGAAACGGGTTCGATCTTTCATTATAAGTGAAGCCAAAATTGACAAAATAACGCTTTTGTAACACTGCCAAAAAAGGCACGTGTGAGAAGCACCCAGAATCGCAAACAAATTGAGCACCAGATTGCCATACGGAGCAATAGGAGACTTTGCTACAAGGAGAAGGGTACAGGCCTACAGGAAAGGTCACACTAAAACACCACATTATTTCATTTAATGGCCTAAAGTCAACCCCGTCTTCAGTCAAGTATCTCAAATGTTCCCTTTCATTGTCAACCCTCACTTTCCTTGACCAGCTTTTCTCCCAGTCCCAACTCTAAAACTCTCACTTATGGCCAATCTTATTTTCAGTTGGCCTCATAGTTTTAGGGGACTGGTTGAAAGCTCCAGTTCTCCATGTCGGCTTTTCTCTAGATACTACGATTCCCCTTCTACATACAAAAGATGCTCAAGTTAGGTTTGTCCAAGTCAATGTTTATAAGTCTACAGTATTTGTCCTCCAGGGTGTGTTCCTGAGATAAACATCATGCGTCCTCTATCCCAAAAATTGGATCATATCTACGAAAATGATTAACTGCCATGGAGGTTGATGAATAACCCTTGAAAGCCTTAAAAGAATACACTGCCCAAAATTGATATTTTCTTTTTTATAAGTTACTGACCCCTTGTGGTTTGTAGTAACAGCTGAGAAAGTTTTTATTCTCATGATTTCAGAATGGAAATAAAATTATGATACAATGGGTCGTCAATAGAGACCAAATCTGGAGCACAAGTCAAGTCAAGTCAAGTTGGGGAGCATGCACTGGTACAGTGTGTTGCATCACCCAGTACACAACGAAACAACTCAGGATCCTGGTTTCCAACCCCCCAGGCAGACACGAGGTCCAGTCCCACCTTCCAAAAATGACCCTCTACCTGTCACAGCCAGGTGTTACGTGGGTAACCCCTTGGCCTCGTCCAGCCACTCTGGTCCCCAACAATGAGGATCTTACGAGCCGGATCACCCTCATGGAAACGTGTCACATGGCCGTAGTGCCGTAACTGACGCTCCCTCACAATGCAGGTAATGTGCCTCATTCGGGACTCCATGAGCAACCGCTCATTCGACATAAAGTCAAACCAACGGTACCCAAGGATTTCCCGGAGAGACACAGTACCAAAGGAGTCCAGTCTTTACCTCAGGTCACTGGATAGCGTCCATGTCTTGCAACCATATAGCAAGACAGGAAGCACCAGGACTCTAAAGACTTGGACCTTTGTCCTTTTGCATAGATATCTGGAGCGCCACACACCCCTTTCCAGCGACCTCATGACCCCCCGTGCTCTCCCAATCTGTCTACTGACTTTATAGGAAGAGTCACCAGAGACATGAATGTCACTGCCAAGGTAAGTAAACCTCTCAACAAGATTGACACCCTCTCCGCAGACAGACACACTGCTGATGGCTGTGCCCAAGAAGTCATTAAAGGCTTGGAGCACAACCAACAATATAAAAACGTCCATGAAAAAAAACTTATGTTAATTGCATCACATGTCAGGTCATCTAGATGTATGCTCACAACGGGCAAAACACATTGTGTTTACACGTGACCTAACTTTTTAATCGAAGAGCCACCTCTCACCCCTCATTCAACTGGTCAAGAGCCCTGTTTAAAATCCCAAAGCTTCTTCCTGTACTGACCGTAAAAGAGGCAGTTGGTCTAAATAACTAAAGAGTGGGAATCATTAGAAAGAATGGAATCAAAGGATAAAGAAAGGGTCAAAACTGAAAATGAAAAAGAAGGAATATCAAAGCCAAACAAAAAACCAAAAACTGAAGTCAAAAGGCAGAGCCTAGTTTCAAAATGCTAGTAATCAAAGTTCAAAGTGAGAAGAATGCTAAGCTCGTTCCAATCTAAGAAACGTGTGACGATTTTAGGGTGATCTTTATACATGTGTGCCGATAATGTCACAAGCGGTGCGACCACAGTGTATCATGGGAAACCCCCTCAAAAACAAAACCCACCGAATGGTGGTGCCATCCCCAAAACAAAAATGAAAACAGAGTGAAAAAAATTAAAATTTTAAACAAAATTCCGATAGTGGGACAGGATTCCCTGGCTGTTAAACCCCCCCCAAAATGACACTATGATGAGTAGCCTAAGAAAAATTAAAAAGAACCTCAAATCATATCAGAGAATTGTTAACAGTTCCTGTATGAACACAATTCCTCTGCATGCACTGATATGATTTTTTAGAAGTATTTATTTAACAATATTTTAGCAAAAAATGCATGCCCTTTGTAGATTGTGAGCATGCAATTGGATGACTTCTGTAAGGGAAAAGAAAACTGCCTACATGTTAAACCAGGACATTCGATACCAACTCATTGAAAATTAGAAAATGAGAGGAAATGAGATAATATATAACAAAAGCCACATCATGACATGCATTTAATTTGCTTTGCTCCTGGTCAATTCCTTTGGCCGACTATAAAGTATCCATCAATTCATTCTCATTAACTTATCAAACCTGCCCTATTGGACCTCGAGCTTATTCTAGCGGTATTTGGGACTTAGGCAGAAATCACCCTTGGACAGTTTGCCAGTAAAATAAGTAGACATACTTATTTACACATCAAACTCCACAAATTCAGTTTAATTTGTAACTGCTTTGGGATGTGAGAGAAAAACTAAAGCAATTGAAGAAAGAAACCAGACAAATACAGGAAGAACATTCAGACCCGATAGTATATATCAATCCAGATAAAAATAACAAAAAGGAAACCATCCCTCTATCCTTCTTATGGACCCACTGTCTTTGTTATAAGCTGGTGTTCCAGTTAAGGTGAAAGGGAGTGAGACCTCCAAACTAAGTCCCAAAAAGCAGGCCAGCACCTTCAGTGGCCAACCCAGAAAAGGTTTATCCCATCCCGCCAGGTCTCCAAACTACTACCTGCAGGCTGTAGCTTCCACACGGCCTGACAATGGACAGCATGCTTTTACAATTCAAAATATTACAAATGTCTGAAAATGTCCAACAAGGGTGAGAAACAATAAAAACGCTAGGTTGTAAACACAGGGCAATGATGAATCTTTATAAATTAACAAAAACAGGAAAATAGCAATACAGTAATCCCTCGCTATATCGCGCTTCACCTTTCGCTGCTTCACTCCATCGCGGATTTTATATGTAAGCATATTTAAATATATATCGCGGATTTTTCGCTGCTTCGCAGGTTTCTGCGGACAATGGGTCTCTTAATTTCTGGTACATGCTTCCTCAGTTGGTTTGCCCAGTTGATTTCATACAAGGGACGCTATTGGCAGATGGCTGAGAAGCTACCCAGCTTACTTTTCTCTCTCTCTTGCGCTGACTATCTGTGATCCTGACGTATGGGGATTGAGCAGAGGGGCTGTTCGCACACCTAGACGATAGGGACGCTCGTCTAAAAATGCTGAAAGATTATCTTCACGTTGCGATCTTTTGTGCAGCTGCTTCCTGAAACGACATGCTGCACGGTGCTTCGCATACTTAAAAGCTCGAAGGGCATGTATTGATTTGTGCTTGAAAAACAAACTCTGTCTCTCTCTCTCTCTCTCTTTGTCTGCTCCTGACGGAGGGGGTGTGAGCTGCCGCCTTCAACAGCTTTGTGCCGCGGTGCTTCGTATACTTAAGCCAAACAGCCCTATTGATTTGTTTGCATTTCTCTCTATCTCTGTGACAGTCACTGCTCCTGACACACTCCTTTGAAGAGGAAGATATGTTTGCATTCTTTTAATTGTGAGACGGAACTGTCATCTCTGTCTTGTCATGGAGCACAGTTTAAACTTTTGAAAAAGAGACAAATGTTTGTTTGCAGTGTTTGAATAACGTTCCTGTCTCTCTACAACCTCCTGTGTTTCTGCGCAAATCTGTGACCCAAGCATGACAATATAAAAATAACTATATAAACATATGGTTTCTACTTCGCGGATTTTCTTATTTTGCGGGTGGCTCTGGAATGCAACCCCCGCGATGGAGGAGGGATTACTGTAAGACTCAAAAAAGAAAAAAAAAAGTTAGGCCTACAAGTCAATCTGAAGACACAGATCAAAAGGCAAATTCAATAAACAAGAACAAAATCCAGAAATAATACTTACAGTAAACACTTAACCACATTTAAAACTCCAACTACTGGGTTTCTCTTTCTGGCTAACTTATAAAGCCAAAATGAAGACCAAGCAGCAGTGACACCCAGGTGGCCCTGCCTCAAAGCACAGTATATGGCAGCATATTTATAAGACATATTACACAAAATAAAAATTAATAAAAAATAAGAAGCAAACTAACCAAAAAAACATAAACATTGTGAGCAATAATGACTCAAATGAAACAACAAAGGCATAAAATGGGAAAATAAACATAAGCCAGGGAACATATCCTGGTTGAAACACAATATTCTGGTGCAAAGTCCTGAGGTTGTTGCTTATCTTGGCCACACAGTAAAACTGGCTCATCACAGGACACACTCACGCACACATCTACACTGAGCCCACTTCACATTATCACCTGAAACAGAATGTCTCTAGACTGCTACAGCAAACATCAGACTCCTTAGAGCAAAATTCTCGAAGAAGGAGAGAGAACATACAAGCAACACAGAGAGAGATGAGGTGAGGAATCAGTCGTAAATCCCTAAAACTGCTAAATATGGCAGCAGCGTTAACTAACCCTGGCACCACCCACCTAACCAAAAAAACAGAAACCAAGAGTAACAGATTCTTAACAAAACAGTGGAAAAGTCTTATTAATCAGAATTTCTGAATAATGTTAATTTGTTCAATATCTCTATGTAGTGTGTTTATGTCAGGTACTCATAAATTCCTAAAACTTTACAAAGTTAAAATTTTATTCGGTACAACCCTAGTGGAGACTCTAGGAACAGCTAGCTTGAAGAAGACCAGAGTGTAAATTTCCGCATGATATATCTCTTTAAGATTTCTTACTTTATAAGTAAACAGTATATTGTTGTGTATTCAGTCAGTTTAAATGCTTTTATTCAAGGACTCCACCTCAACAACAGAAACAGTCCTCACCACTCACGTTTCTCTTCATCCCTTTCCACTTCTTCCTTCCATGCATACTGCCATGTACTGAACACAGCAGGAACACCATGCATATGTAAAGCAAACTAAAGAATATTTCCTTCAGGACAAAGTACACGTTAAAATAAGACTCATACTACTAGACTCAGCACCATTATAGTGGATTTAAGACTCTTCAATGAACGAGTGTTTGAAATCAGTACTGAAAAAGACATTTAAAGTTACGAATGGCGTTTGGCTGTATTTTTTCAGCAGCAGTCTATAGCACTTGATTACTTTTCAACTCCTGTCAACAAATACAGTAGTGTAACTAACCTTTAGCTATCTTACTAAACATATTAAAGCAATAGTTTATTATTTCATCAGCAAAAGTGTTTAGAAATAAAATACGCTTTCATTACTAAGCACTGTGTGGATCATACAGTGCAATAAAAACTATTGAATAATCAATTCATCCGAGGAAGAAAGGCAATAAAATTCCAAAACTTGCTTAGCAGAAGATTTTGATTGTCTAGCAATGTAACAGACTGGCGACACAAGTTTTGTAAATGCTGTGCTTTATGAAGAATAAAATAATAACATTCTGTAGTATCTGCGGTGGGTTGGCACCCTACCCAGGATTGGTTCCTGCCTTGTGCCCTGTGTTGGCTGGGATTGGCTCCAGCAGACCCCCATGACCCTGTGTTCGGATTCAGCGGGTTGGACAATGGATGGATGGATGGATTCTGTAGTATTCTTCATACTTTACTAAATGAGATTAATTTCCTTGTCCCTGAACAAAATGTTATAATAAAGAGATGTGCTGTTTTGCTGTTTATTTGTATATTTATTTGTATTTTATTTCTTGTATAAAACCACCATTTTCTCAAAAGTAAAACTGCCAATTGTGCTTTAAAAATAAGACTTTTGATCAGTTTTTTACATATTGTCTGAGGACAATATACGAGGACGGTCCCCAAACCTTTTTCTTGTTTCAAGACTTGTTTTTTCACAGGGATAAACTCCCACAACACACACACACACACACACACATATATATATATATATATATATATATATATATATATATATATATATATACTGGTATACAGTTAGGTCCATAAATATTTGGACAGAGGCAACGTTTTTCTAATTTTGGTTCTGTACATTACCATTTTAAATTTTAAATGAAACAACTCAGATGCAGTTGAAGTGCAGACTTTCAGCTTTAATTCAGTGGGGTGAACAAAATGATTACATAAAAATGGGAGACAACTAAAGCATTTTTTTAACACAATCCCTTCATTTCAGGGGCTCAAAAGTAATTGGACAATTGACTCAAAGGCTACTTCATGGGCAGGTGTGGGCAAGTCCGTCATTATGTCCTTATCAATTAAGCAGATAAAAGGCCTGGAGTTGATTTGAGGTGTGGTGCTTGCATGTGGAAGATTTTGCTGTGAACAGACAACATGCGGTCAAAGGAGCTCTCCATGCTGGTGAAAGAAGCCATCCTTAAGCTGCGAAAACAGAAAAAACCCATCCGAGAAATTGCTACAATATTACGAGTGGCAAAATCTGCAGTTTGGTACATCCTGAGAAAGAAAGCAAGCACTGGTGAACTCAGAAACGCAAAAAGATCTAGACATCCACGGAAGACAACAGTGGTGGATGATTGCAGAATAATTTCCATGGTGAAGAGAAACCCCTTCACAACAGCCAACCAAGTGAACAACACTCTCCAGGGGGTAGGCATATCGATATCCAAATCTACCATAAAGAGAAGACTGCATGAAAGTAAATACAGAGGGTGCACTGCAAGGTGCAAGCCACTCATAAGCCTCAAGAATAGAAAGGCTACATTGGACTTTGGCTGTACAATGGCTGACCCTATGCTCGGACCCCCAAAGGTCATGCAAAGAGACAATTTCTCCTTGGGGATTAACACAGTATATCAAATCCATCCATCCATTTTCCAACCCGCTGAATCCTAACTACAGGGTCACAGGGGTCTGCTGGAGCCAATCTCAGCCAACACAGGGCACAAGGCAGGAACCAATCCTGGGCAGGGTGCCAACCCACCGCAGTATATCAAATCTAAAAAAAAAAAAACTATCCTGTTAATAGAGTTCCTTTCATTGCACTGTACCTATCTTGAAGAAAGCTACAGGCATCTGTGTAGTGTTCTATCTATACCTGTTAGAATGAAAATGAGGACCTGTCACTCTTATATAGATGATTTAGGTCCCACGTTTAGTATCTGTGGACCCAGAATGTGGCCAAGGATGACAATACTCAGACAACATTGAATTATTTATACAAGATAAAACACAAGGAATGGCTATGTAATAAGGTGAGAAATTCTGAATAAAAGGAAAAAACACAATCTTGTTGTCGTCCTGGGTATGTTTACACAGCTTAGCTCCCTTTTTAAACCATTACACTTTTTACAATTTCTGTATCCCCTCTTTCTAAACCTTTAGACTCCCTTTATTCTGCCATTCGAGCCCACACTTGTATCACTCAACACCAAACTCACTTGTTATTATACTGTACTTCTGGGATCACTCCTGGTCCTATCACAGATGACATCTGCGTCAGGGGCTAATCAACATCTGAACTATGGACTCTAGGCTTGAACTCCACCTGATGGCTCCTGGTGTCCTTGTAGTCCCAAAACACGTATAGATCTTAAGGGGACAGGACTCCAGAATAGAGCCTTAGCTGCCTGCTCTTGATGATAAGCAGAGGAACATGGACCCCCATACAGTCCTGATGAAGGACTACATGTTTCCCCAAAGGTTACTTAATCTACTGACATGTGTTTGGGCTACTATCTAACAGATAACCAAGACCCCTGCCAACACACAGGATATAGCACCATCTTGTGGATCTCGGGTGTTATACAGATAAGGTGACTTGCACTCTTGCCAGTTTATGACTCTTTTAAAAGAGAGAGGAGCTTAAAGGCCCTTCTCTCTGTTTTGAAATGCCCCTTGTCACCTAAGGTTCTTGTTGTGCCCTGTCACACTACTATACTATTTAACTATTTAGAAATGGAATTTACTGTATCTGTCTGCTAATATACAATTTAGAACAAAAGCACATAACGCTGCACTTTCCACAAAATGGAGAATTTCAAGGTGACCCTGGCCTGGTCGAGCAGTTTAGAGAAATGGATGGATGGGAGGATAAACCTAATGTCATACCTAATGTCTACTAATACAGCATGTTTACTGTACTGAAGCTGCCTTTATCGCAGTCACAGATAAGATGGGGAAATGTACCTTTTAGATAGATAGATATTTTACTTCTTTTCTCTGACCTACTCAACCTGCTGTCTGCTACTTTCTTTTAAATAAATGAAATAAAAACGGATTAAGGATTATTTTGCCAATATTATTTTTCTCAGGGGTTTCAATTACTTTTATGTGCTTCATTTATAATATCCTTATGTGGCTTTGTTCTTTGATTATTGCTTTGATTTTACCATCTGGATTTCAACATCCTGTGAGAAACCAGCAAAGGACGGAAATGAAAACACAGAAGACAACATGCAATAGTGCAACAAGGTAGTAGCTGTAGTGTTGCACCAACATCAGCTGCCCATCTGCTGCAATGGGCACTTCACCACATCTTCTATCCATTCCATGGTATCTCATGAACAAGACCCTGAAGTACTTGTGCTCTTCAACTTGGAGCACCTGCTCACCGGTCACCAAAATAGACTAAGCCATTATGGAGTTCTGCCACATGCAAAAGTTCGCTGACGACACTGCTATCGTGAACTGCATCAGGAATGGGCAGGAAGAGGAGTATAGGAACCTAATCAAGGACTTTGTTAAATGGTGCGACTCAAACCACCTACAACTGAACACCAGCAAAACCAAGGAGCTGGTGGTGGATTTTAGGAGGACCAGGCCCCTCATGGACCCCATGATCATCAGAGGTGACTGTGTGCAGAGGGTGCAGACCTATAAATACCTGGGAGTGCAGCTGGATGATAAATTGGACTGGACTGCCAATACTGATGCTCTGTGTAAGAAAGGACAGAGCTGACTATACTTCCTTAGAAGGCTGGCGTCCTTCAACATCTGCAATAAGATGCTGCAGATGTTCTATCAGACGGTTGTGGCAAGCACCCTCTTCTACGCAGTGGTGTGCTGGGGAAGCAGCATAAAGAAGAGAGACGCCTCATGCCTGGACAAACTGGTGAGGAAGGCAGACTCTATTGTAGGCACGGAGCTATTTTCAAGGAGAGGACTTGTTTTATAAGTTTCATGACTCACAGGCTGGTACTGATGTGCATCTCTTGTTTCTGTTGTAGGTATTGCTGACTTTTTTGCTCCCTCATGGATGAAAAAAGCAAGAAGGAGGGGAAAAAAATGATGAAACGAGAAAGAGGGAAATCATAATTAAAAAACCTAGGAAAGTTGTTACCCAAAAACTCAAAAGGCTCCTTCCCTAAAGCCCAACTGTCTGACTTCCTGAAAGATGTGTTAGTTAACTACACCATGGAAAAATTCTTCATAACATCCACAATTCGAGTAATTCCACAACACTAACATTTATACTGTCCTGTGAGAACATCTTGTGCTGTGACTTTCAGTCATCACGAGGTAGCAACTAGGAAGTCATCTCCAATAACAGAAAGCCTTAGAAGCACAATATGGTAGTGGCCCAGGGTTGGAATAACAAAAATGCAACTTGAAAAATAACAAAATCTCCTAAGTTTCATGATAGTTTTAACATTGTTTATTGTTATTATTATTACCACGCTTCTTTTAAATTCACCTGTTTGTTGTCTGGTACAAATCTTGTAATCGATATTTAACTCACTTCCTATTGTCCAAATGACTTGAAATTTTGCACACTTACTCACTTCTGATGACAATACATGAATCAATAATCAGTTTCACTAACTGATCAATTAATCCATGTTAATTAAGAAATGAAATTTTCATATGAAGAATAGTTAAAGATTTCACCAATAGTTGGCGCTAGTAACGGATAGAAATATTAAAGGAAGTGTTAAAATATTGATTACAAAATTATACTAAAACAAACCTAAGACTAAAAAGTTGAAAATAATATATATATAAAAAATACTTTTTAAAAACCACGTTTATATTAAGTTAAAAAGTGTACTAAAAAGTAAAAAATAAAAAAGCGTGGGTGCTTTTCATCAATAAATAAAATCTTAGCAAAAGTGCTCACGCTTTTATTTTACGAGTGATGTATGAGAGACTTAGTTTTTACTTTTTAGTACACTTTTTAACTTAATATAAGCGTGGTTTTTAAAAAGTATTTTTTTATATATATATTACAGTATATGTTTTCATTGTGTTTGATGATTCCGCGATATCATCTTCTTTTCCATACGCTGACACCCGTGTTGGTATTATTGTGTACTATTAAAATACAAGTCATGTGATGTATCATATCATCATGGCGTGTCTATGTAAAATGTTGGCACCAGGGTTTAATGTCCTGGTTTTGAGCTAAAAGGAAGCCTTACAAATCGTCTTTGTCGTAGTGTTCTGTAAGGGTTAGTGTTAAAACATTGTTTGTGCTTGTTGGCTTCAATTCTTCTTTTTGTGTATTGGACTTTGATGATTTTTATTTTGACACATCCTTAGTGCTTCCTCCTTTCTTTTACCTGCCCTGACCATATCTAAGCCTTCTACCACATCAATTGTCCATCTCCTGGTCTCTATACTTCTGTTTCTTCTGGCATGTTGCAGGTTCTGCAAATTTATAACATTGATATGCTAATTCTCATCTGGACTGCATCACCCTCAGACTTAGAACTGTTCCAGATTGAGATGTCACTGTTGGGGTCTCAAAATGTATACCTATGAAACCTCGGCTCTTTGTCAAAATTACAAAGAGAGGAGGAGCGACAAGATGCATCCTTGGTAGAGTGTCATGTCCACACTGAGCAGACTAAATTTAACAATTATCACCGAGGTGTAGCTTTTACTCCATGAATACAGGGACTAAATGACACATGATAATAGCCCTGGAATCCTTATACTCTTGTAAAATTTCCCAATTGAAGCCATACAGTAAACAATCATAACGGTTTTATAAGTCAACAAAGCATCGGCATACAGCACTGGCAAACTGCCATCTCCCCTTAAATGTCTGTATAAGAATGAAGAGTTAATCTGGCATCATATTACACAACATCTAGTTGGAGGGGATGTTAAACTTGAAGACTGCATTTGATGATCTTGTCACCTGAAGATGTTGTCAAACTGCTCAAGCAGAATATGTAAGACATGACAAATTACACAACTCCATAATTATTTTCCAGTTTTACATTTCCAAAGTATCATGGGTTTGCCTCTTTTTCTGACAGCAAATCACGTGCTGCCTGACAAAGTTGGCACTGTTCAAACTCTTCCAGGTATGATGAGCTCAGCTGCAATCTCATACTGTTTTCTCTTTTTTACATTCTATCGTGGTAGGTAAAAATGAACGACATCAGACAGTCGAGCCTTTATTCTCTTTGCAAGGTCCAAAACTGCAGTGTTCCTTATTCCTTGTCATTACATTATATGCATTGTACTTTTGGAAGTGCGCCCATCAGATGTCAGCCCTGACACACAGATGGCTCATCCCTACTACTATATGACTTCTTTTCATTCATTAAGATTATGTAAAATCATTGGAAAAGTCAAGTAATGTGACAGGGCGGAATGTGCATTTCTCCTCCTGGATCTGAGGTCTGGCTACTAGATTTCTACATTCCACTGTCACACTATTGGCTTTTCCAGGAACAGTGAAATATGATATCCTCAATACCTGAAACACACTCTCTTGTTCCTCTTTCTGTAAATGGAGACCACCACTCCATTCTGATGGAGTTCCATGGCACTGTTCCCCTTTCTACACAACACCAGCTCCACGACATCCAGTGTTTTCAACATTTCCATTGTGGCAAAGGCGCTATATAGGCATCAACCCGACACAGACTGACAATGGAGGCACGTGTAAAATAAACAAAAAGAATTTTTAATTTTTCTTCAGCCGTGGGGCACATCTTCCCTGTGTCACACAGGCCCAACACAGTCCCAAAACAACATCCAAAGTAAATCACCCCAAACCACACTCTTCTTCTTCCTCCTCCTCCACTTCTCCTCCCAGGCAGCTTCTTCGTCATCGTCGTTGTTGTTGTTGTTGTTGTTGTTGTTGTTGTTGTTGTTGTCCTCCTCCTCCTCCCAACTCTGGTGCCTAGAGTAGTAGCTGCAGGCTCCTTTTATAGCACCACCCGGAAGTGCACCAGCTGCTCGTTGACCTACTTCCGGTTGCACTTCCGGGTGTGGCTGCAGTCCAGCCCACATGGGCTCGTTAAGCCATGCAGCTCCCTCTGGTGGTGGCCATGGAGCCCAACAGGGATGAGCTCCAGTGTTCCACCATTGTGGCCCCGAAGCAACATAGGGGGGTGTGACGATGCGGGTTCTGCTCCATGCTCCTATCTTATGTTCGGGAGCCCTTGAACCCAACACTGTCGATACTTATAACCGAGATGAGCTAGACAGGAAAAAAAAGTTAAAGAAAGAGGAAAAGAACATGAGAGGGAAAAGAAAAAAAAGTAAAGGGAAGAAAGAGAACGGGAGGTAGTGAGAGAAGACAGGAAGCAGGTGGAGAGAGCCGGTGTGAGGAAGAAGGAGAGCGAGCGAGCGAGCAAGAGCAGGCTCGCATGAGAGAAAGCAGGCAGCTGGGAGGAGAGCCCATGAGGGGAGTGTTTGGCCGACACTCAGTGGGGCTGAAGAAAGCGGTCACTCCAGCTGAGCGATTAAGTAGCTGGAGTGACCAGTAGAGGTGTCGACTTGACCGTCGATAGGAGTGGGAGTCGAGGAGGCTTTGGGCTGATTTAGCCCCAGCGTGAGCGCCTTGGCCGTTGGGGAAATAACCAAAGTCTCTGTTCGGTTTGGAGCCCGACGTACCCAAGGATCGGAAAACTACCGGACCTGAGTGAAAGGTTCCTGCAAGGTAGGCGACTCTCCTGTTGAGCAGCCCAGATGGGAGTAGCAGGGGAGCCGCCATGGTAACAGAAGACACCGGGCTTTTTGTTTTAAAGGATTGCTTCCTGTGATATATTACCTCGTGGTTTTTAGAAGATTTTTCTATTGTTTTTAACCTCCACTTTTCACTTGCTTTTAATGGAATATTTATTTATTGGAACTATTGAAAAAGCGCTGCACTTATTTATTTGGACTTTGTTTTGATTGTCTGTGAATAAAAGCACTTTTGCACATTTACATCATCCCCTTGCTGTGTTGTTGCCTCACAGTCTAGCTCATCTGGGTTATAACTATCAACGGTGTTGGGTTCAAGATGGGAGCATGGAGCAGAACCTGCATTGTCACAGGGGGCTGCCACCAAATGTTTCGAGGGATGTCGTGTGCATCCCATGGCTGCTTCCCCGGATCCAGTATCAAAGGGGCGTCCCGGCCGTTCGTCACACCATTTGGATCTCACCTCCTCAAACCCTGGCTTTACAAATACCGAGTTTAGAAATCACCCACAATGCCCTCGAACACAATGATCGACCCAAATCTGAGGAATTATTTTAAATTCTTTACTTGTCTAACAGCCTTATGAAAGTGTTCACTGTGAAAATTCAAACGAATTGTGTGATAACTTGCACTGAAAGGTATCCTTCAATAAGGGCGCGCACAAAAAGGCGAGCCTCAAAAGGGTGACCGCAATTGGGCGCGGCGAATAAAGGCGTTCGTAGATAATTTAGATAATAATAGATAGATAATAACAGTAGATTTTATCTAATACATTTTCTGTAATAATTTTGTTGCGTTTACCTTTATTCGCTGTGCCCAATTGAGGTGGCCCTTTTGAAGCTCGCCTTTTTGTGCGCGCCCTTATTGAATAGAACCGCACTGAAAAGAGTGGGTGGTGTGCAGCTAATGTGCATTACTAGGCTTTAAGTTTTAATTTTCATATGATAACAATTTATTAAAAGAAAGTCAGTTTGATTCAAAAATAGGCTCTGCACAACACCAATACAAAATGCACGCCAGTTATGCAAACAGAACGGGGTGTGATTGTGAATTATTCATTCTGTTTTCAGTAACAGCCTCCACCACACTGCGTTCCATATGTGAAGCAGATTGCAGGAAGATGCAAACAGCTAACTGACACAGCAGCTCTTAAACTCCCATTGTGCGGCAGCTTTCCCATCAAGGCCACTGCTTGCCTGGGTGAAGAAGCGGCTCTCTGGCAGTACCAGATGGTAAGTCCATCTTTTGTGTAGCTGCACCGACTCCGATGGGGAGACACTTTCAAAACAGGACATTTATTCCAATAAGAACAAGTGAAATGGACTGAAATAGTTTGATTTTAGAAAGTGGTTAACTTCTCTTAATCTTTATTTTTGGATAATGCATATATCACCTTTTCCTAACACATTGTGCCTCCATTGCTTAGTGACAGCTCTCACCACTTCCACATGTTCAAGTTGTCTCCTTATGCAGGGCACACTAAAATTACTGTAAGATGATTATACAAAAAAATCTGTCTAAGTAAGCAAAGAACATTACTGTAGCTAACTTGACATGCCTGATAATGAAGGAACTCTCAAGAAGAGAATATAGCTTCTCTTTTACTTTTTCATATATACAGCAGTTATTTTTATTACTTTAGACATTTGGGAGAAATGTAGGAAGCAGTGCACTTCAAGATTACCAACTGAAAGAATACTTCTGTGTGACCAAAGGAAACGCAATTAAGATTTTATAATTACAAGTTGCTTTCTAAAATGTACTGTTGACAGTAAGAAAAGAATTTGGGTGGTGCTCACTAACAGTTCTCTCTGTCTCTTTGGATCAGTTGCACTGGGGACCAACAGAAGGCCACTAAAAAGTGGGATGACACATCCAAATGCCTCGTTATTTTGTCTTATTACAGGAAAGCACTGGCACTGTGACAATTATTGCTGTGTTCATGTGCTATCAGACTATTCGGAAGGAGCTCCGAGTTGTGAAGTTTCACCTTTCCATTTCAGTGCATTCATGTGAGTTTCCGGTTTGACTATTTGGAGAAACCTCAGGTTGCTGTTGATTTGTTACTTAGTATGCAAAACAAAAAAGCAACTGAAGATAAACTGCATTTGTCATACAAATAAGAGCAAAATATATGTATTAAGTGTGAATCATTTAACCCCCAAATGGGATTCAACCAAAATTTCATTTAACATCAGCAGAACCAATGAACCAGTTATTATCTTTCATCTCTATGGCCAGTCAATATTCATGGAGTGACGGTAGAGGTGGTGCACTGCTACAAGTACTTGGGGGTCCATATCAATGACAGGCTGGATTGTTCAACTAAAACAGAGGAACTATATACTGTATGAAAGGGCAGAGCAAGTTCTTCTTTCTCATGAGATTGCTTTCCTTTATTGTGGGAAGTGACATCCTTCACATCTTCTAAAACTCTGTGATGGTCAATGCAGTTTTCTACACTGTGGTGTGGTGGGCTGGTAACATCACTTCAGGAGAGGCCCACCGAGTTAACAAGCAAATTAAAAGGGCAGGCTCAGTTATGGGACACACTCTGGACCCCCTGGAAGTCTTAGCAAAGGAGAGAATTAAAACAACACTGAGTGCCATTACCAAGTACGCTGCACATCCTCTCTCTGACACACTAACACTGAGGACTTTCAGCCAATAAATCATTTAGCAGAAACGCTACGGGGGCTTCTTTATACTAACAGCAATACACCTGCACAATGCCCTGCTGGTGTATGTTTGTCAAGGGTTTGTTGTTTGTCAAATTATTTATACATTTTTCTCCTGAAGACAAAGAAAGAAAGTTAGTTGATTAGTTGCAGAGTGCTATATTATGGCTGTGCTTTGTATCTGTGCTTGATGCTGTGAGAAACACTCACCTGAAGAGTTTCCCACAAAACAGAATAAGAATCCTCTTGTTTTGCAGACTTGCATCTGAGCATATATTGTGTTGGGTGTTTGGAGAGCTGGAGCACCCCCTGGTGTCCACAATGTGTCTATCTATCCGCTGGGACTGCCAAGTCAGATGTTTTTCTTTTACTTTTTGTTTGTTTTTTTTTGTCATTCTGGTGTATGTTTGTCAGGGGTTTGTTGTTTGTCAAATTATTTATACATTTTTCTCCTGAAGACAAAGAAAGAAAGTTAGTTATTAGTTGCAGAGTGCTATAATATGGCCGTGCTTTGTATCTGTGCTTGGTGCTGTGAGAAACACTCACCTGAAGAGTTTCCCACAAAACAGAATAAGAATCCTCTTGTTTTGCAGACTTGCATCTGAGCATGTATTGTGTTGGGTGTTTAGGGAACTGGAGCACCCCCTGGTGTCCACAACGTGTCTATCTATCTATCTATCTATCTATCTATCTATCTATCTATCTATCTATCTATCTATCTATCTATCTATCTATCTATCTATCTATCTATCTATCTATCTATCTATCTATCTATCTATCTATCTATCTATCTATCTATCTATCTATCTATCTATCTATCTAAACAACCCTAGTGTGAATGTCGTGTGAGAGGGATGGCCATCCTGCCCAGGACGGAAAATTGGTTTCAGGCCATAAAGGGAGGCCACAATGGAAGGACATTATTCATATACTCCCCTGAACAGGTCCAAGGGAAATTTTCAACATACCAGTTACAGAAATGCATCAGAATCATGTAAATTTAATTCACAATGACTAAAGGAAGTGGAATTTTAACAATACAAAGATGATAGGATGATACTAAAAACTGGATTAATAACTGGGTCACACAAGCACTACAAATAAAAGAAATCTTCTGTAAGCAGTGTGGTACCCGGATGGGGGTGGTACCCAGCCGGGACGCCCGAGAAGATCGGAGGAGGGCTTGTGCCTCCTTCAGACCTTGAGGGGGCGACCACCCTGGGGGCCACGGGTACAGAGCTGGGAAGCTCAACCCTATAGGGGCCCGTGGTCACTGCCAGGGGGACCCCAACACCTGGAGGACCCTGGACCTCAGCACTTCCGCCACACCAGGAAGTGCTGGGGGGGAAGAGGAACAGGGACACCGGGAGTGCTTCCGGGGATACAGCCGGCACTTCCGCCACACTGGGGCGTGTCGGTGGGAGATTGCCAGGGACACAACTGAAGCACATCCGGGTGCTTATTTAAAGGGGCCGCCTCCCTTCAGTGGATGACTTGAGTCGGGAGTGAAGTGGACAAAGTTTCTGGAGGGGAGAAGGAGGCGGTCTGAAGACATAGAAGCAACGGCATTGTGTATTGGCCTGGACTGTGGGGTATTGGGGTCTGTGTGAGTGACTTCTTATATTATGGAGTACCTCAATAAATGTGTGTGGGGTAATACAAACGTGTCTGCCTGTCTGTGTCCGGGTCAAGTTCCACAGCAGTAAGTGTCAGAAAACAAAATCACTTCCTAATTGTCAGAGCAAATGGTGTTCAGATTAGAATGGTTAGTTTAAAAAAGAAATCTGATTTAAATATGGAAAAAAATTATACATTGGCCATAGCATGAGTGCAGTATATGGTGTGAATTTACCAAGATGCAATACTGCTACTGCATTTGAAGATTTCAAGCTTTAAAAACTCAAAGTCTGACCTTTGGATTTAGCTCAAAATTCACAAAAGCCAAAGTCTTAAAGGTGCATTCCAACTTTTGCTAACTTCTGGCCACAATATGGCTGTTATTGACATTGGCCTTAAAAATATTCAACATAGAAAACACCTAGGAATTATAATTACAAGAAAAAAGGTCTCTTTGAACATAATTTTTGGTAATTAAACAAGATGTTAATATATGATTCTCTCTACTTCTTGTTAATGTTCTGTGTGCAATAGAAGAAGTAGCAGAGACTTTTAAATACAGAAACAGAAGATGAAATATGGTCAAAATGAGCAAAATTCATAACCAGAAAGTCTAACAATGAAAATAATTAACCAGAGAAACTATTTTTTTGAAGTAAAAAACCCTAAAAAGAACAGTTAAATCATTCAGAAAGGCTACCGAAAATTAAATAAGAATTAAATCAGAATGTCAATCATAACACATACCAACAAAAGCATAGTAGCAGAAGTCAAATGGTAGCACCCTTCAAAAAACAAAATGACGTTGTTGGAGATTTATTTTTAACATTGTTAAAAACTCATGAAAAGCAGACCTCCAGTTGCATGCATTTTTCTGCTGTTCTCGTTCTTACATCCTGTATCCAACAATAGATACTCAGCAGATGGTGCTGCTGTTCTTCTTCCTATTATGATGTTCTTGGTCTCTGCAATTTGCTCCATGATCAGCAGATATTGCTGGTCTTTTTCTTTCCACCATGTAACTTTCTTTATTGATCTCAGGATCTCTTGGAAAAAGCGAGTCTCAGATTCTACTGTAAAGAGGAGATTTTGTGCTTGGGCGAGTGGAGGTTAGGAAGCCATTCCTTACAGGACAAAATAGGACCTTGAAATACCGGCTGTGGACTACTGCAGACTGGACAAAGTCTCCCCTTCACAGTAGAAACTGACACTTGCATTTTTCAACCACTGTTAAGCTGTGCTTGAAGCTGTTGAGCTGTGAGGCGCCTATCTCATGACCCTCAGAAACTTGTCTTCTGATTGGGTTGTGACTTGGGGGTCATCCAGATCTCCTCCTATCAGTGTTTTTTCCTGTTTCCAATTACCTTTGGATTATGTAGGACACTATACTCACTGATACTTTGATTTTTTGCGGTTTCTCTAAATCAGGGGTCTCCAACCTTTTTTCGCCTGAGAGCTACTTTTATAAAATGAAAATGGCCGAGAGCTACTTGTGTTTTCTAACATTCATTCTCATAGCTTATTTCAACCCAAACGAACAGAATAAGCTTTTTTGTTTTGCCCGAACATTTACAAAATGTTGGTGTCCACAACTCACATTTGGCATTAAAACATCACAAAAAATATTTAGTTCACCTGCAAGTGCATTTTGTATGTCTGTATGCATTTTCTAGTGTATTTCACACCATTGAATTAAAGCATGAATGCTGTCAAAACAAAACAATGCAATTCCAAATGCACAGATATTCCTTATTCATTTGTCATTTTGTTCCATGTCACTGTGTCACTTTATTCACAGGTCCAGTTGCATGTGTGATGTGTTTTTCAGTTAGTCAGATGACTGGCACTGCATGGAGTCAACAAGAGAGGCAGGTGTCTGGTGGAGTGGAGCCACTGAGGTTCACTCTTATGGAGTCATTTAAATGTTCGTCTGTCAGTCGTGTTCTGAACTTTGATTTCATGACATTCATGTCAGACTCACAGAGGTATGGAGACCCAAACAAAGCAGACATTTTCAGAGCTGCTTAGTGAAGATTCTTATAAGTTATCTGGCTCCACTAAGCTCCAGAAATGCTGAGAATGCTGTTGAGACTTTAAGTGCACATTATTTTGAAGGTTTACTAATATATAATATGTAAAATCCAATGTCTCTCTGTCTGTCTGTCCGCTTTTCACAAGAGAACTACTTAACAGATTTAGATCAGGTTTTTTTCTATAATTTTCTTGAACATTCCAGTTGATTTTGCGACTTCGCTCATTTCGCTATGATTCAGTGTTCGTTTGTGGTACCGATTTATTTGCGCGAATCTGAGAAACACGTAGCGGGCTGAGGGGAGGGGGCCTTCCTCACCAACTCGCCAGCTTCGGGTCGTGTTCCTTAACTCCACTTAGCTAGCAAACGAGAGAACACTTGAATTCAACTTTGTTTGAGATTTAAAATAAAGTGTTACTTAGGTCTTGATGAGTTTGAGTCCGGATATTCTCTTAAGTGTATGCCACATTGAAAAGATAGATTGCAGTAAAGATTGTGGATCGCGATTTTGTGTTAAAAGGATCGTGATATGATTTTTTGGACTAATCAAGTTTTCAAATTTATGTAGGATTCATTAACCCTACATTACCCTTCATTAACCCTTTGGCAAGCTACCAGTAGCTCGTGAGCGACATATTGGAGACCCTTGGTCTAAATGAAAGTCCTGCACGTCTAAGGGTAGTAACGCTCTGTCTCATTTAATTTGTTAGTTATCGTTTTCTGGGCATTATCACTGGAATTTGCAACTTTCTACGGTGTAATATTGTCCAATTAGTACTTCCCAGGGTGTAGTAGCCCAGTCTTTAAGACAGGCAGAGGGTTTTTAAGTGATCAACAGAAGTTGGGACACATGTGCAAATTGTTTGCCACAACTTGCAAGGCTTAATTTACTTTAATTGCTGGAGAACATCTGGAGGTTGTAGCCTATTTGTTGTTCCCTGATGAAGGCCCCTTTGTAATATTCTGGAATTTTCATTTTTTCAGTTTTTGTTAACCTAAAGTTTAAACTTAAACCCCTGGAAGTTTACTGCTTACTTTTTCACCATTTTAGGTCATTCATTGCATTTCAACTGATTAAATTTGAAGAAAAATAGAAAATGCTTTTGACCGGTACTGCGTATATTTATATATATATATATATATATATATATATATATATATATATATATATATATATATATATATATATATTGTGGTGCCTGGTGGGCGTCCATGCCCGGCCGGGACGCCCAGGAGGAGTGGAGGAGGGCTTGTGCCTCCTCCAGGACACGAGGGGGCATCCTCCCTGGTTGTATTGGGGGCCACGGGTACAGAGCTTGGAAGCTCTACCCTGTAGGGGCCCGCGGCCACCGCTGGGGGTGCCCTGATGCCTTGGGGACCCTGGACCCCAGCGCTTCCGCCACACCAGGAAGTGCTGGGGGGAAGAGAAGAAGGGACACCCGGAGTGCTTCCGGGTACACAGCCGACACTTCCGCCACACTGGGGAGTGTCTGTGGAAGATTGCCGGGGAGCACCTGGAGCACATCCGGGTGTGTATAAAAGGGGCCGCCTCCCTCCAGTCAAGGACAAGAGTCGGGAGGAAGTAGGATGATGTCAGGAGGAGGACAAGGAGGCGGCCTGAAGAAGGCATTGTGTTGTGGCCAGGACTTTGGGGTCTTTGGGGCATGTGAGCACAGTTTGCACAATGTAAATAATATTGTAAATAAATGTGTGTTGGGTGGCATGAACGTGTCTGCCTATCTGTGTCTGAGCCAGTCTCCACAATATATATATATATATATATATATATATATATATATATATATATATATATATATATATATATATTTATATTTATATATATATATATATGTTCCGGGGGAGCAACCATGGGTGGCTCAATACCTTCCCCGGGATGCTTGATGGCAGCCTCCCTGGCCGAATGTGATTCCCCAACCTCCCGCTGGGCTCCAAGGGAGATGGAGTCCTCCACAGCCTGGTTGAGACCCGGGGTAGCCACTGGGGGGGGGGGGGGCTGTCTGGCTTCAACAGCCGGGCTGGATGAGTCTTCAGCCCCACCCGGAAGTGCATTTGGGACCAGGTGGTCAAACACCTGTAACACTTCCGGGTGGGCTATAAAAAGTGGCAGCCACCAGCACTCGAGAGCCATAGTCGGGAGGAGGAGGACTAAGCTTGAGGAGGAGTGGTGGTAAAGGAGAAAACTGTGTTGTGGGCCTTTGTGGTGTTTGGGACTGTGTATTGCCTGTGGGTCACAGGGAAGACGTGCGCCCATGGGTGAAGAAAAATAAAGTCTTTGTTTGCTTTATACGTACCTCTGTGTCCATCTGTGTCGGGTCAGGCGCCTATATAGCACCTTTGTTACATATATATTGCATATATCCTGCATATATATGCTTGTCCGAGGGATACCCCAAGGACTCATCCAAGGTTTGTAAAACCCCATCAGGGCAAGAGGGTATATTGTCACTAACAGGCTTGTCTCATTTTCCTCAGCACAGAGAAAACACCCCCTAGGGGCACTGAGCACACCCCTTCTGGTGGGAACACTATAAAAGAGAGATGGATATTGGTGTCTCATTTGGAGCAGAATCTTAGGGAAAACAGATTTCCCTAATTTTCCTTTCATGTAGCCATAGAGAGGATTTATGTTCATTATTGTGTCATCGAACGCCTGTTTACTTAATTTACCCAAAAATTAAAGGGCATCCCAACACTTTGTATGAGCGCCTATGTTTCCTCTACTCCTCCACAATAGAATATATATAGGGCCGTGTTGATGGCAATTGTAGTCTCTGCATCAGCGCTGGTTTTTGGGTTGCCCCCATCAATTAACGCCCCTCGCCCTCATCCTATATTTAAGATTGGAAAACATACATGCAAAGTTTTGTGAAAATCAATTCAGCCATTTTGGAGTAATTGGCGAACAGAGAAACAGACAAATAAAAAGATTACACTTTTATCGATATAGATAAACAATGCTATCAGATGTAAAAAATAAAGTCCACATTGCCAGTCCGTTACATTCTTATTATAGAGCACATACTCGAGATCCCTGCAATAAAATGAAATGGAACCAGATAATCAACCTTCGTAATGTATATATATTCGTCAAAATCAGAAAAATAAGACTAATTGAATTCTACTTTTTTCCAGATGGAAATCAATTTAAACTCACACACAACTCAATGAAAGCTTTACAGTAAGGGCACATTAAGGAGGACTAAACGTATTCTTTATGTAAAAAGTGAGCATTAGGCATATCAAGGCTAGTTTGTTGCTAAAAGCTTTTTCTTGCATGCTAACAGCCTAGGGGCAGCAGCCTTTAAAATATGCATTAAAATGTCTCGGGGTGAGCTGACACACGACGAGCTGACAAATTGTTCAATGTACTTTACTACTTCTTGTGTTAAAACCCCTTTTTGACCTGGAGTCTCCAGCTAAGGCTACTCACCTTGTAGCCATGCCCTATGGAAGCTCTTATGTCACACTTCAGATTAGACTCTGTGCTGACCTTAAAGCCTGGCATCTTTGCCATTTTGATTTTAACCGATTCAGACAAAACACACACTTGCACTTCTTTGCTTTAAACACAAGTGTTATTATTATTATTCCTCTGTACATAGCTTAGCGCTCAGATACATTTCCCTGCTTGTCTTTAGTGCTGCCGCGTATTTCTCATATAATTTTATAGCTTGTAATAAAACCTCTGGAGCCAAGTAGGTCATTCTATTACAAGGCTGACATTATTTCAAATCCTTCTGTCTAGAAGGATAGGTGTTGGGTTAAATTCACAACATTTTCTGAAACTGAAAGCAATAACTGTAAATATAAAGTGGGGATTTTGTGCTGCTGAGCTGCTAAGCTGCACTGTAAATACAGAAAAAACTCAGAGGATAATAAAGTCAAGCCAAAGGACCTTTGCTCACTATATCACCATATTCCCAGATATTATGGGTGACAGCAATACCACATTCCTATCGACACTTGGCTGCAGCCTCTCTCGAGGTTCAATGCTGAGACAATTCTTTTTTCTATATGCAATTTAATTCTTTCTTACTACACCCTAAAGTACAATGAAGGGTATTTATAGTTGGCTCCACTGGCACAGAAACAAGCAACAGTAAAACTTGACATGATACAATGACTCAAAACCTACTACGATATTCTCAAACCTTCTTAATGCTCTTCAGGCATGGCAGGCAAGAACCAACGCTGTACGCTCATGGATGACCAAGTCCCATGAAGTGTCCGCTCTCGCACACACCTTTACTCATACAGAGGCCAATCTGGACTCTCCAATTAACCTTAGACACACATATGTGGTGATGTGGGACAGAAACTGGAACAGCCGGGGCTAAACCCACATAGACAAGGGGAGAACCAGTGCTGGATTTGAACACAGGAGGATGGATCCATGAAGCAGCAGAACTAACTAATGTGCCACCATGCAGGCCACAATGGAACAACAGACACAATTTACCAAACATAGCAATGGTAATTAATAGAAAAAAATATCAATAAATATGCAAGAAAATTACACATACAAATGTGTAACAATCAGACAGCTATAGATGGTTTATAACACTGAAACAGCATTCAGTGTATCAACTTTAGGTGTTGGTGTTTTGAAATTCACTAACTCTCTTTGGATGTTAACAACATTCCATTGTTTTTTTGCCAACAAAATATCATCTCATTTTTTGAAACCACTTTTCTTGATGAGGATCACAATGACATCAGACCAAGCAAATCAAGCCAGACTCCTTTGTCCCCAGTTACTGACTCCAGCTTTTCCTGGGTAATTTCCAAGTGTTCTCAAGCCAGCTGGAAGATATAATCCCTCCAGTGTGTCCTGGGTCTTGCAGCAGGGCCTCCACCCAGTGGGACGAGTCTGAAACAACTCTAGGGAAAGAACACCCTGGGGGGATTCTCATTTCTGCTGCTGGTACTCACAATCTCATTCTTTCAGTCATTACCCATAGCTCATAACCATAGGTAAGGACAGGGATGAAGACCAACATGTAAACTGAGAGTTTTGTCTTTAGTCTCAGCTTGTACTTCACCACCATGGACCATATTGTGACAACAATACAGCTGCTGCTGCTCCAGTCTACTTGTTAATCTCACATTCTCATTTTTCATCACTCATGAACAAAATCCTCCAGTAAGGGTAGTGGTTCCCCCTCACCCGTAGAGAGCAATTCAATCTTTATTGAGAGAGGACCATGACCTCTGACTTGGAAGTGCTGAGCCCCATGTCAGCCACTTCACACTTGGTAGCGAATCACTCAATTGCATGCCAAAGGTCACAATGAGATCAGGCAAAGAGGACAACATCATCTGCCTAAAACAACAATGCTGCCCCTAGCCTCCCCAACTGGATACCATCACGTTCTTGGCTATGCCTTGATATCTTGTCCATGAAAACCACAAACAGGAGCCTTGATGGAGCCCAAAACCCACAGTGAATGAATTTGAATTGTCCCTTTGTATGTTTTGTGGGAGGTGCTGCAGGAATATGGGGTAACAGGGACATTTTTATAATAATAATAATAATGCATTTTATTTATAGGACACTTCACATTTGTAGAAAATCTCAAAGTGCTACATAAAAAGTTTAAACAAAGGCAAAACAAGATAAAAACAGAGATAAAACTGCAATAATTAGTAGAATTCTTGTTAATAAGCTTTCCTAAATAGAAAAGTCTTTAGCTGTTTTTTAAAACAGCCCACAATCTGCTGTGTTCTCAGGCTGTCTGGTAGGACATTCCAGAGCTGTGGAGCAGCGGCTGCAAAAGCTCGGTCACCCATTGTACGAAGTTTGGTCACAAGGGGGCGAAGGCGGTGGGTATTTGCAAAACGGAGGTTTCTTGTAGTGGATTGTAGTATAAGGAGTTCCTTAAGATATTGTGGAGAATTTCCATGGATACACTGGTGAGTAAGCAGACAAAATTTGTACTCAATATTGAGCTGAATAGGAAGCCAATGAAATGACTGAAGGATTGGTGAGATATGTTCATATTTCCGCACCCTCATCAGGATCCTTGCAGCACTATTTTGAATTTGTTGGAGCTTGTGAAGGCTCTTGTTGGGTATCCCGATGAGGAGTGCATCACGATAGTTCAACCTGGAGGAGACAAAGGCATGAACCAGCTTTTCAGCATCACAGAGGGAGAGGTAGGGACAGAGTTTGGCTATGTTTCGAAGAGGAAAGAATGCAATTTTACAGAGGTGATGGACATGTGTATCAAATGACAAATGGGAGTCTAATTTGACACCCAGATTTGTAACAGAAGGGGAGAGGGCAATGGTACGGTCTGAAAAGGAAATACAATTTACGGAGGAACGAAGTTGATGGGGGGATGCCAATTAAAACAGCTTCAGTTTTAGTGCTGTTCAGCTTGAGGAAGTTCTTGGACATCCAGGCCTCAATCTCATCCAAGCAGGAGGAAAAGGTTAATGGAGGTGTAAGAGAAGTCGAATCCAGTCTCACATAGAGCTGCGTATCATCGGCATAACAGTGGAATGAAATTCCATGTCTGCCGATGATGTGACCCAGGGGTAGAAAATAGATGTTGAAAAGGGTCGGCCCAAGGACTGATCCTTGTGGGACCCCACAGGTGACAGTGTGGGTATGAGATTTAGCATCCCCCAGGGGCACATACTGAGCCCTATCTGTGAGATAGGACTCAAACCACTCCAGAGCAGTGCCAGAAAGTTCAATTATATAGCGGAGATGGTGGAGGAGAATATTATGGTCTACTGTATCAAAGGCAGCTGTGAGATCCAGAAGGATAAGAAGTGATGGAGAGCCCTGGTCAGCGGCCATCAGGAGGTCATTGGTGTCTCTGACCAGGGCTGTCTCTGTACTGTGAGAAGATCTAGCATTATTGCATGCTATCCATTGCCTATATGAAAGCAGGTAGAGGTAATTCTGAATTATTGCTGTTGCATTCAATTTGTTCGCTGTGGCTGTTGGGCTCCATTCAGCATCAGCACACACAAATGTCCAATTATGTCATTAGGTAACTTTTTAATTACATGAAATTTAGGATAAGTGAAAGTTAAAATTAGACAATTCATAAGCTTTCTTATTGGACAACACCTCTTGACTTGAAGGACTTCACCTTTAGCATGTGAACCTTAGATGTTATCATTTGCAATGATCAGTGATCTGACATCAGTCATTACATTTCCAAACCAGATTAAAGCTGGTGTCTTCCATCTTAGAAACACAGCTAAAACAAAGCAGGTTCCTAATATGCATGAAATAATTCATCCATTTACTTTCAGAACCTACTTATTTCATTAGAGCAGGGGTGTTAAACTCAGATCCTGGAGGGCTGTAGTGGCTACAGGTTTGCATTCCAGCTACTTTCCTAATTAGTAATCAATTGCTGCTGCTAATTGCACACACATCTTTTGCGTTAATTTTAAACTGACTTAGTCATTAAGATTCAGAGCTCTTAATTATTTCTCCTTTTTTTACCTTTGCCCTGCAGTACAATGAACAGGGGTCCAACAAAGCTCCTTGTTACTGCTTCTTTTTTTTCTTAGTGCATTATTTCACAAGATGTTCCACACGCCTACACAGATGGGCCGTCTCAAATTGGGACCTGAGTGTTGCCGTGCAGCAGGCGAGACAACAGCAGCACATCAGATCCGATCCCCAACAGGCCTGACCCCATTGGCTCCCCAACAGTTTTGACTCTTCCGGGGATGAGGCGCCTGAGGGCTTTCCCCCATCCCTTTCATAATGCATGCAGCTTTCCAATGGGTGGCTGCAACAGAGCTACCCCAGCAGAGAGTAGAAAGGTGTCCTGTCTGCCCTTTTGGAGTGCCAATCCTGCCACCAACTACCCAAGATTTCTCTGCGAGTTGGAGGACCACTTGCAGAGTCGGATGCAGTTTGCTGATCATAATGTGACGTGGGAGACCTTCCGTGAACAGGACCCTAAAGGTTTCTGAGAGTTGTGTTGGTGTTGACGGTGTTCCCAGAAGGGGCTGCTCCCTGGATATCATCGATAGGAGTCACAGCGCATGGCATGATGGCAACTCTGGTCTGTACTGGGAACTGAGAAGGATAGCTGCGAGGGCTCCGAGGGCAGATAAGGAGGCATTTGTTAGAGGAATCTGTAAGCAAGTGACACACCATCCATGGTCTAGTGACCAACGTACTACTTACAGAGGAATTCAAGCAATATGTACATCCGAATCTGTTCCTCGGAGAGTTGCAGTCAGGGAGGGTGATGGAATGGTCCTTAAGGATGATGCTGTAATTGTGACCTACTGGGCTGGCTGCTTTGAGCAACTATTTAAACCTAATGCTCCAGCTAGGACATTGGACATCTCTAGGTCCACGGTTCTTGAGACTGATCTTCCAATTAGATGTGAACCACCCAATCTCACCAAGATTGCGCAGGTGGTGAACCAGCGGAGTGTAGGGAAGGCTGCAGGGATCTGTGGTATTCGGGGTGAACTTCACCTACCAGCAACCGGAGAAGTCTGGTTTTACACCTAAGACGTCTACCATCAACTGCATCCTGGCACAGAGGGTTCTCATGGAGCGCAAACGTGAATATTGGTAGAGTTTCTATGCAGCCTTTGTCGATTTTAGTACAGTGTTCAACTCAGTTGATTGAGCTGCCCTGTGGAACATCCTAAGACTTTGCTGGATTACCCCAAAGTTGCTGGATATCATGGCTGGTCTGTACAATGGTACTGTGAGTGCTCTGCAGACTGGAGGCAGAACCTCTGCTTTTTCCCAGTTGATTCTAGGGTTCGTCAGGGGTGTGTTCTGCTCCTACTCTTTTCAATGCTTGCATGGACTGGGTGTTGGGCAAGGTTGTGGGCTCCAGTGGCTGTAGGGCATCTGCTGGTGAAGAAAGATTCATTGATCTTGACTTTTCTGATGATGGTGTGATCTTTGCGGAGTCAATGGAGGCTCTGATCAGGGCACTCGAGAGACTGAGCGAGGAGTCTGAGTGTCTGAACTTGCGAGTGTCCTGGATAAAAACCAACATCCAGGCTTTAATGACTTCTTGGGCACAGCCATCAGCAGTGTGTCTGTCTGCAGAGAGAGTGTCGACCTTATCAAGAGGTTTACTGACCTCAGCAGTCATATTCATGCTTCGGGTGACTCTTCCTGTGAAATCAGCAGACAGATTAGGAGAGCATGGGTTGGGTCATGAGGTGGCTGGAAAGGGGTTTGTGGAGCTCCCGATATCTATGCAAAAGGACAAAGGTCCAAGTCTTTGGAGTTGTAGTGCTTCCGAGAATCCGAGAATCCTTGGGTACCGCTGGTTTGACTTTGTGTCGAATGAGCAGTTGCTCACAGAGTACCAGATGAGGCACTTTACCTGCACTGTGAAAGACAGTCAGTTACGGTGTTACGGCCATATGGTGTGATTCCCCGAGGGTGACCTGGCTCGCAGGATCCTCAATGTTGTGGACCCGAGTGGCTGGACCAGGCCAAGGGGGTGCCCAGGTAACACCTGGCTGCAGCAGATAGATGGTCATTTCTGGGAGGTGGGACTGGACCACATGTCTGCCTGGGGGTTGCCAACCGAGAGTCCAAGCTATTTCATCATGTGGTGGGTGCGGCAACACACAGCACCAGTGCATGTTCAACCAACCTGTCCTGACATGACCTGATCAGTTGACACAAAAACGTACAGCAAGTACATCTTCTCCAGGTTTTCCAGTTTTACTCACACATTCCAAAAAATGTGTCAGATGAATTAAATGGTGATTACAAACTGAAGTTGTGTGTGGGTGTGTGTATAAGTGGGTACCCAGTAATGCCAGGATATGCTCTGGCCATCCGCCACTCTGAATTGAATTAAGCGGGTCTGAGAATGTTATGCCATGTTATAGTCTTCATAAATTGAAAACATAAATTCTGCTTTGCCAACAAAGTAATTGCATAACGCTATTTACTTCTGTGCTCATCTAATGAAAGGCTGGACCGTTATGTCCTAATTGCCTGTGTATACTGTAGGAATGAAAAACTAAAAGCTCAATGTGAAACAGAACAGATGCCAGAGCAAAATGATTTTCTGTCATTTACAGTTTCAAATCAAGCCTGGATCTAGAGGCTAAAGGAGCAGTGCATTATCAAAGTTCAAATTACGCTGCATTCTTCCCTTGAAGTAATTTAACCAGATCACATTTTTCCTATTAGTGTGCGTTATCACAGAATATTAATAAATAATGCACTAAGCTGTACTTGATTTACGAAGAAGGATACATTTTTACTTATGTTATTGACCCAAAAAGAGATGCAACTCAGAAGGCTCACATTTTGTGTGATCAATTTTTTCTCTATTTTTTCAGTAAAACAGATTAATATTACAAAACAAATAAGCACAGATAATCTTAGACCTTGGCATACTCTGCTGGTGGATTGGAATTCCTCAGGTTTCTATTCAAACGTTGTTATTCAAGGATGGTCAATCACCTTTTAACCCTGTGGTTTCCAGTCCCTTTTCCTGGGGGACCCCTGTGGCTGCTGGTTTGTGTTCTAACCAGTTTCACAATGAGTGAGTTATTTTTCCTTTTTAGTGGGGTTTTCTTTTGCCTTTTTTTCTTCTGATTAGGATACAATTAAGGGAGCAAATAAAACTGAAAAAGGTTCATCTATTGTCACGCATGTGCATCGGAGGACCTCCTCATGGGTTTGATTGAGGTATGTGATAACCCGCCTGGGTCAAGAGGAGGTGCCGTCGCTAACATTCTCTTCTCCTTCTCTCCCTGCAGCACCAAGAAATTGCCCAATGAGGGCACTCAGCCCCACCCCTTATGGTTTGGGCACTATAAGCGTTCCCGGCTGACCGGAAGGAGGTGTCATTTCCCATGTAGAGCAACTTGCCAGATGGAGCTTTTTGCTATTGTGCCTGAGTAGCCTCTTCCTTTGCCGCCTAAAGGCGCGGTCTTTTATTTGGACTATCGTATTAAAAGGGATTACCCGGTTGGTGTCCCAACTTTTCTTTGTTATTCAATCTGTCATTCCTGCAATCGGCTAAAAGTTGCACATCAATAGGTAAAAGCTATTTGTCTGTCATGCAAAAACTCGTGAACTGATTAACCTTGAAACTTAATGTTAGTCTTAATCCAGGAGCTTATGATGTGATACATGTGACACGATCCAGGATATGGATGTGCGAGCTACTGTGCCCCAAGCAATTGAGCGCTGGGTCCTTTTCACAGCAGGTGTACACCCAGCCATGTATACTAATTGACAGAAAAAGAAAAGCTGCATGGGCACGTGATGTCCATGCCAGGAAAGGAACTATGGTGACTTCTGTGTCACAGTGAAACCCATTGCACAGGCCAACTAATCGCTTTCATCACTAATCACCCTCAGTACAACAGAAATTCATACATGACCACAGAGTAGGAGTCATGGGCTTTCTCCACCACATTATTGAGCTTTGGGTCGTTTGGACGGTGAGCGTCAAGGTAGGCACTTGACATGAATAGACAAAAAAAGCCCAGCCGTGCCAGCACGCAGCATGTCTGTCAGGAAAAGAGCCTTGGCATCATCCAATGGCAGTGAAGGAATTCGCAGCAACCTCAGCGGACTGATCTGGGGTACTGTATTTTATGATGGGTGCTTCTTCGACGACTGAAAGTCTGAGTGTTATTAGTTAACAGAAAAATGACAGTTTTAAGTTTAGAACGAAAAACTATGGCAAAGTACAGAAATACTAGTGAAACATGTGGACCTATGGTCCTAAAATAAAATGCATTTATTACCTACTATTTTTTTTAAATTTCCAGAACATACTTTATCAGGTTCATAAAGTTTTGATCAAGGTTCTAGGCCCATTAAATCATGGGTAATTGCATGACAGATGGACAGACGTTAGCATTTTTTATATAAAGATTTCTAAAGGTATTATGAATGAAAGTTTCAAACCACTGTTTTGGTGTGAACCCTAACCCTAACCTTAATCTTAACCCTAAATGCATAAGAACACAAAATCAGATCAGCTGATTAATCAAGGAGATCATTCAGAAGCATATGACTCAATGGCTGTGGAACAGGGTAGAAAAAACCTGCAGCCACAGGGGTCCCCCAGGCCTGGGAGTGGAATCTGCTGCTTTAACTTTTAAAGTGTACTTCTAATATCAAAAAGCAATGACGTATCAATACCAATTTTAAATTTATCCTCTTATCCATCATCAAACCCACACAAACCAGTTTAGGGGTTCACAAACCCGAGCCTATCCCAGCAGCATTTGGTGCAAGACAAGAGCCAGCTTTGACTGGGAAACTAGTTTCACTCATGCACTCAGGACTGGTACGATGGGTGAGGTGGCAAGGCCATCACTTCACGTAGTACTTTGGTCAGAGTAACATTTGTTGTGCCTTTAGGAAATAAAAGCAGAGATTTTTTATGTTTGAGGATCGGGAGATCATACAGAATTCAGCAAAAAAGCAAAGTTTGTAACCAAATGCCCATTAAATATTTTTACTAAAGCCAAAATTAGAAATGGAAAAATGCATTCAAGAACTGATATCGAGAAGTCAGCAACCATCTTATCCAACCCGCTATATCCTAACTACAGGGTCACAGGGGTCTGCTGGAGCCAATGCCAGCCAACACAGGGCGCAAGGCAGAAAACAAACCCCGGGCAGGGCGCCAGCCCACCACAGGACACACACACACACCAAGCACACACTAGGGACATTTTAGGATCGCCAATGTACCTAACCTGCATGTCTTTGGACTGTGGGAGAAAACCGAAGCACGCAGATACGGGGAGAACGTGCAAACTCCACGCAGGGAGGACCTGGGAAGTAAACCCGGGTCTCCTAACTGCGAGGCAGCAGTACTACCCACTGCGCCACTGTGCCACCCAGTCAGCAACCAAGTTATTAAAAATAAACAGCAAAGCATGTCTATGTTAAGTAGTTTGGTCCAACACTTGGATGGTTACAGAATTTTATGTGGTCACTGTGATGATGTCACATGTGCCAACCTGGAGCATTCTGGGTAAAATCACCACTGTGATAGGCTATGGTAATGCTAGAAAATGATGCTGCTTAGAGAGGGGGCATGATAAGTGTGGTGGATCGGTTCCCGGGGTGATTCATTGATGCGGGCGATTCTCACTTAAGTGCACAGGTGAGGAGTCTGCGCATCCGTAATTGTTCCCGGGAGCTGCTGATTTGCCACAGCTGACAGCTGTTCCACGTCCCCGTAATATAGAGTAGCGTGAGGTGGCTAGCGAGGAGGATGAAGATAAAAGAGTGTGGAAAGCAGCCCGTACACAGACAGGCGGAGAGCGATGGTTCACCCAACACACATTTATTATACATAACTATTTACACGGTGCAGGACACAACCGTAAACAACTCCCCCAAAGTCCGGCCTCTCACTCAATGCCTTTCTTTTCAGGCCGCCTCTTTTCCTCTCCTCCCGAGCTCTGTCCTTCTCCTCTCTCGACTCCAGCCATCGAATGGAGGGAGGCGGCCCCTTTTATACCCATCTGGATGTGCTCCAGGTGCCTCCCGATTAGCTTCCACCGGCACTCCCCAGTGTGGCGGAAGTACTGGCTGCGCACCCGGAAGCACTCTGGGTGTCTCTGGTCGTCTTCCCCAAGCACTTCCGGGTGTGGCAGAAGTGCTGAGGACCAGGGCTCTCCAGGCATTGGGGCACCCTCTGGCGGTGACCACGGGCCCCTACAGGGTGGAGCTTCCAAGCTCAGTTCCCGTGGTCCCCAAAGCCATCAGGGCGGTCGCCCCCTCGGTCCTACTGGGCATCCCGGCTGGGTACCACCCCCAGCCACTCGCCACAAGTGAAAGAAAGAACCGGAGGTTGCAGGAGTGTGGAAGAAAGCAGGAAGCAGTAGGGAGAAAGCCGGTGTTTGTGTGAGAGAGAGAGCAAGCGAGTGAGTGAGCGCTCGTAGGCAGCTGGACTGTGTGCCCTAGCAGGGTGTTTGGCCGACTCCAAGGGCAGTTGGTAGTGGTCGCTCCCGCTGAGCATTGTGAAGAACGGGAGTGACCAGCAGAAGGATGGCTTGCCATGGTAGACAGCGGGAGTTGGGGGGCTTGGGTGATGGATTCCCCAACGTGAGCGTCCTGGCCATTGGGGAAAAGCCAAGGATCGTTCTGGAGGGAGCGCAACTGAAGCCAGGGATCGGGAAGCCTCCAGATCAGGAGTGGAAAGAAGGTCAGCTGCAGTTAGGGCGACTCTCCTGTTGCGAAGCCCAATGGGAGAAGCAGGGGAGTCGCCAGGTAAAAGAAGACACCAGGCTTTGTGTTTCTAAAGGACTGCTTCATGCCATTGTTTTAACCTCGTTTTAAAAGATTCACTTATTGTTTTGTTTTTTAACCTCCACTTCAGTTCTGTTTTAATGGATTATTTATTTAAGGAAGATTTTGAAAAGCACTGCACTTATTTACAGTATTTTGAACACTTGTTTTGTTGTTACTATTTTTAATAAAAGCACTTGGCACTTTTTTACACCATCCCCTTGCTCCATTTGTTGTGCCTCACTGCCGAGCTCATCGGTGACATTACCGACGGTGACGGGTTCAGGGCTCCCAAAAGCAAGAAGGGAGCATGGAGCATCGTCACAAACACAGTCGCCAACTTATCTAGCGTGCGAGCCTTTCAATTCAGATGTTATCCAGAAAAAAATTTTTGAAACATGGGGAGAATTTATAAACTAAACAGAAGCGATACTCTGAATTGAATCCTCTTTCTGCCATAGTGAATTAGACAGGCGTGTCCACTTTTTTGTTCAAAATGAGAACAGCATATTGCTCAATGAATGTCTTTTAAGGATAATTTTAAAGTAGACTTGAGGGATGAAGAAGAAAGGTTTGATGACGATAAACTCAATGGCTAACAGATCCCACCGCATGCACGACACACAGGCTTTTTATGGCACTGCATGCAGAAACAGGAAAATTTAAATGACTTGGTGCACAGTAATAAAGTGAATGGAGATTACAGAAATAATCACAAGGGTTGTAACTCTTATAATATGAGGCCTTGGAAAAATGATTGTGTTTCAGAATAGGAGAAACCTTGACAGGAGTCATATATTAACTATTTTGATGACTAGAAGAAATACAGTTTTCATTCTCTTTCCCATGATGCTTGCACTCTGTCTGCTGCTTTTCCATGAATTATCCTATGAGGTTCAAAGAATGAGCGATTAGAAATGTGAGCACTCAAGTAGGACTCCTAGGCATTCACATTTGCTCATTTGTTATTCTAGAAAAGCATTGTGGGTGGGAGTGCTGAGGTTATGTAAAACTTCAGTTTGGTTCAATTCACGGTGAAGCACTATGACAAGCCCTCAGGTACAATGCAAGTCTACATTTTACGAGCATTAGTAAACATAAAGACAAAGTAGTAACTGATTAGCTTACACAGAAAGCAACAATAATTGTCCGTTCATTAATTGTTGAGCTATAGGCAGTTGACAACAGAAGAGAGGAAAACAAAAACTCCAGTCAGCGACATATCTGGAGAAAATAAAGCAGGGGTTATAGACTGTCAGTTGTAATTATTTACTAAACAATAAGAACTAAAATAGCAATTGGCTGTTAATTTTATGATGGCTTTGTTAGGCCTGTGAGAGAGTGTGCCAGAGGATGAAATGATGGCCTGATAAATATGTTTTATCTAACTGCCTTACCTTAACCTTTCTTATTTCTATTTGTCTGTTTTATTTCATTCTGTCTGTTACCTGTTATTAGATGCAACTGAGAAGGCAAATTTCATGTTTTCCTGTGTAAACATGACTAAATAAAGAAACCTAACCTAAACCTAACCTAAAGTGGATTGAGAGGGCTTGATCATACAATGTTACGCTATTTGTTTAATCATCCTTTCCAAATAAATACATAAATATTCTTAAACCATTTCATATTAAGCTGATAGTAACTTAAAATATTGCAGATGCATTCAAATGTGTAGAAAGTGTGGTTAAAGTGCATATGAGCATGTCAAAACAGTCACTCTAATATGAAGAAGTAATCGTTTTGGCACCACAAGAACTGAGATTTACTTCCTATCACACCCTTTAGTTCCATTTCGTTTTGCTGAAAAGTTTAAATATTTTTACATTTCACTTTTTCAGATTTTCCTGCATTTGCATAACATAAAAGGACAGCTTCGCTATGATTTCCCTTCAGTATATACTGTACCTGTAGCAGTAATTGAAATTCTTCAAAAAGAGTATTCCTTAACATTTCTATAGTTAACGTTCTGTATCATAAAGAGCCAGATTCCAATTATAAAAAGTCACATTTGCTGGGAAGAAATATTGCTTGGTTATTTTTTCATATTTCAGCTTTTTTTCCCTGATCTTATCTGAATTAAAAAAATAAAATAAAAAAAAAACACAATACCCTGTACAATAAAACTGCCTGGTTTTATCTTCAAATATAAATAGTTTTCATTTATCACATGGTGGAACAGAAATGAACAATTCTGATTTTAAATTACATTTTTATTAATTTTATTTGCATTGTGTGTCTCATGTGAAGCAAGGGTATGTACAAAATATTTGTAATTTTTTTTTTAAGTTTGAAATTAAGTAGTTTATTTAAAAACTTGTAACTTGGTTGCATTACAATTTGAGGTATACAACAATTGTAAAAAACAATGTGACTTTAAAATTAGAATATGCTCACTTTTAATTGAGTTTGATTTAGGCTAATAAAGCACCTTCACTGAGTGCCAACTCAGAGCACTTACACCTTACTGCAAGTGCAATGTGATATCAGTAATGTGCTAAACAAACACACATGTTAACAGTTATAATAATGCTAACATAAAATCGTGGGAATATAAAAATTGTGATAATTAGGCTTACACGAGTATGAAAACATGACTGAGACCATTAACTTCAGGAACTGGTCAGCTATGTAAAGTGGTGTTATGTCAATGCAGAGTAGGTTTAAAAAGTACATTTTGAGACATGTTGTAAATGCATATTGTAGATACTGTATATGCATACAGTATATAAAATATCTATATATATAATTCACTAAGCCGCCGACAAGTAGACACCTATGGAAAGCACGCAAGACAGCCACGCCCACCAACTCTAAGACCATTGGATACGACGACAACTCGCAGAGCCACGCCCACCAACTCGGACGCGACGCCTCGGAAAACATGCCGTCATTTATGTTCGTCTGTGCTACAGTCCACATGCACCTCTGAGCCACGTTGACTGTTCATAGAGGCATGTTTCTCGCGGATGTGAATGGCTGTATGCAGCGTGTAAAACAGTTTGCGAGGGGTATCCCATGGGATCCTTAAAACAATCCTTTAAAACTGAGGTTAAAACACAATGAAGGAAGTAGTCTTTAAAAACCAATAAGCCCTGTGCCTCTTTTTCATTAGCGTCTCACCTGCTTCACCGATGCAGGCCCTGCAACAGTCGAGACGCTCTCTCAGCAGCTGACCTTCTCTGTGCCTGACTCCACTACTGTCAGTCGCCTGATTAAAAATGGCCTTTTGAAGGGGAGCTATGGACCCGCTATACCACAGGAACACATTGCCTTCGAGCCTGCTCTTGGTCACTCTAACGTACCACAGCTTTCTCTCTCTCCTCACTCGCTCACACACTGCACAGGGGAGAAATGCCCGCAGCACGACTCCACCCAGAAACCGTTTCAGCCACACTTCCACGCCCCTCGCTACGCGGTGAGTGCAATGATTATTTATTTAAAAATGGCCTTTTGAAGGGGAGCTGTGGACCCGCTATACCACAGGATCATCTGTGACATTGCCTTTACATTGTTTTCTTTTTATTTCTGATCCCGTCGAGCAGATCAGACACCCAGGCAAACAACACTGAATAATCAATAGCTGCAACTACTTTGCCCGCCCCAATTCCTCACCTGAGTCGGTTTCGTCTGTGTTCAGCAGTGTTTCCCAAAATCGGTCCTGGTGAATCCCTGTGGATGCAGGGTTTTGTTCCAACCAGATTCCTAATCATTAATGCCGGTGAAACTCATCCGGGATAAGTCAGTTTTTCAAACGCAGCCGTGTAGCAGATTAGTCTAGCAGACTAGCTGGATGCAATAATCCGAGATGAATGCGTGCCCCCGCACTGAGTGAAAAGCCAATGTATATTGAGTCTAGAAAACATGATCAGCAAGTCTTTGCTAAGCTGCAAGAAAATGATGAAAGAACGAGCGCATTTTTTTAACACAAGCTGGGTGGGTGTTAGTTAGTTAATTAGTTACTTGAAGGATTTCAAGATTTAATATGCACAAGCGGTAACACTGCAAAAGCAGCCCAAACCAGAAAAGACGGCTGGCAAAAAGTGGCCGACAAATTAAACGCGTGTGCATTGTACTTACTGAAAGCAGCGTTACAGATTTTGCAAATGTTCATTTTTTTCCCTCTGCTTAAAAAAACATTTAAAAAGCGGCGTGATTATGCGGCGTATACTACGCCGCGGGTTGGCATGCAGCGTGTTAAACAGTTTGTTTGTCGCGGATAATTTGCCTTTTACTTTTACACGAAGACAATTTCCTGTTCGATTGGCCTTTGCGTTTACAATTAACAAGGCACAGGGCCAAACTTTCAAAAAGATATGCATGTATCTGCCAAAACCAGTTTTCAGTCACGGACAGTTGTATATTGCTCTCTCCAGAGTTCCATCTTTTCATTCACTTACTGTTGTATCGTCAAACCCACCACTTTTAGACAACTGTGTCTTTCCAGAAGTGTTCAGCCATCAATATATAATTACGCTGCGTATGCCTGCAGGAACACGTGCAGCGAGCGAGCGAGCGAGAGAGAGCGAGTGACACACACACACATACAGGCGCGCGCGAGAGAGAGAGAGCGCTGGACACATAAGAATAATAATACTTCGTTACATTGATATAGCGGTGTTCTCAGTATTCAAAGTGCTATCCACACAGGGAAGAACTGTGAAGTGAACCCACAATCTTCCACAGTCTCCTTACTGAAAAGCAGCAGCACTACTACAGTGCCACAAGGCAGTTAAAGAATGCACAGGGCTTGATTTTGTTTTCACTTCTGTTTACAGCGATCGGGTCGTAGCGTGCATTGTTGCAATGTTACTTTTCTTGGTGGCTTATTACATTACGGATGTTTCACATGTTCATTTTTTCTCCTGTGCTTAAAAGACATTAAAAAAGTGTTTCTCAACTGTGACTCCGGAACATCTCAGTATGCAAGCTATATTAAGTGTCAACAACGAAGACTCGCTACACCTTAATCTACAAGTACTGACACTTATCCCTGCCGACGAAGTAACTTTCACCAGCGTGGCTTTCTTTGTCACAGACAATCCCGCTTTCAGTCACGGACAATTATATGTTGCTCTCTCCAGAGGTCTATCTTTTCATTCACTCACAGTTGTATCCTCAAACCCGTGCCATTTTGACAACTGTGTCGTTCAGGAAGTGTTCACCCATCAATACATAATTATGCGGCATATGGTACGCCGCGGGTTATCTAGTAATATATAAATATATACATATGTTGTAAATCCTCAATACATACCCACAAATGTCTCTATTATATAAAAAAATCTTGGGTTGAGACTTGATTTTCTCGGAGACATTTTAACGTCCCGTGAGACAAGGAGGACAGCTGCTATACAATCTTTTAAATGATCGACGCACAGCGCGCCATGCAGATCACGCAGGACAGCACAAGCAGCATCAGCAGCAAGCCAGCTGATCGAGCAAAGAGGAGGTAAAAAAAATATATTTGTTTCCCATTGTATCACCATTTAAGAGGGGGTTTCGGAGGAGCACTGCATCTCCTTAGCGTGTGTTCAGCCCACCACTTCACAACATGAGAAGCAGGGACACGAAATAGCTGGCGTGAAAAAATGGCCCAAGGATAGATTCTAAGGGCACCTCAAACTTCTCAAGATGGGCAATAAGATGTCACGGTCAACTGTATCAAATGCTGCAGTTACATCTAAAAGCAACAAAATAGCAGGATCACTGTAGTGATCAAGCTACATGCTTCCATTAGGTCAGATTATCTCAGGACACAACGTGAGCTACCACAGCTATGCTGATGACACACAGCTGTATTTATCAATTGCACCTGATGACCCCGAATCTCTTGATTCACTAACACAATGTCTAACTTGTATCTCAGAATGGATGAATAGTAATTTTCTCAAATTAAATAAAGAGAAAACCAAAATCTTAGTGATTGGCAATAATGGATACAATGAGACTATTAGAAATAAACTGGATGCATTAGGATTAAAAGTCAAAACGGAGGTAAAAAGCTTAGGGGTAACTGTTGACTGTAATCTAAATTTTAAATCATATATTAATCAGATCACTAGGACAGCATTTTTTCACTTAAGAAACATAGCAAAAGTTAGACCTCTTATATCATTGAAAGATGCGGAGAAATTAGTTCACACGTTTGTTTTCAGTCAACTAGATTACTGTAACGCACTCCTCTCAGGACTACCCAAAAAAGACATAAATCGTTTGCAACGAGTGCAGAATGCAGCTGCTAGAATCCTAACCAGGAAAAGAAAATCCGAGCACATCTCTCCAGTTTTGATGTCACTACACTGGTCACCTGTGTCATTCAGGATTGACTTTAAAATTCTGCTTATGGTTTATAAAGCCTTAAATAATCTCGCCCCGTCTTATATATCGGAATGTCTGACACCTTATATTCCAAATCATAACCTCAGATCCTCAACTGAGTGTCTCCTTAGAATTCCAAGAGCAAAACATAAAAGAAGTGGTGAGGCGGCCTTCTGCTGTTATGCACCTAAAATCTGGAATAGCCTGCCAGTAGGAATTCACCAGGCTAATACAGTGGAGGACTTCAAAAAACTACTGAAAACACATTACTTTAACATGGCCTTCTCATAACTTCACTGTAAATTAAATCATGATACTCTGTATATCCATCCATCCATTTTCCAACCCGCTGAATCCGAACACAGGGTCACGGGGGTCTGCTGGAGCCAATCCCAGCCAACACAGGGCACAAGGCAGGAACCAATCCCGGGCAGGGTGCCAACCCACCGCAGGACACACACAAACACACCCACACATCAAGCACACACTAAGGCCAATTTAGAATCACCAATCCACCTAACCTGCATGTCTTTGGACTATGGGAGGAAACCGGAGCACCCGGAGGAAACCCACGCAGACACGGGGAGAACATGCAAACTCCACGCAGGGAGGACCCGAGAAACAAACCCGGGTCCCCAGGTCTCCCAACTGCGAGGCAGCAGCGCTACCCACTGCGCCACCATGCCGCCACTCTGTATATCCAATTTATTATAATAACTTTTCATGATGGCTCTAAAATCTGTACTAACCCCTACTCTCTCATCTGTTCCCATTTCCGGTGTCCTTTTGGTGGTGGCGCCACCACCATCTACTCAAAGTACCATGATGTTCCAACAATGATGGATGGATTAAAAGCCAGAAGTCTGTATGACCATCAGCATCAAGTGACTCCGTGAGAACCCTAACTACTTAGAGGACTATTTCATTTATGTTAGGTAGAATGCCCAGAGGGGACTGGGTGGTCTCATGGCCTGGAACCCCTACAGATTTTATTTTTTTCTCCAGCCTTCTGGAGTTTTTTTTTTGTTTTTTCTGCCCACCCTGGCCATCGGACCTTACACCTTTTCTATGTTAACTAATGTTGTCTTATTTTAATTTGTTATTTTGTCTGTTATTTTTCTTTTCTTCATTATGTAAAGCACTTTTTGTATGAAAATGTGCTATATAAATAAATGTCGTTGTTGTTAATGAATACTAATATGAGCAGGCATTCTGTTTACAGGTGTCAGTTGTGATGGCTACTTGGAATGGGTAAATATCTAGGCCCCATCACAAAGCACTTACTTAAGAGACCCTCAGTTTGCTACCACTAAGTTGTCTGTATGTCACTCCTAAATATATGCTATGCTATGACAAACATTCTGAAATTCATCAGGTAAGGCCACAGAAGTGTCAAGGTGTGGTAGTTGTACTTGCTCACCATGGTACCAGAGAGTAGTGAGGTGTTGCTTATTGATTGGCACATGTAAGTAAGAATTTCACTGTATACGTAATCTACTATATAATAAATGCTAAGGTCCAGTCCATCTGAGCAATCTGATTGGTCAGTTTGACTTTGGTGTGATTGGTCAGTTTGGATTTGGTGATGCAATGAAAGAGGAAGTGCGGGTGTGAGATGTTCAGAGAGGTGTAAAAGTGTATGAGGCATGCTGAGAGCATCAAGTTCAAGGATGTCAAGTATAAAATAGGACAGGAGGTAAGAAAAATGCCTCAAAAATAATGACAGAGTATGAGAAGCAGGCATTATGGCAACACACTTGACAAAGGGAGCACCAGTGAAGAGAGGTTCACATAGTGCAAAAACAGAGGAAAGGCGCTGAATGTACACGTGATGCAAGTGATGGCAAATATGTTTAAATTATTCTGGTAATTGCCTGCAACAGATACTGTGGCTAGTCCTATATAACAGACTAGCTGAGGATAGACCGTATGTTTTTCTAAAATCCATTGCTGAGCTATGAATGTTCTTAATATCCCACATTGCTGTTAAAAAACAGATAATTTGTTTCCAAATTCAGATTATATTCAATTTCACAATTTGCAAAGCAGGTGTTACCAAACCTGCCAACAGTTTTAATCACTTCACTAGAATTAATTCAGAATATAAAAATACTGCTAACTAAATCAATTCCTCAGCTGCTTTCTTGCCTTTTTCAAACATACATCAACAGAAATCTTAGCATCTCAGTGCCTTCGATTTCCAAAAGGAGTCAAAAATGATAATAGCAGTCAGGTCTGCTTCACAATAATGACTGTGCCAATGTGAGTGCTGCGGCTGCTGCTGCTTTTATCACATTATAGAATTTTGCTATTTTGTTGGACATATGAAGTTCAAAATAGTTGTATGAATACATTTCTTTTGTCTTCAGACAAGAGGGTACACCATATGACACAAGTCTATATGAAAACTGTAACTAAAAATATGTCTCTGGTCTAACCCACAAACAAAAAAAATAATAATAAAAGGAAAAATCAATCTTATTTAAAGTAGAAAATATAATATTTTGTTATACAATAGATGAGCATGGTGGTTGTGTTTCCAGGCAATTTGCTGCATTCACTGTAATGGATCATATGTCTCAGCCCAGCATCCTCTTGTCAGGTGCTTCAGATGGAAAGAAAAGATACAGTTATCAGTGCCGAAGGTCACTTCAAGATGCAAGTTAATGAAACTCCTTCTGAATGGTTCTCAATGTGCCAGAAAGAGTGGTGAACGACAAATAACTGTAATTCTCCCGACCTGCCTTCAACTATGGAAATCTACAGCAAATGGAATTGAGGTGTAAACAGTTTTAAATATTGGTGTATCTGTTTTGGGGTCAAACACTTGCAGGAAGAATTTAAAGTGAAAATGCTACTCACATGACAAAGTCCAAGGTCGTTTGCCTTATGCGGGAGTGGAACATTAATGTTATATTTTTACAGTGGATTTCAGACATTAAATGTACATCATGTTCATTAATAATTACTGTATAGTGTGCTTTCTTTCCTCTTGAAACAAAATATTCTGGATAGTACAGAAAGGGCAGTTCCCAGCTTTTGCAATGAATAATGTTCCAAAAACTGCAGTGAAGAGTTGTTTGTCTAATTACAGTACAAGATTGCCTTTGCTACAAATTGCTACAAAGCTGTGAGAAATGCTCACATATTGGTCCATACAGTATTTAAAGTCAAAATAAATCCATCCATCCATTATTCAACCCGCTATATCCTAACTACAGGGTCACGGGGGTCTGCTGGAGCCAATCCCAGCCAACAAAAGGGCGCAAGGCAGGAACAAATCCCCGGGCAGGGTGCCAGCCCACCGCGCATCTGCTGTTATTTAATCTAAAATCCTGACTTTATTATAACTTAGAAGGCGGAACATGGTGGAGCTGTCTTTACCACTGCTGTCCCCCACAAGCCCCGAGATCTGGACTGGAATTCTGGCCTGGTCTCTATCTGTGTGGAGAGTACAAGATCTATCTGTGTTTGTGGACCACCACTACCTCCAGTGTTTTGGTTTCATCCCAAATTCCCAAAGATGTGTTGTGCAAGGCTAAATGGCCCAGTGTGGGTATGGGTGTGTGAATAAATGTGCCCTACAGTGGACTCGGTGTTGCCAGTAGTGATGGGAAGAATGATTTGCTCAAAACTGAGTAAGAGGATATGTACATGAGAAAATGTAGTTTGAGAAACAAAAACCTTTCAGGTCCTCAGAAAATAAACCTTACGGGTCCTCAGAAACAAGAACCTTACAGGTCCTCAGCTGGCTTCTTCCTTAAATGTACACCAAACATAACTGTGATCTGCAACAGATGAGAGTCAACTTCATGATGCAAATAATGTAATACATAATACACTTTTTCAGACATCATCTTTCCAATGTCCGTCTTCTTTTGCCCAATTTAATCTTTTCCTTTTTCTGGAGGGCACTGTATATATACAGTATAAAGATAACACCGCCAGCTCATTTTGGATTTAAACATAAAATATGAACAGTGAAAGAAGAAAAATGTTACATTTATTAATGATTATTGTTTAGTAAAAACAAACTGCTGTCTTAATGTTATAAAAAGACATTATCTATTGGGTGGCATGCTATTTGTAGTAGCAGTGGGTACTTAAATTGGTCCCATTAATATGTCACAATGATTTGTGGTTAGTGTGCTTTAAATTACTTTCCAAACCTACATAAACTCTCTCTGCTTTATTGCATACTGTAAAGCAAGGTGTCAATACAGAGAACAGTCAAAGTACAAACAAAAAGGACAAAAACAACAAAACCTAATTGCTCTCACAGCCCACCCAAACACATGGTAGCCCCAAATTTGAAAGACAGGTTTCTCCTTTCCTCCAGTACCCTCTGATCACTGTGCTCCCAATACACTGGTCTCTCTTTCCCCAATCACTTAAAACTTTACCCCTGTTTTCAATTCCTGACCACAATGCTCAGCAGACTGGTGGGACTTTGTAGATGGCAGCAGGCAGCTTCTGTTTCCAATGTCTTTGATTCACTATCAAAACAGACAGCTACCTTTAGAGTCAGTTGGTTCAAATAAATTTGGTGTCTGCAAGAACCTTTGCAGAATTTTCTGACTTCAACTTATGTCTCTTCCCTTGACAATCACTTCTGTCAATCTCTTACGGAATTCTGCCCTTTGTCTGATTTAGATTAAGAGGAGGAACCCACCCATTGCACCAGCGTAAGGACTGACAACGGATCTGAGGATTTCATCCTGGTACAGCAGTCAGGGTACTGTTGCCTAGCATGTGGAGGTCTGTACGACCCTCCAAAAATATGCCTCTCCGGACCATCACTGACTCACTACCAAGCCGGTCATGCTGGATGATGTTGAAGGCTGCATAATGTTCACCACGGCATCTCTAGAAGAATATGGGGTGCCAATGGTGGAGCTGCCAATTTTGTATGCTCCAGCAAATGCCAATCGAGCTGCACAGTGATAGGCTACGAGCAAAGGTCCCATTAGTGGACATCGGTCCCTCATGCCACCCACATGGAATCCGTTTCTGACAGTTTGGTCACATACATGTGCACCAGTAGCCAGCTGGAGGTCATTTCGTAGGGCCCTGGCAGTGCTCCCCCTGTTCCTTCTCACCCAAAGGAACGGATACTGGTAGTGCTGGTGGGTTGATGCCCTTCTACAGCTCTGTCCAGCTCTTTTCATGCAATGGCTGGTGTTCTGGTATCTCCTCCATGCTCTTGAGACTGTACTGGGAGACAAAGCAAACCTTCTTGCAATGGATGTGCCATTGCCAGGAAGTGGACTACCTGTGCAACCTGAATCAGCTATAGGTACCACCTCATGCTACCACTACTGAAAAGGACACGGGCAAAATGCAAAATTAGAGAAGAATCAGTAAGGAAGGATAAGGAGAGAGCAATTGTCTGTGGCCACCACCTGCAAAACCATTGCTTTTTTGGGTGTTGTCTTGCTGTTGCTTCTCCAGTGCACCTGTTCATTTGCACCAAAGCAGGTGAAGATGATTCACAATCACTTGTGCTTCCTAATTGGACAGATTGATATTCCAGAAGCTTAATTCACTTGCTGTTAGACTGTGATGATTCATTGGGCACAAGCCGGGAACAGTTCACCCAATCTGTCTTTGAAATTTGGATGGAAACCAGAGCACCTGGAGTGAAGCCCTTGTAGAAACAGGGGGAACATGCAAGTACCACACAAGGAGCATCCAGGCTGTGAACCCTGACTCTTTGATGTGAGGCAACAACCACCACGTCACCCCTGATTTGTAAATGATGCCACATGTCACTGAGTTTTTGGGTCTTCATCTGAAGCTTTGTTCAGAGAAAGGGTCCTACGGTTGGATGGCTCAAAGACTTCCCACAAGACAGCACTCAGATATTCAATCATTGTGAAAAATAGACAGCAGCAACAGTAGCAGCAGCAGCAGAAGAGTGTGGTAGCTGACATTATCTATCATTTTATTCAAGTATCATTTATGAAATTTGCCCAAAACAGGACACCACTCCATATACTGTACATCCCCTCATCCTATGCTTTCCTCTTATAGTTTGGAAATAGTCCAGAAAGTTGTGCCTTGAGCTCTAATCTTGTTTTCTAGTTTCTCTCTCTGGACCTTCATACTTCAAAAGGGTGCTGCTCAGCAGGGCTTATACTGTATTAAAGCACAAGTGCAACTAATTAATAACATTTATGTCTGCATAACAGTGCCATATCAAGACAGGGATAAACTCATTATTAATCGCCAGATTTCTCTCTTGGGACTGCCAACCACTCCACCACCAGCAGCATCATCTCTTAAGTCTCAGATGAGCTCCAGCTGCCCCCTGCCCTGCCCTGTTTAAGCGGGTTAGGAGAGTGGATGGGTGGCTGGATGAGTGACAGCTACAGATAATTGTTTCTTTTCTTTCCTAATCTTCTTTGAAGAATTTACTCAAGTGCAAATTAAGTGTACCTTTTCATTACTCTTAATTACTGTCATGATTATTATCTATTATCTTTAATAATATGAAGAAGAGGCGTAAAGTCAGAATTGACAAACCTGCAACAGGAGAGCTATAAAGCCTGAAAATATTACCCATTAGGCAAATCCTCAAGGAGCAATGACAATAAACTATACAAATATACAAATAAGAGGGTGAATTACTTTTTTATGACAATAAAATTGCGAGAAAGGATCATGGCTCTGAAGCCCTAAATGACAGTGATCTTGTCACAAGTGATGCTCCAGCTCTCTGCATCTACACATGAGAGCGCCACCTCACCTTCTTGTTCAACAGCTCCCTAGTGCCGCCTTAACAATCCAAAATTGTTTATATTTTTAACACAACGGGGGAGCTGAATGGCGGTATCCAGTGTGAGACAGGAGATGAAATGACATTAATTAACTCTTGCTTTGATTTACTTAAACGTTTTCTTGCATAATTGCCCTCCTAAAGGTATTTTTCTTAATTATGCTACAATTCAGATTGAAAGAAATGAGACAAATGTACTAAGTAGCTTAACTAAGAATGATTGCAGTATTTGAGAGGAAACAATGGCCAATTTATATTGTGATACATAATAACGCAAGACTGGCATGTATTTGTATTTTTAATTGTGCAACACATATGAAAAAAAAACATTAATATGATGCACCATTTCACTTGGATACAAAATGGATAACACTTTAGATAATATCACAGCACGACTTCTTTCAATTAAACCTACAGTTTAGCAGTAGCAAAATATAGTCAGTCTACAGCAAAGCTTTAACCTCATCGTGTTCATTTTAACACCGTATTGGTAATGAAAGTTATATTAAGTGGGCGGCACGGTGGCGCAGTGGGTTTCCTCCGGGTACTCTGGTTTCCTCCCACAGTCCAAAGACATGCAGGTTAGGTGCATTGGCGATTCTAAATTGTCCCTAGTGTGTGCTTAGTGTGTGTGTGTGTGTGTGTGTGTGCGTGCCCTGTGGTGGGCTGGAGCCCTGCCCGGGGTTTGTTTCCTGCCTTGCGCCCTGTGTTGGCTGAGATTGGCCCCAGCAGACCCCCGTGACCCTGTAGGTAGGATATAGCGGGTTGGATAATGGATGGATGGATGGAAGTTATATTAAGTGATACTAACTAAATGAAACATATTTAATTTTAACACAATTGACACTGTCTGTGTGAACAAACCAAACTTAATTTTAAACTGTCCTTTTGATCATTTGTATTGTGACAGAATGCTAAAATAAGAAGTGGAACATATAAAAATACAATGATTGTAACAAGTTTCTCCTGCCACAAGTCATTCCTAATTTTAGACTACAAATCTGTGACCTTACACTCAAGAGCTTCTTCACAAAGCATAACATGATCAGCTAGCCTGATAATACAATGGAATATCCTTCTACATTTACACAGCTATTGAGTAAGGGGATGTTATGATAATTGCAAAAACTGCAAACGGCCCGAAAAATTCAGAGCTCAGATTCCCAACATCCATTGTTTTGCCCCATCTGACTGCTCCAGGCTGATGGCTGCCACTATGTGTTAGACAGCAGTGCATGGATATTAAACACGATTGACTAGGAGGTGTGGACTTCTTTCAGTTTTAACACAATTTTTTTCTTAAAAACTAGGAATACAATCGAAAGAAAGAATTAAAATTTTCTGAGCAATGAAATTTGCTTTTCTAAACTGGAGAGCTTAAGTGTAATCTTTGTCAGAAAGAGTTGCAAGGTGTGACGGGGCCCGGCCTGGACATCCTTCTGTGTATGTGTCAGGGGAGCAAGCATGGGCTGCACAGTACCTCCCCCGGACCACTTGGTGGCAGTCACCCTGGGTGACTGTGGTGTCTCAGATACCCACTGGGCTCCATGGGAGATGGAGTTCTCCACAGCCCTGTTGGGATCTGGGGTGGCCGCCAGGGGGACTCCTGAGCCCTTATGAGCAGTGTTTTCACCACACCCAGAAGTGCAGCCGGAACTCGGCAATCAAGCACTTGGAGCACTTCCGGGTGAACTATAAAAGGAGCCAGCAGTCACCACTCCCAGAGCCTGAGTCGGGAGGAGGAGGACAACGCTTGCCAGGAGGAGTGGTGGTGGAGGAGACCAGTGTGTTTTGTGTAGTGCTTGAGGTGTTTTTGGGATTGTGTACTGCCTGTGGCACACGGGGAAGATGTGCCCACAGGTGATGAAAAATAAAAGTTTATTTGGGTTTTATACGTAACAAGATTATACAAATTATCCAGAGACTAGCTGTCCTTCGCGGCTCCACCTGTGTATTAGTGAAGCAGGACAAACTTTAAAAATCAATAAACAAACAGGTATCGCTAGTTAAGCAGAGGTAAGATATGCTCCAACACGTGGAGAGAGGTAGACCGACTTGAACGGAGGCTAGTGTGTGAGTGAGTGATCACTACAACTTTCCTCCAGGCCTGACATTGTGCTGTGCTCCAACCAAAGGCAGTTATATTGATTGAGTAGACTGTGCCATGAGAAGCAGTTATGGATGCAGCCCATGACAGCAGGAGAGAGAAATTTACAGGAAGAATGAATGGAGGGATTTCATCAGCCCTGTTGATGTAGGGGGCCGAGGCAACATGGGGTCAGCTAACCAGAATTTCCTGAGGGGAATGGGGGTGTCTGAGGCCTAGCTGAAGAAGGCACTGAAGGAGATGGCAAAATAGGATGAGAAAAGGAGCTTCAGGCTCTAGCTAAGGAAGAAAGACAGTATATGGAGAAAAGAAAAAGGGACCTAGGACCAGCTACAAGGGGTAGGAGGGAGATGTCCCTAATACTGCCCCACCACGAGGAGAAGGTCCAGGAATAATGGGGCAAAACATCAAGGAGGGGTGGCTATCAGCTGATGACCTTCTAGCTGGTCCAGTGGCACCATCAGGGTGCGTCAAGCAGAAATGATTTGCAGGCAACCCCACTACCTGTGCAGCTACTTGGAAATTTAAAATTACACTGAAATGTCAAGATTGAATCATGTAGTATCTGTCAAGCCATTCAGTTCCTAGGTGTGCAACCAGAAATCCTGACGGCCATGAGATCCAGCAACTGACCTGCTCTTCAACTCAAAGCGGTGTAGCGTGCCATCAGCCTAAGCCAATTCAAATATCGTACAACAACAATAACATTTATTTCTATAGCACATTTTTATACAAAGAATGTAGTTCAAAGTTGCTTAATAAGAGGTCAAAGAAGAAGTTGTAAAAAGGTACAAATTAATAATCTTAATACATAATTCGCCTGCCTCCTCACTCACTCACTCACTCACTCACTCACTCACTCACTCACTCACTCACTCACTCACTCACTCACTCACTCACTCACTCACTCACTCACTCACTCACATCCGTCCAAAGCCGAATGCGCAGTCGCCTTCTGCACAGCTGCCTGAAAAACCTTACGAGACCGACATCCAACCCCAACATTGCGGCAGGCGGCGGATTTACGGCCGCAAAAATTCAAAGAGAAAGGCGACTTCGATTAAAGCTCTAGAGGCCTGAAAGACGATTTCGACTACAGCTCGAGGCCTAATTACGCATTCTGATTCAATTACGCATTCATTCAATACACCTATCTCAGGTTTGTGGTGCTTATACTTATTACTATTCCATATTGTACTGGAACATTCATCATTCAATATTATACTATAGGCTTGGAAAATTCATCAACTAACAGTACAAGCCTGTACAGTAATGAGTAAAGCAGACAACAATCATTACACAACAACTTCTTTGTTACTTATCATTTGTTCTTCATACACTGCTGACACAAACTCGTGCCCGTTTCATCTTACATTGTCGAAATGGGCTGTTTGTCTAGTATTGTATAAATGACATGCCAAAAATAGTAAATAAGAATAAATCACTATACACACACATAGCAAACATTTACAAGTTATAGATAAAGTACAGATTTGTTTTTAAGTTTCGAATGATAAATCCGATGCTATGGTCAGATGACTGAGGAGGACAGGAATAAGATGCTGTCCACATATGTCTGCATCAAGGCAGGAAATGTTTCTCTGTATTGTTTCATATCTTCATATTGAAAATTCTGATACTTGCGCTCACCATCCTAAAAAGGAATCATGCCATCTCATTTAGTACTTCATAACCATTGTTAAAAAAATGAGGAGTCCTGCAAATGGCTGACACAGTTATGTCCTTACTGATAAAAGGAAGATGAACCAGTGACAAGGTGTGAAACATAGTAGCTAAAGTGTTTCAGAAATAAAATAGTGGGAGGATATACGGTGCCCCTTGTAGCAGTAGCACCTAGTCTTGGATGATCTTTTTATTGAATTTCACATGTACAGTAGTTAGTGTCTATGCAGTTTTTTATGTAAATTAGGGGTCTGTGCCTTTATGCAGATCTGCTTTGCATTATGACATTTAAAGACATTTCAAGGGAGCTCTCATCCGGTTTAAACTGGATGTCAATTACCATTTGTCTATTTAACTGGGAGTGGGCTGGCATGAGGAGATTCAATTCAAACACAACTCAAATCACTGCCGGGAAGGAAAACAATACTTCTGGAAGCCAAAGAACCTAACAGCTGCTGGTAAAGAGTCAGCTGGCCTGGATTGAAGACCTAAAGGAAGGGAGGTAGACTTCTGGTGGCCAGATAATCCTGGGCTGTTTGTTGTTTGCTTATTTCAGAGGTTTGATAAATGGTGTATTGTTTTTGGGGATGCTGAAAGTTACTGCCCTGCACACCCTGCCTCCTCCACCTCCAGACAGCTAAACAGGTCATCCACTTGTTCTGGTCATTTTCAATTTTAGACATTAATAATACTGAATGGTTTGCCGTATGGACTTTAATGTGGTTAGTTGTTACCATTAGTGGTATGATTATGTGTTGCCATTTTAGGTACTGTGATATGGTTTGTTTCTTTGATATAATATATTGCAGTTACTTTCTTTTATAAAACTATTGTAGTTGGAGTGAATTTTATAATTTATACTAGCTGATTACCCAGTGGCTTCGCTCACCGAGTGCAAGGGAAAAAAATAAAATGTAGTCCATAAGTTATTAAACAGTAAAACATTAACATTTAAGAAGTAAAGATACATTGAGCACTACTGGAGTGGTTTCGGGTAAACTACATTTTAAAGGCGCTATAACACAACAGGTAAGTAGTAGATCCCTTGTGAAAGGCGCTACATGACTGCTGTGGTATAGAAATTATATTTTCTATGTGATCATCCAAATTTCTGCCTGACAATCTTGCACTACATGTCTGTGATTTACTGCACTTCTTAAAATAATTAATCTCAAAAGCAACCTTGAATGTTGTGGGGTTTTAGTGACCCGAACTTACCTTAAGGGACAGTAAGTAGTTGTGCAGGGCAATTTACAAAGAGAGTCCTGCTTCGATGGCGCCGATTACGCTCATTCGCAAAGATTTCCACTCTCCCCGGAGCCAACGGGGGACTTGAAGTGTCACAAACAGTGCGAGAAGAGAGGACGCTGCCCGAAACTGTGAAGCTCTCGACTCGGCGGAGCAGCCGGACATTCCGTGCCTCCCAGCGTCCACTTTGTTCTCACGACCCCTCGCAGCTGAAGGCAGTCTCGTCTTCACATTGTTTACAGCTCGGCGCAGTTAAAAAGTAGAAAGACGCAAAGTTGTTTTCCTCATCTCTTCTACTATCAAGTACTGCCAACTAAAAACAGTTACAATGTGGCAGTTTCCGTGACAATCACATGGACGAATAAATAACAACTTCTCTGTCAGAACGCGCCTGGCGGCGGACGGCTCAGCGCTGTAGTCCAGAGAGGAGGGCTGGGAGAGGGCGATGCGGGGCGCACTTCTATGGGATAGATCGGCGTGTTTGTGTTTACTTCTTTTCAATATCAGTAAAATAACTCTCACACAAATAACAATTCGTAAAGACGATATAAAAATGGCGTCCACAAACGAAGTGATTAGTTCCTGTATTATAATATGTTCTGTGGTCATAGGTAATTTCCATATCGTGTGGTCATACATAATTTCCGTTTCATACGTAATTTCCATATCGCGTGGTCATATGTAATTTCCGTTTCAAACGCGAAAAGAATTGTATATATATAGATTATTAGGGTTTGATGTTGGCCAGTTCCCTGAACTTTATTGTTAGAGTTACTGCTATCAGACAAGTCACATAATACTGTAATAATTTGGGGTTCCAGACACCCTGGGTTTGGTGACAGAGTGTGCAACATCTTCAGGTGGCTCCATGGTGATACATGACAGTGACTTCAGTTTACTCCAATGTTTCACACGGTCATCGGATCTCAATCCAACAGAGCACTTTAGGGTAAAGGGGGGAAACAGGTGGTGACAGACATACAAATGTATTACTGTTTAATTAGATACACTTATCCATAAAGTGTCAGAGAGATATATTTCATCGGATTGGCAGGCCCAGCACTGTTTCAGCTGTGGAATGGCCAAACGGGGGAGGCAGCTTGATGGTTGAGGTCTCCAGGACTCCAAACAAATCCAAATCACATTATGTGATATCATCTACTGTTAAATTCTGCTCCATACTTGTAACATTTTTAATATTTACACTGTATTGAGGATTTGTTCTGTTCTGTGTGTTGTATCGTATTGACCCCCTTCTTTTTGACACCCACTGCATGCCCAACCTACCTGGAAAGGGGTCTCTTTTTAAACTGCTTTTCCCAAGGATTCTTACATTTTTTTCCCTACAAGGGTTTTTTTTGGGAGTTTCTCCTTGTCTGATTAGAGAGTCAAGGCTGGGGGGCTGTCAAGAGGCAAGGTCTGTTAAAGCCCATTGCGGCACGTCTTCTGTGATTTTGGGCTATACAAAAATAAATGGTATTGTATTGTATATAATGAATTGGGTTAATAATACAACTTTACTTTGCTTTATCGTAATTTACATTGTAAGTTTTGAAATGCCATAATGGTGATTTGTTAGGTTCCCTTTAAAAGTTTTTACTAGAAGAAGCTGGCTTCTTACCTTGTCTGGAATGTAGCTGTAAAGCAAATGGGAGTCAGAGAGTAGTGGCCAAACCAGAGCATAAGGTGTGTCAGGACTTTACAGGCTGAGGTTGTAGCCATTGTCTATCATGCACACCTAGGAGGCATCTCAGTTTCTTGAAAAAGACAAATTTGACAGGAATGGATAAGGTGGTGACATCATCAGTAACTGCCATCCCTAATGGAGAAAGGAAATCCCGCCGGATCCGCAAAGTCACTTCTGTCACACCAGCGGCAGACCACTCCCTTCCATTTCCATTTACGTTTTGGGCAGATGCTTTTATCCAAGGTGACTTAACGACATTTGATTGGTTACATTTCTTTTTTCCCCAGATGGAGCACAAGCAGGTGAAATGACTTGCTTATGGCCACACAGAGTCAGTCCCAGGATATGAACCCACAACCTCAGGTTTTGAAGTCCAAAGGCTTAACCACTACACCACACTGCCTGCTTTCCGGTTCCTGTTGTACTAAAGAAGCCACTCAGCCAAAAGTGGGTGTTCATTGTTGGGTCAGTTCTCAAGAAGGACATATTCTCTTGAAAACTACTCTTCAATTGAAGACCTGCCATTTGATAGGACTGATGTTCAAGTCTACAGGTGCTGGTCATAAAATTAGAATATCATGACAAAGTTGATTTATTTCAGTAATTCCATTCAAAAAGTGAAACTTGTATATTAGATTCATTCATTACACACAGACTGATGTATTTCAAATATTTATTTCTTTTAATGTTGATGATTATAACTGACAACTAATGAAAGTCCCAAATTCAGTATCTCGGAAAATTAGAATATTGTGAAAAGGTTCAATATTGAAGACACCTGGTGCCACACTCTAATCAGCTAATTAACTCAAAACACCTACAAAAGCCTTTAAATGGTCTCTCAGTCCAGTTCTGTAGGATACACAATCATGGGGAAGACTGCTGACTTGACAGTTGTCCAAAAGACGACCATTGACACCTTGCACAAGGAGGGCAAGACACAAAAGGTCATTGCTTAAGAGGCTGGCTGTTCACAGAGCTCCGTGTCTAAGCACATTAATAGAGAGGCGAAGGGAAGGACAAGATGTGGTAGAAAAAAGTGTACAAGCAATAGGGATAACCGCACCCTGGAGAGGATTGTGAAACAAAACCCATTCAAAAAGGTGGGGGAGATTCACAAAGAGTGGACTGCAGCTGGAGTCAGTGCTTCAAGAACCACCAGGCACAGACGTATGCAAGACATGGGTTTCAGCTGTCGCATTCCTTGTGTCAAGCCACTCTTGAACAAGAGACAGCGTCAGAAGCGTCTCGCCTTTGGACTGCTGCTGAGTGGTCCAAAGTTATGTTCTCTGATGAAAGTAAATTTTGCATTTCCTTTGGAAATCAAGGTCCCAGAGTCTGGAGGAAGAGAGGAGAGGCACAGAATCCAGGTTGCGTGAGGTCCAGTGTAAAGTTTCCACAGTCAGTGATGGTTTGGGGTGCCATGTCATCTGCTGGTGTTGGTTCATTGTGTTTTCTGAGGTCCAAGGTCAACGCAGCCGTCTACCAGGAAGTTTTAGAGCACTTCATGCTTCCTGCTGCTGACGAACTTTATGGAGATGCAGATTTCATTTTCCAACAGGACCTGGCACCTGCACACAGTGCCAAAGCTACCAGTACCTCAGTACCTGGTTTAAGGACCATGGTATCCCTGTTCTTGGTTGGCCAGCAAACTCGCCTGACCTTAACCCCATAGAAAATCTTTGGGGTATTGTGAAGAGGAAGATGCAATACGCCAGACCCAACAATTCAGAAGAGCTGAAGGCCACTATCAGAGCAACATGGGCTCTCCTAACACCTGAGCAGTGCCACAGACTGATCGACTCCATGCCACGCCGCATTGCTGCAGTACTCCAGGCCAAAGGAGCCCCAACTAAATATTGAGTGCTGTACATGCTCATACTTTTCATGTTCATACCTTTCAGTTGGCCAACATTTCTAAAAATCCTTTTCTTGCATTGGTCTTAATTGATATTCTAATTTTCAGAGATACTGAATTTGGGACTTTCATTAGTTGTCAGTTATAATCATCAACATTAAAAGAAATAAACATCTGAAATACATCAGTCTGTGTGTAATGAATGAATCTAATATACAAGTTTCACTTTTTGAATGGAATTACTGAAATAAATCAACTTTGTCATGATATTCTCATTTTATGACCAGCACCTGTATATTTATTTTGTTTAGTTTTATATCATTGCGTACTCCAGGCCTTTGAGAGCTTAATTCTTTTCTTGTTGCACCTTGTTTGACTAAAGGTTGTGAACTTAGTAAAAGCTGGCCCTTAACCTTTTGTATGCCAATTGATTAGAATTTACAAGATACCTGAAATATGAGTTTCAATCCAATTGATGTAAAAAGTGTATACTGTATACATGTTGGTATTAGATAAAAGTGTTTTTTTGGGATTCACACAGAGAGGTGAGGCCTAGTGAGATTGTAAAGATTGTGATTACTGTGACAGTGGAAAGCTATTAAATTAGTGACTACCATTTTTCAGAAAACATTAAAGCACTTTTGAATTGCTGAATGAAAACTATTTACTCTATTGTGTTTCTTTTAAATGGACATTGGACTGTGACAGAAAAAAAAATTGACCTAAATTAATGGAGGCTCTTAGTTGGGGATTTCTTTTTGATTTGCTTTAGAAAATATGAAGCAAAAAATAGCACAGAAGCTGATAAGACACCTAGAAGTGGACAAATACTTTTATATAGCAGATGCCAGGAGGGCCAAAAAAGGAACTGCATGATACTGTTGAGTCAACATGGACCAGAATTCCAAAAGAATGTTTCCAGCACCTTGTTGGACCCATGTCATCTGTATTCTCATAGTCAAAATGAGAGACTCTTCATTATGGAAGAAATTAGCCACTGAGTATATATTTCAAAGATGTAATGTTTTAAATGTTTATTATTCCAGTAATTTAACTCATTTAGGGCTAATTCTTTTTTTGTTTCTTTTCTCCCAGGGCTGAATATTTTTCCAAAAACTAACTTTTTTAAAAAAAAGAACACAAAGCAATTGAAATCAACAAAAAAAATATTTCCTTTTGACAAATGTTACTGTCTTGCATGTTGTATGAGCCTGCATACTCTATGATTTCACGTACATATCACATACATTTTACACAGCAAAGTCCTGCAAAGTCTGATCTCGCTCAAAGCAGCCAATTTCAGTCATTGCCACATTGCACTCCTTACAATACGTGTTGCTTTGGTGCCTACTTTTCAATTTTCTGTCGCTGCACTTTCTCACATATATTGTTAGTGTGTACTGTAGAGAGACAAGTCACCCATTTGCCATCGTGTCATGCCACTGCCACCAAGTTATCCGCCCGCATAAAAACCGTATTGTCACCTCTTTTCATCTTCAGCCTGTCTGGCTTCAACTGTGAAGCCATGTGTATCCTGTTCACCCTCACTGTGCCACAAGCTCCAATTCCTCTGCTTTGTAGCTCCATGAACAATTCTGAGCATGTATAAAAATGGTCCAAATGTACACAACATGATCCAAATGTTCATAGCCCTGAAGCAGCTCCAGCACAACCTGACTTGTCAAGGGACAGTTCTCTCTTTGAAAGAAATACTTTCCTGTATATGTGATTACTTTCAGGCAGAAACCAGTGTTTGCTTCTGCCAGTACAAAATCCTTTATGCCATACTTTGTGGGCTTGTCTGGCATATATTTGCACAAAAAAAGGTGTCCCTTTTATTTTATCATAGATTCATGCACAGACAAATCACAGCCAGGCTGATAACATTGTTTCTATGTTGGTTCCACAATGTCAAGCAGGGGCTGAACTTTATGCATGACGTTATAGCCTGGCTCACCCCATGGGATTTGCTTCTGTTTATTACAGAAGTGAATAAAACTTTGCAGCATCACGAACCTATCATCACGCTGCATAACCTGTCCAAAGCCACCAGGGGACAAAGCACGTTTGGACCAATGCTCCCTGAAGTTATATCACCAGTTCTGTCCCATCTCTATTTGTAATGCCACAGCGCGCTTCATCTCGTCTTTTGTTGTGGGTTTCCACTTTGAAAAACAATAATGCGATGCAAGCGCAGCCCGCGATTCAAAAAATTTCTCTTCCTACCTGTTTGTCTCGTCTGACAGTAGCTGAAAAGCAGCATCAGGAGAGAGCAGCCTGAAGTAGTCCAGCAGCGGGTGATCTGTCATGTCCAACAGCAAGCCATGCCGTCTTGTGAAGTCCGGTAGCCAGTTCGGCTCCTACGGATCAATGTCTGTGTATTCCTTCTACGCGAACCTTGCCGTAGATGCATCGGCTGTGCGAATGCGCTCAGCTGGCAGCGAATCAGCTGGCGCGGCATCGGCTGGTGTCCGGTCAGCTGATGCCAGCTTCTCACTCTCTTGTTCGATCTCCTGATCACTGTCAATAAAATCCGATTCTGAAAAATCAGAGTCCGACTCCGCGATAATGCGCAAAACATTGTCTGCCGTGTGTTTTCTTTTCTGCACTCGCTTCGCTCCCTTGTGACATGTCGATGCCATCTTGCCTTTGTTTACATTTGTTTACATTTCGCAACTCACGCACACGCAAGGATTAGTTGCCGAGTCAACAAGTCTAGCATTTCTCCAAGCACAGAGGGAATGCCTGTGATGTGACAGTGAGTTTTGTCGCCATTAACAGCTGATTGTCGCCCTCTATCTCTCATAGCTGTCAAGTTTTACTCTCGACTTATACGCGGGTCATAACAAATTTCGTAATTTTCAGCTTAAACAATACACTCGACTTATCTGCGAGATCGACTAATACACGAGTATCTACGTAAATAGAAAGTCCATAGTTGTGTTGTCATGGTTAAGGTATAAAAGATACTGATTTTATGAAACAGCTAGATTTGATGCAAGATAAATATTTTGATGACAATGACAGCGATTGAGATAGTGACAGTGAGTTTTGTCGCCACTAACAGCTGATTGTCGCCCTCAACCCCTCCTGTCGACAAAAGTCGACATCCGCCCTAAAAGAGTTAAGAAAGGTTCAACTCTTTCAGGGCAGATGTCAACTTTTGTCGAAATGCAGGGGTAGAGAACAGTAATCGGCTGTAAACTGTGACAAAACTTGCCATTATATTTGAGTTCGACTCTCTTTAAAGCTAGCTTTGTTGATTTGGGTGAGATTTCCTGCGCATGCATGAGTAGCAAAGAGGAAACAACCCCTCAAATGGTATCGACATCTGGTGAAATACCAAAGCGAATGTGCAAAACAAAATACTCTGTGGACGACATTTTATGTTTCATATCGCTGAGTTGGACTCTGAGTTGTCAGATTTTGATGGAAGTGAACTGGAGATTGAAAACGAAAGTGAGGGACCAGCATGAGCTGATCGTGGTGCTGAACATGTCTGTGTAGCTAAAGCACCTGCACCAACATTCACCTGGGAGGACCGCCTTTTATGATGACAAGAGGTACAAACCACATTGTGTCACACTGCGACTGCTACTGCTGTGCGTATTCCTGCTGGTCATCGAGCTGCCCCCGCTCAGCCACTGCTGCCAGAGACTCCGAGCGGGCGCCGACAGCAGCCACTGCATGCGTCAAAAGATGTTTTATGCTGATTTATGTGTGAAACCATTGCTTTGTGTGCTTTTCAGAAAGCTGGAAAAAATATTTAGCCCTCAAAGAGTTAGTTTCAACTTTACAGTGGATCCAGAAAGTATTCGAACCCCTTCAATTTTTGCATACTTTGTGTTGTAGATTAAATTTTAAAAGGATGAAGTTGTCATGTTTGCCAGTCTACAGTTAATTACCCCTAATGACAGAGTGATGTTTTCAGAAAGGTTTGCAAACTTATTAAAAATCAAAAGCTGAAATTTCTCATTTCTATAAGTACTCAGGCCCTTGGTGGTGACACTCCAGATTGTGGTCAGGTGCATTCTGTTTGCTTCAGTTCTCCTTGAGATGGGTCCAGAACTTGGCTGGAGTCCACCCGTGACAAACTGAATTGACTGGACATCATTTGGAAAGGCACACACCTGTGTATCTAACTTTCACATTGCATATCAGGACAAAGGGCAAGCCATCAATCCCATGGAACTGTCTATAGATCCTGTACAATCAAATTGTGGTGAGGCATAGATGAGGGACAAGAATATCAAACCATTTCTAAATATCTGAGTGTTCCCAGGAGCAGAATGACCTCAATGATTATGAAACGGAACAAGTTTGGAACCACCAGGACTTTTCTTAGAGTTGGTCGTCTGGTAAAACTGATTAAGTAGGCAAGTCGGGCTTTGGTTAGAGAGGTGACCAAGAACCCAATAGTTACTCTAACAGAGCGTTAGAGGTCTTCTGGTGAGCCAGGAGAACTGATGACCATCTCAGCAGCACCCCATCAATCAGACACATACTGTAAAAGAGCCCACGTGGGTTTGACAAATGGCATTTAAAGGACACTGATAGTATAAGGAAAAGATGCTCTAGTCTGATGAGACAAAAACTGAACTGTTGGGGCAGATATCCAAGTACTATGTCTGGAAAAGACCACGCACTGCTCGTCACTTGCCTAATACCACCCCTATGGTGAACTGTGTTGGTGGCAGAATCAATCTATGGGGGGTGTTTCTCAGTGGCAGGGATAGGGAAACTTGTCTGACTTAAGGAAAAGATGAATGTGGGCAAATACTTAGAGGTAGTTGAAGAAAACCTGCATCAGAGTGCATGTGACCTTAGACTTGTGGGACGGTTCACATTTTAGCATAGAGCCAAGCTTTGTGACAAGTCTCTGAGTGTCCTTGAGTGACCCAGCAAGCGCCCAGACTTAAATCCTAGTGAACATCTATGGAGAGACCTGAAGATTCCCATTTGATCTAAAAGAGCTTTTTTTTTTAACATTAGGACAATCTTGATGAGAACAGGCCATTCAGCCCAACAAAGCTTGCCAGTCCTATTCATCTGAAGTAATTCTTCCAAAATAACATCATGTCTAGCACTACAGGTTACTACTACAAATGTTTGTGATGTGCCATCTTTTGGAATGAAAAAGGGAAAGCATTTTATGACTGCATGCTTTACAGAGCAAATTCCAACAGATGGTGCACTGAAAATGCTAAGGCTGAAGTTTACATTGATTACTTAGATTTCAACCTGTCTTAGATGGGTAACACAGCTAATTAGGGAAAAATGAAAGAATTAGACTTGGAAAGAAATGACAAAAAATGCTGCTAACCTTTTCAGAAGTAAAATGTGCAAAATATGTCAAACAAATTCTACTTAAACTTACATGGAAAACATACTAGTAATGATAATACCTGGCGGCTCCAAGATGGCATGCTGGCACAGTAATGAGCAGATCTAGCATCCTACATTCAAATCCATTGCTCATCTGTTGTCTTGTATTAAGATTGTCAGAATGATTTTCTCACTGAGTAGTCCAGCTTTGCTCCAACATACCCAAACTCATTGATGTGTTATGAGATTGACCCCTGTGAAGACTGGTGCCCCATACAGGGCTGGCACTAGTTCCTGTGCTCGGCGCCACTGTAGTAGGTCCTAGCATCCTGTGAGCATAAACTGGTTTGATTGGGTTTGACAATATCATGTTATAGTTGACTTCAAAGCAGTTCCTGAAATAAAGTTCCTAGTCAGATTAGTCATATGTCTTATATATTAAGTGATAAAATGTCACAATGTATTTAATGTTTGCAAGAATTAATAAAGTTGCACTTTCTTGAGGCAATTTCATGGAAGTAGTGGCACATTTTCACTAGCAAAATCAATGATTGTAGCAATACTGATACTATAGGGTAGAATGCTGGAAAATATGATATTGAATAAAAGGTTCAGAACTTATAATACTTCAGTATCCATTGATTTGCAGGCAGTGTGGTGCAGTGGTTAAGGCTTTGGACTTCAAACCCCGAGGTTGCGGGTTCAAATCCCACTACTGACACCATGTGTGACCCTGAGAAAGTCACTTCACCTGCCTGTGCTCCAATTGGAAAAAAGAAACAAAATGTAACCAATTGCATCTCAAATGTTGTAAGTTGCTTCGGATAAAGCTGTCATCCAAATAAATAAATGTAAATTATTTGAGAAAAACATAGCGTATCATCATGCCAGAAATGTGCTGCTTGGGGCATGAAGACAAAAACAATATTTTACGTCTTCTTACTGACTGAATGTCTAATTCAACTGAAAAGGTGTTGAACAATGGTGACAGAAATATGTGAGGCAGAAAAATTACACAAGCAGATGCTTCACTCATAATCATAACATGCCACTGCAGAATCCTAGGCAATTAGTGGGTGATATACTCAATTTAAATTAGGCCTGCCAAAAGGTGCTTAGAAAGGAGAAGAAGATTAACTAAATAAACACATTCTGGCACTTGTCTCTGACTACTGGCGAAAAACGGTTCAGTGACATTATGGTGGTGAACTTTATCTTTCTAAAACAATACTGTTCTGGTTAGTTTTGGGGTTCTCAAGTATTTGACTACTTCAAAATAACTCATGCAGGACGACTGCTTTCTGCTGTACGTTCATATCTAAATCTTACAGCTGGAATATCTGATAGGGCAATTTTTAAGTTTTTTTTAGATATTAGGATTGATAAAATGAATGTTGTGCTGTCAAGTCTTAAAGCAAACAAAAATCATTTTTTTATTCTCCCCTCTTAACCTGATGAAAGCCCCGATTGTGTCACTCTGACTGCCATAAACAGAGGCATGACCACGGGGGGGCTGGGGTGGGCACTGCCCCCCACAGAGACAAGCCGTGCCCCCCCCCCCGCGAAATGCTCTGTCTGTCCAATGAAACTCTGGAGAAGAATAACATTTGATTTTCAAAACTGAGTTGCTTTCCAATCGGCCCGTTTGAATTCGGTGCGTATCCGGCAGTGTCTCCTCCACTACACAGGCACTGTGCTGCTCACAGTTCACTTCGCCACACATTTTTCAGCACGTTTTGAACCTGTTGACCGCATTCTTTAATTAAAACAGCGTATACGTTCCATTCTTCTTTTATTTTCTGGTTGGTAACACCAAAGGCTATGCACAGGTGGCTTATTAAAAAGCAGATATCTTCAACCTCTGTCCCTCCGCAAGCTGCTGGCTCCACGGTTGAGCCCAGCACAGCTGCTACCAACATGGAGCACAGCGCACCCACATCGGGAACTGAAACTCCAAAAGATGTAGATAAGCCTACACAATCCTCCAGCTCTGCGCCCGTGTCGTGTACTTCAAACCTCTGCCTTCAACAAAACATACAGTCCGGTCTGCCTGACGTAAATATGGATAGCCCATCCCAGTCCGTTTTAATTAATTATCCCAAGCGCGCATTCGGAAAGACACTCGGATATTTTAGTGCAAGCTGATATCAGTCTTGACCATGGCTTGAATATTCTGTTGTCTGTGATGGCAGCTTTTGCTTTGCCTGCCACAAATTTAGTGTTTCCAATTCGGACCGCAAGGACATATTCACCAAACACGGCTACACTAATTGGAAAAAAGCTCTAGAAAAAGACGGTGGCGGCTTCCACAAACACACGCCTAGTATCCCGCACGTCAGAGCCATGTCTGCATCACAGCACTCATCATTGGTGTGTCTTCAGCTGCATGAGAAAGCTCTTTCTCTACTTTGAACCGCATTCTCACTCCACTCCGCCGAACAATACTGCATTCAAGGAAAAGAAATTTAGTCATTCTGGCACATGAGGAAAACATCACAGAACATCTAGACATGAATGAATTTATTTCAGAATTTGCCAAGAGTAACTGCATACTGGTCCTGTAGATAACATCCAGGTTAAACGCTGGAAACTGATGTCCTATAGCCTCCAGTGAGTACAATAAGCCACGTTTCTGTTCTTGCTCTCATATGTTGTATACATTTGACTTTATTGATATTTACCTTGTAGATGTAGTTCTATATTTGTTTACAAAAAATAATAATACAAGTTCCATTGCCTCTGTTAATTTTATTGAACAATAGGTTATGATTTATGCCACAATTTTTGCTTTTATATGTTATATAAAACTATGTTGTTATTATTATTTGACCCCCCTATAAAAATGGGGATGGATGGATGGATATTTTTTGCCCCCCCCCTCCCCCCCAGACAAGCTAAATGCCCACCCACACATGATGTTCTGGTCACACCTCTGCATAACTACCACCTTACAGAAGGAAAAGTACACCAGAGATTTAACCTATTTTCTATTTTTTGTATAATAAATCTTCATTAATAAAGATTCTTTGCTTGCCCTGCAGTGTACAAATGAAGGTTGATGGTAATCCTTCTTCTTATGGAGCTTTGGCTTTATCGTAGGACATTTTTGTGTTATTTCATCAGCTCTCCTTGTTTGGAGTCTGCTAGGTCATAGTGTTCCTTATATAATAATTCACAAAACAACAGAAATTTTATAAACAAACAATGCTGACACTGCTGAATATAAAGCCAGAGGGAGGACCCAGCAGCTGTGAAGCCTGGGTGGCCCTGCCTCCTGGGGCTCCACTCACAAAGTAAAGAAAAGGGAGGCACATTTAAAGAGACTGAATATAAAGAACAGAAAAATGAGCAAATCTGACAGAAATACAATACAAAAAAAAAATGAAAAAAAAAATTCAAAATTAACAAAAGCAACCCTAAAACAGAAAATAAATGCACACCAGGAAAAAAAACAGGTATAACACAATAAGGCAATACTTAATGTTAACACTCTGCAGTGAGTGAACTAGTGAGTTTGTGTTGTAGGCTTAGTGGGACTCTTTCCCTGGGTCAAGTGCTTTGCTGTTTTCCTTTTGTTATTATAATTCTGTATATTTTATTAATTTTGTTTTAGTTTTTTTGTGCTTGTGCTTTATTTGCTTAATATGATATTGTTTATTAATTATTTCCTAATTTTGCATCATTTTAAGATTATATGTGTTAGTTTTCTGTGTGTTATCTGCCCTGTCTCCTTTGTGTTGAGTCCAAAGAGTTGGGGCTACCTAACTGTGCCGCTGGTGTACTAACCCCAGCAATTATTTACAGAGAAGCTACAGTTCTCACTTCACTTTTGTCATCGTTGGTTTGCAATTCTTTATTTTGAGTTCCAATTCTTTTGTCTTTGAATGTACTGGCTTCAACCCTTGTTTTAATTTTTAGGTACTGTTTGTTGTTTCTGAGATTGATGTGTTTGCTGCTAGGTTTGCCTTTTTAGGCAAAACCTTTATTTTGTTACTATCTATTTTTATAATCCTCTTTTGAATTAATTTTTAAATAAATATTCAAATATAAATATATTGATTTTAATGAGGTGGTCGGGATGTAGCCATCCATCCATCCATCCATTTTCCAACCCGCTGAATCCGAACACAGGGTCACGGGGGTCTGCTGGAGCCAATCCCAGCCAACATAGGGCACAAGGCAGGAACCAATCCTGGGCAGGGTGCCAACCCACCACAGGACACACACAAACACACCCACACACCAAGCACTCACTAGGGCCAATTTAGACTCGCCAATCCACCTAATCTGCATGTCTTTTTGGACTGTGGGAGGAAACCGGAGCGGCCGGAGGAAACCCACGCAGACACGGGGAGAACATGCAAACTCCACGCAGGGAGGACCCGGGAAGTGAACCCGGGTCTCCTAAGTGCGAGGCAGCAGCGCTACCGCTGCGCCACCGTGCCGCCCTCGGGATGTAGCATAAAGTTAAAAATCAGAAGATCATTAGCACAGGCGACAAAACAAAAATGTGAGGCAAAAATCAAAGTCAAAATATTCAAGAATACCATATTAACCAAAAGTGCACACACACACATAAAAGTATTTTAGCACAATGGCATGTAAGAGTTTATCCAATGAACTGGGACAGCGAAAGACCTTTTAACCCAGGACAAATTAGTTTCACATTGTGACCTGTGTAATCCTGCCATCCAACTGCAAGGTGTTCCTAGCAGTGACACTGGCAATAAACAAAATGGCAGTGGAAATGATTCAAAATCTAAACAGACACAGATATGTAATTCTAATGTGAAGAACACATTTTCTGATCTGAAACAACCAGGAGAAATGTGTCTAATAATTGTTATACACACCAGAAAAGGAACAAAATTCTCAAATTAATCCTTTCATAACTATTGTTTAGTTTGACCTGGACCAGAGGTTTACAGTTTCCCTCTTCTCCAGTTTGGAACATTTTAAGGCTTGTTCTGCTTAACACTTTGAACACGAGATATAAGTTAAGTTGTATCTCATCAAGCCTGTCATATGTGGCATATGAGAGAAACCGTATCTCAGCAAACAGCCAATCTGAGATCTTTGAGTCATGTTCCAGTTATCTATCATAGTGCTGCCATCTAGTGGATAGCCACAGATTTTTCTTTTTAAGATGCAACAGCTTGTGGAGAAAGGTCATATACCGCAGATACTCGCGTATAAGTCGAAAAATTTATGCCTTAAAATTCATTCAAAAAAACAGGATCGACTTATCCGCGGGGCAACACAATTGTCCATAGAATAAGCCAGCAATACTATTGCTAATTAGCTAGTTTTTTTCTAATTTCATTAAATAATTCTTTAAACTGTGAAATACTTGAATTTGAGCATTAGCTTTTGCAGGTTTTGGATAACAAACATACCATTAGCTGCCACGTGCAATCAAATTTGGAATCAAAAGAACCAAGGCAACGCACGCTATCAATGCGATGCAAGCGCAGCCCGCGATTTAAAAAATTTCTCTGCCTACCTGTTTGTCTCGTCTGGCAGTAGCTAAAAAGCAGCATCAGGAGAGAGCAGCCTGAAGTAGTCCAGCAGCGGGTGATCTGTCGTGTCCAACAGCAAGCCATGCTGTCTTGTGAAGTCCGGTAGCCAGTTCGGCTCCCACGGATCAATGTCTGGGTATTCCTCCTACGCAAACCTTGCCGTAGCTGCACCGGCTGCGTGAATGCGTTCAGCTGGTAGCTGATCAGCTGGCGCGGCATCGGCTGGTGTCCGATCAGCTGATGCTGGCTTCTCACTCTCTTGCTCGATTCCTGATCACTGTCAATAAAATTCAATTCTGAAAAATCAGAGTCCGACTCAGCGATAATGTGCAAAACATCATCTGCCGAATGTTTTCTTTTCTGCACTCGCTTCGCTCCCTTGTGACATATCGACGCCATCTTGCCTTTGTTTACATTTCGCAACTCACGCACACGCAAGGATTAGTTGCCGAGTCAACGAGTCTAGCATTCCTCCAAGCACAGAGGGAATGCCTGTGACGTGACAGTGAGTTTTGTCGCCATTAACAGCTGATTGTCGCCCTCTATCTCTGATAGCTGTCAAGTTTTACCCTCGACTTATACGCGGGTCATAACAAATTTCGCAGTTTTCGGCTTAAACAATACACTCGACTTATCTGCGAGATCGACTAATACACGAGTATCTACGGTAAATAGAAAGTCCATAGTTGTGTTGTCATGGTTAAGGTATAAAAGATACTGATTTTATGAAACAGCTAGATTTGATGCAAGATAAATATTTTGATGACAATGGCAGCGATTGAGATAGTGACAATCAGCTGGATGATGTGGAACCTGCAGGTTCAGACATTGATGCAGATAGCTGCCCAGAAGGCATTTCTTCTACATAAGGTGTCCAACTTGACATTCTGCTACCCACCGAGCACAAATAGTCACCTGCTACTAAATGTATTGTGTGCAACAAGCGTGGACAGCACAAAGAAAGGCATTATACTGTATTTACAGCATGTGTGCTTCTAAGACTGCATTCTGTATGGTGCAATCCTTCGAAGATTCTCATTTAAATAGAGACTTTAAGTCATGTTGCTGGTCAAAATAAAATAATTAACAGTTTATTTACATTTTTGACAGAGATACTGTTGCTTTCTAATACATTATTTACCATATACGCATAGACCTATACTGCAGAGCTCTGGTAATTAAGGGTCCAGCAGTCAATATGTTAAAAGTCATTTTTGGGCCTGTGCAGGCAAGAATCCTGCCTTTTGAGTGTGGGGCTAGGCTGCCTAGGGTGAGGCTTATCAAGTAGGCTCAGACCTATAAGAGTTTTTCTGAGGCCTGTTCCACTGTGTGGGCTTTGTTGTGGAAATCACATTTTGAAGATATGATTTAATTCTATTGTTTACTATTTGACATTTATATAATTTTGTAAATAGCTGTATTAACGATAATATGCTTTACAGTGTATAACCAGATTTAAAATATAGTATTTTTGCTAAAGGTTTTGTGTATTTTACATTTGTTTGTCTTAAAGACACTAATGGTGACAAGCATAATGGTGCATTTCATTAATTTTCCTCTTTAGGGTCTTTACATATTTTTAACATTCTGGTACCATAACATATTACACAATTTCTCTTTAAGCAGTACCTTAAATCAGCATGTTTGGTTTCTCTTTTAATATCCCTGGGCATTTAAAACACATGGTACATTCCAGGCCATGTCTTTTCAGATTTCAGATATTATGTAAAAGAATGACACAAAGAAAAAAAGAGGGCAGGCTATTTTGATCAATAATTAAAAATGTCATTTGGCATAGAAGCATAGAATTTCTTTGCATTGTCTTAAGCTTCACTGAATGACTATTCAAAATGAAAGCTAATGACAGGTATTCAGAATGCACCATTGGTTAAACCAAAAACTGTTATTTTAGATAATTTACTCTTTTGTTGCTCCTGTTGTATGGCAGCTTGAAAGCCCACATTAGAACTAAAATTGAACATCTGAAGAGCCTTGTTAAAAAGAAGCTGCCAATATCCATTTTTTTATTGCAAGGCTTTAGCAATATTTCACAGTTTTAGCCTACAGTCTGAATTATGGAAACTCTGAACTGCATATTATAGCAGATCCTTATGTCAGATATTAGTGGGACATTTATCAACTGAAGAGGTCCATAGAAACATAATTGTAAAAGATAATAACAAGTTGAAAGAAACAGAGAAATGGTTAAATTAATATTTCTAGTCAAAGTTTTCTATCATCTATTAGGAAACAATTTTGTCATAAAATGTCAACGCAACACAATGCACCAAACGTTTGCTTTAACCAAAGCTAGAAATTATTCAAAACCTAAATTTAGTTACCTTATGTGATTTCATACTGAGAACATCAAAATGACAAATTTAATGACACACTAGGGAGTACTTCTGGAACTCAGTGGGTGCTAGAAAGGTACACAGTGGAAGTACTTTGACAGAGATAGTAATGGTCACTGCTATCTCTCAGCTGTTTCAGTTTGTTATCATCTTTTAAATACAGTTGTGGCGTGGCTCCAAATAAATAAGAGTACCAACTTCAGTTGTCAGGATAGAGGCTTTAACCCTGTGTCTACAATCCTTGAGGAACACTCTGAGAATTGACAGTGAAACAGTTTAAAGAAGGGAGTTGAAGAAAATGCATCAAAAGATGTTGTTTTTTGGTGTACCCTAAGAAAAACACATCAGCTTGTCTTCCCTAAAGATGGCTACTGTGTTAATGAGTTAAGAGTGGTGTTCCACAGAGGTCAGTGTACCGAGATGTTCGTGAACCGAGGTTCCACTGTAATGAAGACCTCGAGAGATACTCTAGGTTAACACCATGGAGGTCAAACTAGATAGTTCACGATGAATACACAAAGGTGTAAACAGAAAAACGTTAGACAGAGAACTGCTGGTTCCTTTGTCATTTGCATCTTATTGTTTATTAGGAGCAATTAAAAGCAGTGAATGAAACTGTTCATGACAAAAGTAAGCAATTAAGGTTGTGAGACAACTAAAAATGAAGCACAGATATTTCACTTGAGCAATATTTGCCTCGACAGCAACAATTGATTTCTCACTAGGAAACTGTGAGATTGGAACAAAATTCTGCCACCACTACAGCACTCAAGGCCCGACATTGCAGATCCTTGTCCAACATCATAAACTGGAAATTTTCACAAATTTACAGCTCTGTCATAGTGTGAAAAAAGATGTAAAATTACGTTGTCAAGCATATGAAATTCATGAACGTTTTTACTTAACACATGTTGAGGGTAATTTGAGTGAACCTGTATTAAGAAACTGGAGTTTTATCATATAAAGGTTTATCATTAGCTTAATAGATTTTACGAGCAAGGTTCAAAGATATTCTAGTTGCTCTGCAAAGGTTAACTATTTAAAAAATACCTGGGAATTGGACATCTGATTTAATAAAGGCACTAATTTCCACCAAAGTAGTCGAGAAAATAATTACGACAGGTTTCCACCGGACATAGCCGTGCACCATCTGCTTGAGAGCTGCTCCTTTGCTGGTAAAGCAAAGCAATGGGAGTAGGTCACTCAGTGAAATAGACCATGTGTGGTTTTCATCCTGCAGATACTAGACTGCATGCAATTTTCAGGAGCACCAAGGCATTACTTTACTTTTGTTCTGGTCAATATGCACCTGCAGTTTTACTCTGGAGTGTCTGTTGCTTTTTTTCATGCTGCCATTTTACTTGTCTCTCCTCTCAGATGAAAGCAGCCCTAATGACACTTCAGAGAAACAGTTGTGATGGGCGTGGCTAAAATGTGGAAGGAGGAGCTAGGGGAGGAGCACCAAGCAAAAGCTGACAGTGAGCAGGTGCTGGAGGTAGCTTTATTTTTGACTGAAATGTATCTTTCTGTAAAAAAAATGAAAAATTTGTTTGGAAAGTACTATTACAAGAGCACTTGACTGCTAGCTACTACTTTCCAGGCAGTTTTCTTTTTGACGAAGACAACCCCTCAGAAGAGAGCCCTTGTCTTACCTGGGATTGTTAAGTGTGAATGCTATTGACTAGGGGCAAATTTCACTATGTAACACAATTTTTGTTCCTGGCTTCCAAGAGTTATATTTCAACTGCTTATGTCTAAAGCCTATGGAAAAACGACTCCATTCAGCACAAACTTTGATTTTATGACCACAGCCCAGAAAATTTCGTATTTATAGTGACAAAACAAGGGAATTTTTATCTTTTCGTTCGTGCGGTCTGATAAAGAACAACACTTGCATGGTAAATAGACAAAGACAGTCAAAACCACTCAAAAAGGTTCAGAAATGAGAAGGTGTTCTAGATTTGCGACTGTACTGCAAATCGCTTTCTCGAAGAAGCCCCCAAATGTAGTCCCCCATCATGTTTTCGTTATACTGTCCTTGGTAACGACGTTCAAAGTCCAGTATAGCCTGATGAAAGCGCTTGCCTTGCTCCTCTGAGTAAGCTCCCATGTTCTCCTTGAATTTGTCAAGATGAGCATCAAGGATATCTGCAATATCTTCCTCGCTGTCTGACTTGCTGCTGTCTCCTGAAGATGGCTGATCCCTCTTCGGAAGAGTGGGAACGGGCAGCTCGGGGCAGTGTGGTACTGGGGCAATGGAAGAAGGAATGTCTGGATAAACGATTTGAGGCGCATTCTTGCCAGTGTGACGTTTGGTAGGATCCACCATGCAGAAGTAGCAGTTGCTTGAGTGGTCAGTCGGTTGCCGCCAAATTCGCGGGATAGCAAACTTCATGGCTCTCTTTTTTCCCCTGTACCAACCTTCAAGAGTTTTCTTGCAATATTCACATGTTAAATGAGGTGCCCAGGGCTTGTCTTGATCCCCGACAGGCATGCCGAAGTATGCCCTGTATGCCTCGCACATCTTACGACATGCTTTCACAGAATACTTTCTCACTCTTGTCTTTATAAATTGTCCACAGACGTAGCAAAATGCATCTGCTGGGTGCAAGCAACCTCTTGATGCCATCTAAATCAAATCAAAAAAATAACATAAACCGAATTGTTGGTTCGAGTCACCTGTGCTTCTATACTTGTATGACTGCTATTGGACAGTCCGAGAATGTTCTAGAAAAGCTCTAAAAGCTTCTTGAAAGTTCTAGATAATTCTGGAAAATTCTAGAAACTTCTGGACAATTCTAACAGTTCAAGAATATTCTAGACGACTACTCAGTATTGAATGTGAATCGAGAATTTTCTTGAAAACAGACAAATTTCAAAATATCATTGTCCTGATCACAAAAGCAAAGTTTTTGTGGAACAACAGCTATTTTGTATTTTTTTTAGGCGTAACGGGTTAGGAAAACACACTTTGTACCCAGGAACAAAATAAAAATTAAAATTTGTTACATAGTGTTTTCAGCTATCTTGGTGTAATAAAAAGTGAAAAAATATTCAGTAAACATCACTGGAGTTTGTGCTTTAAATGGTTTGCAGAGATAACTGTTCTACTTTTATTGGTAATTTTACACATTCACATCCAGTGGATTAAGAAATTGTTCAGAGCCCTTCACTTTCTGCACACATCATTATGTTGTAAACTCAGTTATAAATGGATAAATTTGCCATTTTTTGCCTGTAAATCTACACTGAATAACCCATAATGACAAAGTGAAAACATGTTTTCCGAAAGGCTTGAAAATGTATTATAAAAACTGAAATCTCTTATTTTTATACGAGTATTCAGACCCTTTGCTGTGGCACTCCAAATTGTGGTCAGGTGCATTGTGTTTTCTTTAATTATTCTTGAAATGTGTCCAGAACTTGATTGGAGTCCTTCTATGACAAAATGAATTGATTGCACATCGTTCAGAAAGGCACACACACGTGTATGTAAGACCTCACAATTCACACCATATGTCTGAACAAAAACCAAGCCATGAAGACCTCTGTGATAAAAGTGTGGTCAGCCATAGATCAGGGCAAGGGGATAAAACCATTTCTAAAGTTGTGAGTGTCCCCTATAGCACAGTGTCCTCGATATCTGTGAAATGGAAGATTTTAAGAACCATCAGGACCAAACACTCAATGGTCATGTTGAATTTCAGAAGTCCTCAGCTGAGATGGCAAAAATTGTCAGATGGATGACCATTTCAGTGGCACCAATCAGGCTAGAAGGAAGCCACACTTTAGGAAATGGCATATGACAGCCTGCCTGGAATTTGCCAAAGGGCATTTGAAAGACTATGAAAGCATGAGGAGAATATTCTGCTCCGATGTTACAAACATTGAACTTTGTGCTTAGAATCCAAGCACTGTGTCTGGCAAGGACCAGGCACTGCTCATCACCTACCTAATGGCTTCCCGATGGTGAAGCATGACGGTGGCAGCATCATTGCTATGGGGATGCTTCAGTGAAGCAAGTACAGAATTGACAGAAGGATGAATTTAGGCAAATATAGAGAAGTCTTTGAAGAAAGCCTCAACCTCAGACTGGGCTTAAACGTACAGGCAAGACAACACTGGACTGGCTTCAGGATAAGTCTCTTACTGTCCATGAGTGGCCCAGTCAAACCCCAGATTTAATCCCCATGGAGAGACATGAAGACAGCAATTTCCAGACGCTTCTCATCCAATCTAACAGTGTTTGAGAGGATCTGCCAGGAAGAATGGGATAAACTGCACAAATCCAGGTGTTTGCGAAGCTTGTAGAGACTTAACCAAGAAAAACTGAAGCTGTAATTGATGCCAAAGGGGCTTCTACAAAGTAGTGAATTAAATGTCTGAATACTTATATGAGGGAGAGATTTCAGTTTTTGGTTTTTAACTTTTCTGAAAGAATGCTTTCACTTTGTCATTATGATAGGCAAAAATGGCAAATTTACCCATTTAAAATGAAGTTTATAAGACAATAAAGTGTGCAGAAAGTGAAGGGCTCTGGATAATTTCTTAATACGCTGTAGAAAATGCAAATATTACTTAACATTGAAAAGCTATATTTAACAAAGAAACATAATTTTAGGCCAATCTCAAGTGTAAACAACTAGACTTGGAGAGACATCAAGACAATTGAAGATGCAGTAAGCTAGATGGTCACCTAAACATCTCTTTTTTATACTACAGCTTTATGAAGAACTGGCCAGATTATTCAAGGGAGACAAATTGGAAAGGGACGAGTAGATGAATCTAAATGAACTGATGTTACTTACCTGTTTGTGAACAATGGGATCTCTTAACAGAAGATTATGAATTTTATTAATTAGACTAATTCTGTCAATATGAATTTGTAACGGCCGACCCCTTACCCAGCCGGCTGCTACACCTCCAACACCTGTGGCCTGGATAATTTACTGAGTATGAATCTAACTATCAAGCCGTACCTCTAACAAATTACACTTTTCCCCACAATCGACAGTGTAAATAAAAAAACACAAAAAAACAGATATGTAAAATTATACTGATTAAATGTATTAAATGAAACAACAAGACAAATGCAAAAATAGAAATATAAATATCCCTCCACCACATCAACAACGAGACACCACCATATATAAATACAACAAAACCCTCCCTTGCCCCTGTAACATATAACACACAACACGAATAACAAAAAATGAATGATATACGGAATGATCGTGAACTTGAGTCCGGTTATAAAAACTGTCCTGAATATGGTTGACTGAACTAGTGATAGATGAGTCGTTTGATTTTCCAGTAACAAAATGGAACAGCCTCACCGTGAATCCTCGGTGCGTGGTGGATGATGAAGTCCGACCCCGGGGTCTCTCGTGATGAGGGTATTTAAGTAAGTCGGGCGGATTGAAAAACAAACTGGATGAAAATGCGTGATGCGGAATACAGCAGGTACAGATGGCTCGTGGTCATGAAAAAATGGTCTCCTCTCTCCTTCTCCTCCCTTTCTCTTCCCTTTGATTACTTAAATAGTCCTGTGACAGTTGTAATTGATTAATAGCAAACAGGTGTTTTCCAGGTTTGAGGCTGTGGTCTTCTTCCATCATCGGGGACGGCATTTACTGATACACATAGACAGCAAACGGGACAATGGAACGAGACGCACTCAGTACTAACATTTGACAACACTAACTATGTAGCCCCGCTACAAATTGAATAAACCACTATAACCTGTTTTGATGTCTGTCAGATTTGCTCAGCAGCAGAGAATGCTAATTGACGTTTCTGTGAACCAAACCTTCTGGAACAAAGCTAGAAAAACTCATGCAGCGTGAAGACCGAGGGGATTCTGCCAGTTTGACCCTGTTTTTGCTAAACTGGACTACAGACTCTTGTTCTCCTTGGCTTCTTTCCTGTGCTTCAACATGCATTTGCTTTAACAAGCTTGCCATCATTAAATTATGGCACAAAAAGGTGCTATGCACGGTCCTCCTGTATGTTCACTCTGTCTCACTTCTGTGATATATGGAGATGCAAGAAAGAGGAAAACCCACTCCTGTTGCACAGTCACTCTCTTTTAGTCTTGCCATGTGAAATGGCTCAAGAAAACTGGAGAAACACAATTTCTATGCTGTTGCTTTTTTGCACCAAAGAGGAGATTTCACATGAGAAAGAGCAAAACGCTAATTTATTTGGGAATGTTTGACAGTGATTGTGTTTAGTGAAAGAACGCGGCTGTTAGTTGTGAATATAAGTTAATAGTGATGAATGAAATGTGCAAGTTTCAATTTCATATTCATGCCGTTTTGTGCAACTGACAGTAAAATTAATTTTACAGGTGATTGCACAAGTGCAGAACTCAGTAAACAGAGGTTTCTAGAGGTTTAAAGGTGATTTTCAGGTAAAAAACAAAGGATACAAATTAATAAAGCGGTTTTCACTTCTGTGTTTAACCTGCATTCTTTTCTGCAGCTGCATAATGCATTTAACTTGTTTCACACCAGTAAAATCAAATTTATTAATGCCTCTCACTCACATCACATCCGTATGTGACATACTGCATACTTTCCACATGAAGATCCACTAAAATGTGCCACAGTACACATCACTGTGTTTTCTCCACAGGAAAATTTCAATGCACGAGAAGCCATCCTTGCCATTACGCAGCAAATGCCCCTTCCTGTTCCTTGGTACCACTTTACAAGTGCCATTGAGCTTCAGGTTTCTTTTTCTGTCTCCAATGCATCTTTAGCAAAGCAACACACCAAGATTGTCATCACTGGCAAAGTGGGGATCAGACTACCAGAACAAGTCTGCTAGCTTAATAAAATTTCTACATGTGACGGGAGTCCATTGATTTTTTATTTTCACTATATTTAAATATTAAATGACTGACAGATGCACAAAATTGTAATGAATGTAAGTGCTTTAGGACAGGACACCATTCTTTTTTTGTCACTGGCACAAATTTCGCTAGAAACTAAACACTATTATTCTGCATATTTTATTTTGCAAAGTGAAAAACAAAACTTTGCTGCAACTTCAGTTTTCTGCAAACCATATTGCTCCTCACTACATGCTCTGCCATGGCAGAATGAGCCCCCTGCATATTACACCTACTAATTGTGAATGAGCAAATCCCATTCAAATCCTAGGAGAACCCATTCATCTACTCATACTTTTCAGATCTCTGCCCATTCCAATTAAGGTTTGTGAAGACCCAGTCCATAACAGAGGAGAAGCAGGCTCAGGACACAAACACACACTGGAAGAGGTGCCAGTCATTGCAGTGGATGTCATTACACAAAACTTAAAGGAAATAATTAGCTTAACACACATCTCTGAAATGTAAGTGCAGAACTGGAGCACTTTGAGAAAAGCTCCCAGAGACATGGGGACAGCACACAGACTCCACAGGGGCAGTGACGAGTTTGAACTTTCAGATCTCCCTTTTGCAGTTTTAAGAGAGCAGTGCTAATCCCTAATGGCTTGGCTACCCTGGGAACCTCTCAGGTTCTACACTATGCATGAAAGAAACTAATGTTAATGTAGTAGCTGTAGTCACTTCTGTGAAAGAAATGATGATGGGATCAACAACTTAAGGTGGAATTGGAAGATGATTAAAGCTCGTATTTACTGTAAAATAAAGCCAAAGTTAGTGGGAAACTCCATTCATCTTCTCCTTTTGGCTACTCCCGTTAGGGGTCGCCACAGCGGATCATCTCCTTCCATATCTTTCTGTCCTCTGCATCTTGTTCTGTCACACCCATCACCTGCATGTCCTCCCTCATCACATCCATAAACCTTCTCTAAGGCCTTCCTCTTTTTCTCTCGCCTGGCAGCTCTATCCTTAGCATCCTTCTCCCAATATACCCAGCATCTCTCCTCTGCACATGTCCAAACCAACGCAATCTCGCCTCTCTGACTTTGTCTCTAAACCGTCCAACTTGAGCTGACCCTCTAATGTCCTCATTTCTAATCCTGTCCATCCTCGTCACACCCAATGCAAATCTTAGCGTCTTTAACTTTGCCACCTCCAGCTCTGTCTCCTGCTTTCTGGTCAGTGCCACCATCTCCAGCCCATATAACATAGCTGGTCTCACTACCGTCCTGTAGACCTTCCCTTTCACTCTTGCTGATACCCGTCTGTCACAAATCACTCCTGACACTCTTCTCCACCCATTCCACCCTGCCTGCACTCTCTTTTTCACCTCTCTTCCACAATCCCCATTACTCTGTGGGAAACTCCATTGCGATAGAAAATCACAAACTTACAATGGGTCATGTGGTGCCATTGCAAATTAAAATATCACCTATTACTGGTTTTCAAATTGTAAAAATCATTTTAAATTTAAGGAGAAGGATTTTTCAAAAATGTCATTCTGTGAACTGAACAATATGGGTATGCTGCAAGAACTCATTTGATGTCATCAGATAATCTTCAAGCAGAGTCTAAGATACCAATTCCATTTTTATCTGTATATGAATTAAAATTTGCAGCTTCAAGAATAATCCATTATGGATAATTTGTGCCATTGTTATACTATATCTTTTTAGCACACTTTTCGATGCAGCTTAACACAGGGTTGTTAAAATGAATCTTTTCATCAACTAAACTTGGAAAGCATATTCTTATTGTACTTGCATAATTGAAATCATACTGACTATGGGTGGAAAGTAATTTTCATTGTGTAGTAATTATAATTTACATTAATGAGTATCGTTGCAGTGTTTCTCCCAAGCACAATTTTGTATCCCACTCATAATAAAAGCTGAATACACATCTGTCTTTCTATGCAGAACCAGAAGCACCAATACAGGTTGGCATTAGCTGCAAAATTTTTTCATAAATGTGATATCTTTCATTAGATTTAAAAAATAAACGTGTTGGATTTGTCACACATGTGCGCATGGAAGGAAGCTAAAAGGACCAATAGAAGGTATTTCCACGCCAGGCCAGGGGCTGGTGGGGTGCGCTAAACCTTTCTCTGATATCCTTACAGACCAAACACAGGAAATTCTGCCTGGTTCTGGCCCCCGTTGATGTCATTTACGGTTCCGGCCTGAAGAAAGACGGCACTTCCGGTTTTGGCCCAAAGAAAGACAGCACTTCCAGTTCCAGCCTCGATGACGTCACTTCTGCCAACCAGCCATAAAAGCCAGATCACATCCCGCTTTTACTTAGTTCTGTTCTGGACTCAACTCTGTACACATCTGTACTTAATACTTACCTTTTTGCAGCCTGGATTCAAGTATACAGATGTCTGCCCCAAACCTTTTTCATGTGTCAAGGCTAAGGCTTGTCTTGTTCGGTTGTGTGAATGTAAAGTCTTTAGGAAGAAGGTATGACCAGATTACAAACATGGTACAAAGGTGGCATTCATTTTATGAGTGATTTGACTGATGACAGACATAAACACAATGATGATTATTATTATTATCACTATTATATTTCACAGTTGGGTCAAGCACCAGATTCTGATGATGATAAGAAAACAGTTATTAACATGCAGAACCATTTGAGAATGTCTTATTAACAAACAGGTGACCAAGGAGCCAGTTCAGCCTAGGACTGGACCTTTTAACCTCCTTAGTATTATGCTTAAACACTATTAAAATCAGCCAAAAATGCTACATTTTTTCCACAAGAAAAAATGTCAATACATGTCACGAAAAGATGTAAATACCAACATGTTAACATAAATATGGTATGAAAGGTATGTCTAGTGTCCACCGCTGTGCTGATGTAGATTTAGGACACGTCCTTGGTGTGACAGATCTTGACACACACAGCTCGATGATGCAGTCAGGACAACTGAAGATTGTTTCTTTGAATACTTTTCTCATAATATGTTTTCTTTGTTTACGCATGAATAGAATGTGAATGCCTGGTCCACAAAATCAAATCACCCCTTGTGTTATTGTAGGCTATCACTGCACAAGGCTTGGTAGCTTTTCTCCTGACACGAACATTGGCAATTCTGCATTGCGAACAATTCTTCAGACCGTCTTTCTTGTCCTTCTACTTGATTGCAATGATTTTTCCTTTCTGCCCCATAGATACTACGCCCAAACACATGACTGAAGTCACCAGGCATATCAAGGTGGTTCGGTTGTACAGTGCCATATACGTATGTAATACGTATATATTAACATCTGATGACCAATTCGCACTGCCATCACTATCACTTGATTCAACTAATGGTTCAGTTTCAGTTTGTTCTAAAACTGTGTTTAAGGCTTCTTGTTTACATGCCATTACGTGATTGAAAGCTCCACCTCACTCAAGAATATTGATGACTTTAGAGTGGCAAACCATAGACAAATATTCATGAATTTTTTACAGCACAGCGTTATTTTATTTACTAGACGGTCACAGAATACTGTCCCGAGTGCTGTTTGGGCTTAACACTGTACATGCAACTTAACCGAAGAGACACTTGGGCTTAACCATTTTTACATAACATGAAGAGCCCGAGAGATGCTTGGCGTTAATGCCAAGAACGTTAAACTAGATCGTTCGCAATGAATTCATCCAGGTGCAAATAGAAACAAGTTAGTTGAAGAACTGCTGGTTCATTTCTCATTGCGGAACACTATCCTAAGAGTCATTCAGGCTTGACATTGGAAAGCAGATCATTTCACATCACCCTGTGCGTAACTACATAGAATTACAAGCCTGGGGTTAAAACCAAGGTTATAGGCCATCTTTAGTATTCATGTGGTTGGTTGTACATTAGAAAATGTATCTCTTCAGCTGAGAAGGCTAATAGCATACTACTGCTGGGCTGGTACCAAGATGTGATTGTTAAACATTGATAACTGAAAATAATATTTACATTGACTTTCTTACTACCCAAAAACACTCAATACTCCTTACAAACCCACCTACCATACCAGAAACTGCTCCTTTTAACTTGCTGAGAAACCCGTGGACCATTGCCCAGTTGGTTTAGACCTCACAAAAATCCTTTTTGATCATTGATGTGTGTTACTGCCCAGCACCCAGACTCACATAAACAAGCAAAGGCTGCTCTCATTTAATTTCCACTCACAATTGCATCCGTTTGGAAGAACACTGCAACCTTCAGGAACTAACAACAACTCACTTTCTGTTTAACATGGAGGACTTATGTGCCCAGCAGGACATGAAGGCCATATTCACAAAAGTGAACAAGAAAATCAGATGAGTAGTGAATTCTTTAAAACAAGCAGTAGATTCTACACTTGTCATTGCAAGAGATCTGCACTGGTGCAAAGAAGGTGTGTGGGCCCTCTGCATCTGATGTCCTCAATATTGAATGCAACAGAGAAAAGAAATTAACCAAAAGAGAGAGACACACTACTACTACTATGTTTTCTCTTAAAAATGGCATTTCTCCATTCAGATAAGTATTTTCACTATCATTACGAAACTATATCTGCCCACACAGTGCCAGTTATTTTGCACCCTAGGTCAAGCTTATTAGATAGATAGATAGATAGATAGATAGATAGATAGATAGATAGATAGATAGATAGATAGATAGATAGATAGATAGATAGATAGATAGATAGATAGATAGATAGATAGATAGATAGATAGATAGATAGATACTTTATTAATCCCAATGGGAAATTCACATATTAGTGCTCCAACTGACTGTTCTGTAGCTAACCAGTGCAGCTGGGGACAACCCACATGATCCAGCACCCTTAGTGAATGCCTAATTCATCTTAATGGTGGCGCCGACCCTGTGCCCACACTAGAATGAATGAAAACGCATATGACTGAACTGGGGATGCTCACATCAGTGGAAACAGGAAGAGGACATGTCCTCTATGCTAGAAATTCATTTCAAGTTTCCATTTACACATGGTGAACAGCAATGGTGAATACTGTTTGGACTGACAATGAGGTAGAATTATTATTGAGAGTAATATGCAAGTATAAAGCAGTGACATGGCTGAGAAAATGTAATGAGCAAGATCCATTTACAAAAGGGCTAAGTAATAAGCACAAACCAATCAGAGCACGATTACAGCCTAATTTTTTACCTATCCACACTGCAACACTAAGCTGACGTTTTCAGAAGTACTTGGCTCTGGATAGTGTTTTCAAAAGTCTCTGTTTTCAAGGGTCGTGTTAACATAGAGAACAAAAAAAGGAGACCAAATCTGCGTTTTTAAATGAAAATGAAGTAATGTGGGCATAGCCTAAAAAAGCAAGGATGAAAAATAAAGGGAGAATTTTGACAATTGGAAAGAAGCAAGAAATCAAGGATGGAGATAGAGGTGGGACGAAATAGACTGAAGATGGAACAACACCAGCCAAACGTGTTTTCATTCCTAGATTATTTGGTGCAATTATTTGGAACTCTGGAGCATAGTCCAGAGTAGTCTGGTTCATTTAGGTAGATGTGAACATTATTAACAAATATAAATAAGCCAAAAACAGTGAACATGTGATTTGAGATAATCTAAATAGAGGTCATGTTCATATAGGAAGCTATCTGAGAATTAAAACACAACAATATGCAGTGAAATGAAATTTTTGATACACCTGCCGTTTAAATGACGTCGAAGCGGTCACATCACTGTATTCTCTCAGCAAAGCTTGCCATTTTCTGTACAATTGCCTAGATGAAACGTTTCCTTTCCATAGCATGTGAAGTAGCGCATCATTTTCATGCCATCTTCTAGTTATTAAATAATAAGCATTCTGTTCACAGAGCTGTATTGGGTAAACAAACCACACAATTAATGTAAATGCAGTAGTGCACAACTGCAGCTCTTGTTAATCCTCCACGATGATCTTTCCTGAGAAAAAAAAATGTTTCTACCCAATGAAAGAAGTCCCTAACACCCCCTTTTATTGTAATTTGTGTTTATTTTTACTTATGGTTCACTTGAAAACCTGCTATATGAAACACAACTGTACTAACTGGAGATTGACACAACATAAATAATCATTCCCTGAATCGACATAAAGCAAATGCACAAGGAGTGTGAAAATGCCTTACAATTCCAGTTGTGCTGACAAGAGAGTCAGGGATATGAATCAGCATATGCAGGACCACGAGAGAAAATCTGGGCCGCGGTGCAAAGAAGGTGTGTGGGCCCTTATACAAAATTCTACACACATGTATGTGTGTATATTATTATTTATTTCTAACAATCGTAGATTGCATTGAAACATTTAGATAAGTATGTATAGTGTGGCAGGTGGCTGATTGCGAGCCGCACCCAGCTACCTATTTAAGGAGCCGCCGCCCTGCAATCAAGGCTGGAGTCGGGTAGGAGGTGGACAAGGCCGGTGCAGAGGGGGCGAGGAGAGGCCCTGTGTGACGTGAGAGAGAAAGAGACGGCTCAGAGAGGAGCCTGGACTGTGAGAGACTGTGGGGGGTTTGGTGTGGTGCACATAGAGACTGTTGTATATAGTATAATTGTAAAATAAACATGTGGTGATGGACTGGAACGTGTCTGCCTGTCTGTGTCCGGGACGCACTCTTTCACAGTGGCATAGTCGGCAGGATGCTGCACCTGGTTCAAGGTGCGGACCTGCATATCAGAAAAAGTTTGTGAAAGGCCCGGCACAGCAGGCGACCTCACCCACGTGCCGCAGAGGTGGCGTGCACCCAACCCCGCAGCAACAGAGTGTGTCATGGACCGTTGGCGGTCCACTGGTGGACTTTGTATTTCAGGGGCGGCTCACCGACGCGGCAGCAACAAGAGGCGCTGCCGGGAAGGAGAGGCTGCCGCTGGGAAAGCCGCAGCAGCAGCGCAGCTGCCCGGAGAGACGCTCTCCTGTGAGAGAGGAGAGCGAGATGGCCGGCAGGAAGTCCCTCCTCCTAACAGGCACGGGATTGGACAGCGTGTCCTGTTCTCTCGCCAGTGAGTGGTCGGAAGCGAGAGCAGGGAATGTCCGTCCCGTGCTTCAAAGAAACCCGAGTGGGCTGCAGGGAAGCGCCCATAGAGAGCAGTCGGTAAGTGGAACTACTGGCAAGGTAAGCCCACCGCCGGCTGCTTCTCTCTCCTTGGCGGCGATTTTACAGGAGCTGCAAAAACAGCTGCGCCTTGTGCTGTCGCTGCCGGCCGAGCGATGTGCCCTCCGGGGGGAGACACTGGAGTCAGGAGGGATGGAAGGCGTCGGATCGAGAGCCGCAGGCAAGAGAGGATCGGCGCGCTGCAGGAGCTCCTGGACGGAGAGGCACAGCGGGGAAGGTAAGGGAGACCGACCCCGTGAAGCTCTGGACGCCAGCGGGGCTGGGTCTGCCCTTTTACAATGGGCAGATCCGAACCATCGCGGCGTCCCAAAGTAAACGGAGGAAGCGGCTTGGGGAAGCCAGTTCCTCCAATAAAGGAGTACGTGCTGCTGAGTGCGCATGTACTTCAAAGGGCCGTCCTCTGCGGAAGCAGAGGAAATACCCGCTGGCTGAGAGGTGGAAACGGAGCATGATCCCACTGGTGGTCCCGTGGTGGGGAGCATGGACTGCTCAGGCTGGGAGGCTGGAAAAGAGAGCATCGGGGTGCCGATAGGGGCCGAGAGCGTTGGCCCAACTGAAGACGAGCCGTGGGGCTGCGTCAGGGCAATGCCTTCGCTCTTGTTTTTCTATTTCTTTTCTAGGATCGGGCCCTAGGCTACGGAGTGTCGGCTTGCCGCCGAGTGGTTCACGTCCTTGCGGAACGGTCCGCTGGTCCTGGGAGGTCTCAGCTAGCGGGGGAGTCATGTGGCAGGTAGCTGATTGTGAGCCGCACCCAGCTACCTATTTAAGGAGCCGCCACCCTGCAATAAAGGCTGGAGTCGGGTAGGAGGTGGACAAGGCCGGTGCAGAGGGGGCGAGGAGAGGCCCTGTGTGGCGTGAGAGTGAAGAGAGAGAAAGAGAGACGGCTCAGAGAGGAGCCTGGACTGTGACAGACTGTGGGGGGTTTGGTGTGGTGCACATAGAGACTGTTGTATATAGTAGAATTGTAAAATAAATGTGTGGTGATGGACTGGAACGTGTCTGCCTGTCTGTGTCCGGGACGCACCCTTTCACAATAGGTATAAATGTAGTAATAAAGTAATATATTTATAATAGTTAAAGATGTTTATAATAGCATTTATTGTCTGCTGAACAATTGTCTTTTTCCTAGCGAAACTCTGAATTACATAATCAAAATTAATCAGTTTTGCTAGATCAGACTCAATACTGAGTCTTACCAATTCTACTAATTTTGAAACTAAACAGACTTGCAAAATTTGAAAAAAAAATACAATAAAAATTAAATTAATTAAATAAATAAATGTTCAAATTATAATAGAAATTATGGGATGCGTTGGGCTTCATGGGCCCCCTGGAGCTTCATAGGCCCCGGAGCGATGCACTGGCTGCACCCCCCTCTCCTCGGGCCTGAGCATATGCCTAAAAATAAAAGGGCAACTGGCCAACATGAATATGGTATTTTATAGGGAGCACACAATGTCTGAACTAGAGGTTCTTTCATCTCACAGCCTAATTCTTGTCCAGAAATACCAGTACACACCACAAAGTGGATGGGAAAAGGCTAAACATATGAATGTTTGAGAAAAATTGCACTCAGCTTTATGGTGGTTTTCAAACATACAAGCAGCTGTAAGACCAGGTGCTTATCATTATCATTAGCAGCAGCACCAGTGGTACAAGAAGAATTTGACCAAGAGGTCTTGCTCAGCTGCACTCAGGTAGCTTGGTTTGGTTTGAAAAAAAGTCCAAATTATGGAGAGACTTTTCTAAATAGCAGCCCAATGTTAAAACCTGACAAGACATTGGTAGCACTCATATTGTGCTGTCCACCTTGATAAGACAGTCTGAGAGTACAGCATACAGCTCTATCATTGCCCTTTTTAAATGGTTATGTCCTGCGGCTAGTAAGAGGGTGATTGTAAAGCAAAGCTTGAACTCAGAACTTAAGCCAAGGGGTCCACCGATGCAAATATGAAGGAATTTATTACAAAATACAAAGTAAAAGAAAGTACTTTAATGAAAGCTTATCTAGGCCATGGTTTTGACTCTGAATATGTTGTGGTGTGCCTAGTGCACCTTTCCACCTCTCCTGTCTCTTTTTCAACAACTCCTTCTGTGTCTGCTCTCTCTTTGGTGCCTCTTCCTCCTGTCATTTAAACCTATGTCTAACTTCCATCTGACTCAATGTTCACAACAATGGTGACTGGAAAGAGTTTTTAAATCCAAGCCAGAAACTCCTTCCAAAGCAGACCCTGAGACAATTTCCAGGGTCAACAATGACATTGGGAACTCCAGTCATAGGTGTCCCTGTAATCGTGTACCTATGTCTCAGTTTAAGGCTTGGCACCTAATATCATCTAACACCTAATCTAACAACCTAACAACACCTAACTTCTAATAATGCCTGTCACCTTCCCCCAAACTCATATTGGTAGCTGAGGAGCAGACAGCAAATCAGCAGAACACTCCAACTGGAAATGGCCTGTTGTCACTGGCAATGTTACAACCGCCAGTATATTTGCCATCACGACAATTTACAGACCATTTTCTTCACATAGTCCTGTCCTTGATAGGACCATCTGTTTTTTCTAGGTAGGGTCTCAAGGTGACCCTATTTTCATCTTTGTACTCTTTATTACGCATACCTGAACAAAATGCTCCAAATCCCATAATTCAAACTATATGGAGAGGAGTGACCTCTATTGTAGTTCAATACTTTCCTTTTCCCCTTTCCTTTATTTTTGTAACCCCAGGCAATTATGTATAGTACCAGAACAACAAGGAGAGGTAGTTACATATTTCTCTCTATTATAATTAAAAAATCTTGGGAAGAGAGATGAGACGTGACTTTCTCAGATACTTTCACGTCCCGCAAGATGAGAATTTGTGCCAAGAGATTTAACCAGGCCCGGGACCAGAAATAAAAGACAAAGAGTAGATGACAAAGTAGAACGTAGTAAAGAACTCAAAAACGTTGGCACGATACACATGCAGAGCAGGTTGGAGATAATGGAAGTATGAAAATTCAAAAGTCTCAAAAAAATTATAGTAAAGATCGCATTAAAGCAAACAAATGGAAATTATTACTCTGTGAAATAACGGAACAGCGAAAAGAGATTGAATATATTGTTCAGAATTAAACTTTAAGTTGGAGACTTGTAGATAATCTAATTCGTGTTGCCATCAGGGAAAAGTAGTGTTTCTTACCAATGAAGAGGCCTAGCCGCGAGAATTAAAAGTTTTGTTGTTTGGTGAAAGTGAAATCCACATACGCGAGCAGCAGAGATGTGAAGTTGTAGGGGGGTTGACGAGCGAGGTCCTCTAGTATTTTTGCATTTTTAAGATAATATGCCCAAAATACCAAAGTACAATGAGTGTTGGTAAAATAATACGACCTGGTAATAGGATACTAGTGGGCTCTCGGTTTTATTATTTTGATTGGTTTCTGATCCAATGTGGTCTCTGCTCCCACATGACCTTTAAATAGAGTGTCAGAAACAGGCAACTGACCTGTATGGATATGGTCATCAAGATGGATGAACACCTTTGGTTGTAAAATGTTAGAGAGGCATGGAGTTTTTTTTTGTTACCCTTTTCTTTATGTTGGTCTGGTTTACTTGACGTACCTCCCAGACTATTGTGATATCACAGTGCAGCCAACTCCCTGCTTTATTCCATGACTCACGCAGATTAAGTCCCCATTTACACCCATACTCTCCTAATTGAGGGGGAAAGAGTGCCATAAATTGTTCCTGCCCTTTCCATTTCCAGTCTATGCCCACCTGTTAATGGTCCATCTCAGCCCACCTGCATTTCCCCAGGCTAGCTGGCCAGACAGTTCCTGGGATTGTATCTATATTAGTTCTAACCAGTAGTAAGTAAAAGTTATCAGCTATCCCCTGCAATTTACACGGGGTTATGGGTTGAGGACTCCCGCAAATGTGAAAATCAATATGTTTTGGGCCTATGATTTCTGTATATCCTAAGTTTATTGTATTAAATAAGATGTAGAAAGTTATAAGAAACAAGAAATGTTGTGTGTATATTTATGGTAATAACAGACAAAAATGATCAATATTACAGATACAAAAGAAATCCAACAAAACACAAAGCACAAAATGATAAACACATACAACACAGTCTAGTTTCGCAGATGCACATAATGGGGGTGTAGTTATGAAATGAAATCCCTTGTGAATAGCCTCCTAAAAGCTATGTAAATTTTTGTCCTACCATGTTGCAGATATATGTGACGATATTTAGAAGTTGGAAGCATTCCCAAATAAAGACATTTTCCAACCCAGGTCAAATCACACAAACAAGTAGGCTAAGGACAAGAATATAAATCCAGAGAAAACTGTAATCTGATGGGTGTAATTGTAATCCAATTGTGCAATGAAGTTTTGAAACAAAAGGATACTACTGATTGTGGCTTCTGTTAGGTTCTTATGACTTAGTGCCCTCATCTTTCACCCAGCTGCCCTTGCAACATCTGCTGAATCTGCCCAATGATGCAGTTCTCCAGTGGTTGCTGGGATTTGTGGTCCATTTAAGTAGAACTGCTACAGAGCTGTCTGTGGTTTTCTGCAATAAATTGCAAAACTTGCAAAATATACAAAATGAAAATCTGTGAATAGGTGGATCTGCAAATCATAAACCCACGAGTTGCAAGGGTCGACCTGTAATTTTTATCATAATAATATTATACCATCCTCACGACACTGTATTTTTCAGGCATTACTCTTTAGCCTCTGTAACTAGAGCATTTTATCAAGTTCCTGGTTATATAGTAAAAATTGAATACTTTTAGAGTATATGTGACTAAAGGCCAGCTAAATCTATGTAACGTAAAATATTTTAAAAACCACATACAGTACATGGCTGCATGACCATTTAACAAATAAATCACAGTGAGAGACTAAATGTTTATTATATTGGCATTACAGTACCATCACTGCCTATGTATCCAGTAGACAGGGATTGAAGTGAATATACATATTTATATAGTTTACACGAGTCACACCGTACAGTTGACTTGGCTTAACCTCTCTGTGTATGCCTATGTGTACAAAAGATATCTTGAATATGTGGATAGAGGTAGGAAAAAATGCTGATTAGAATGCAATTTTGTTGTAATGTAAGGCATGGAAGGTATACAAGATTTGTGGGACTCCATAACTGAGATTGCTATTAAAAACCCCTTGGAAGTTTTTAGAATTTCTTGTTATACAACATTGAATGACAGTGGATTTAATTTGGTTTTATTGACACTGATTAACAGAAAAAAGACTCATTAAAATCAAAATGAAAACAGATCTCTGCAAAGTAGTCTAAATTAATCTAATAAATAAGCAAGAAAGTTTGTCTGTCCTGATGTTTGTCACCAAATGAGAGGAAGAGTAAATAACTAAAAGCTACAGTTTTGGTGATTGATAACAAAAATGTAAATATATGAATATGATTCAAAAAATTGTGGAAAACCCTAAAACAGTAAATTCTAAAATAATTTGGAAATAAAATATATATCAAGATTGAGAGAAATGTGGCAACCTGTCACGTCATCCACACGTAATTGAGGCTACTATTCCAACTGGAATCAGAAAGGGAGAGGACATTTTCATTCCACGTATACCTATGATTTCCAGTGAACTCCCTTTCAAATTGAAACAACTTCAATTTCCAGTAAGTCTTCCATTTGTGATGTCCATAAATAAAGCACAAGGACGATCACTTAAAGTTACTGGAGTTTACTTTAAAGAACCATGCTTTTCACACAACCAACTATACATCACCTGTACCACAGAAGGATCAGGAAAGAAATTATACGTTCTTTCTCCTAATGGCGAAACGGAAAACGTCATGTATCATAAGGTACTCTACGAAGTGATTCGTAGCAACTATAATCCGTTATTTGTTAATCCACAGTGGTTCCTGCCTTGTGTTTGATAGTCTCTATGACTTTGCACTGGAATAAAAGAGTTGACAAAATGATGTAAAAGATAGGGATAGATGGAGATGGATGATCCACTGTGGGGACCCCTAAATGGGAGCAGCCAAAAGAAGAAGAAGAAGACAAAGACAAAATGTATAGAGTGTAGAGCAGTGTTTCCCAAACTCGGTCCTGGTGAACCCCTGTGGTTGTAGGTTTTTGTTCCAACCAGCTTCTGTTTTTAATTGAACTCCTGGGCTAATTAAGTGAACTGATATTTCCCAAGTTCTGTGTTTACGGAACAATATAGAAATTAGAAAACTAAGTTTGCTAAAAAAAAAAATATTAAAATGTACCAAACAGTTATATAGGAATAATGTATTTTTTTCTTTTTAACAGTATTTTCATCTTGATTTTCATTCTACTTTTCTAGGTCTTCTAATTGTTTAATTAATCCATTATTTACTAATTAGTGGATCTGATGCTAAAGTAGTTGCAGCCTTTGATTATTTAGTGTTGTTTGCCTGCGTGTCTGCTCTGCTCGTTTTAAATTGTCATTATTAAGATACAACAAAGGGGGAAAAACTGCACAGAGAAAGGGCAAAGTATAATGAAATCAACAAAAGAGAGTTCAGCATTTAAATCTATAGCAAAAGCAGAAATATTTCTAAATGTCTTATAAATGTAAAAATCATTCTGTTGTGCTTTTCTGAATGTCGAATAAAAGAAAAATAAAATACCAGCTAATTAAATGAGATCAGTGCTATCAGGTGTTGTCACTGATTAGGAATCCAGTTGGAATAAAAACCTGCAGCCACAGGGGGTCCCCAGGACCGAGTTTGGGAAACACTGGCGTAGAGTATCAATAGGCCAAAAATCAGACGGCATTCTTGTTAAAAATCTGATTAAAAAGCAGGTTAGAGGAAATGTTAAATGAAAATTAGCAAAAGGAATTGATGATAAATATTAAAATCAGTATGAATACATTGAAAAAAAATTAACAAGAAACTTGCTATAAAAATCATGCATAATCATTGACAACAAGGGACACGTATAAATGTACTAATGTTGTGCAGCTGCTGCCTTTTTATCCATAAGGAACAGCAGCTTTAGAATATTGATGCTTGATGCAGCAGACTGGAACCTGACAGAACAAGCTTTATAATGGAGAATACAATTAAAAATATTTATTGCTCTCTTTCCAGAGTCAGTGGCTCATAAATGCTCTAAAAACAACAAAATCCTTACCATTATTTTTCGATAGCTCACACTACAACAGTCTTTTAAGGCCAGGGAGTATGGCTAAGAGCGTATGGCACTTGACTTTAAACCAAAAGTCTGCTAGTTCTTTTGATGACTCTTTCTGTGGCACTTAAACTGACAACGCTTAAGTTTAAGAAACTGCTAACTGTAAGTCACTTTGAGCTAAAGCATCTTTTAAATAAAGTTAACAAATGAGAAATTAATAATAAAAACATTCACTCTATGACAGACTTGGAAGCCAAAATCCCATTTCAATGAAAACTGGCCTGGGCAGGATATATGGCCAATTATGTAAATTATTAACTATCTTTATACTGCAGTGCATAAGGCATGCCTTAAATATGTGATAACTGGACAGGGTCGGATAGTGGCATACTCTGGCTACATGTAAATAAATGCCCTTAGTCATTGTAATACTGTATATCCAGAGTTGGCTGTGAAGGTGACATGAGACTTCCTGTCAACAACAGATCTTCTCAGGAATAACCTGGGAGACATTGATGAAAAACACAGAGGGCATTTTGTAAAACACTTCACCAACTGCTCCTACATTAGTTGTATGCACCATCTACAGAGATGCAGTATCCTTGACAAATTGCTTAGTACTGCCGTAAACCAGGGGCCCATGACTCAAAGAGGTGGGTTTCCAATCACATTTATGACAGGGTTGGATAGTGGTGTTCTTAGGTCACGTATATAAATTCCCATCAGTCATTGTAATATATTTCAGGTAGGCTGAATAGCTACAATAGTGAGGTGAAGCTCACCGTCAATTCTAAATCTTCTCAACAATAACCTGAGAGACAAACATAAAAAACACCAAGGGCATTTCATACAACACATCATCGCTGCTCTTACATCAGCACTTTTCACCATGTACAGAAATTCAGCACCTTTGATGAATCGCTCAGTAATGCCACTAACGTGGGCCCATGACTTAAAGAAGTAGGATTCCAATAATATTTATGATGGAGTTGGATAGTGGTGTTCTTGGATCACATGTATATAAATTTCCCTCAGTCATGGCAATATATCTCAAGTTGGCCAAATACTTGATAGCAAAGTGAGACTCATTGTCAATTCTAAATCTTCTCAGGAGTAGCCTGGGAGTCATAAATGAAAAACGCCAAGGGCATATCATACCACATCACCACTGCTCTAACGTCTGTACTTTTCATCATCTATAGAGATACAGTACATTTGATGAACTGCTGGGTAATGCCATAAACCGGGTGTCCATGACTCACATAAGTAGGATACAATAAGATGCTGCAGATGTTCTATCAGACAGTTGTGGCGAGCGCCCTCTTCTACGCAGTGGTGTGCTGGGGAGGCAGCATTAAGAGGAAAGACGCCTCACGTCTGGACAAACTGGTGAGGAAGGCAAGCTCTATTGTTGGCATGGAGCTGGACAGTTTAACATCTGTGGCAGAGCGAAGGGCGCTCAGCAGGCTCCTATCAATTATGGAGAATCCACTGCATCCACTGAACAGGATCATCTCCAGACAGAAGAGCAGCTTCAGCGACAGACTGCTGTCACTGTCCTGCTCCACTGACAGATTGAGGAGATCGTTTCTCCCCCAAACTATGCGACTCTTCAATTCCACCCGGGGGTGTAAACGTTAACATTTAACATTATACAAAGTTATTGTCTGTTTTTCACCTGCATTATTATCATTCTTTAATTTAATATTATTTATTGTATCAGTATGCTGCTGCTGAAGAATGTGAATTTCCCATTGGGATTAATAAAGTATCTATCTATCTATCTATCTATCTATCTATCTATCTATCTATCTATCTATCTATCTATCTATCTATCTATCTATCTATCTATCTATCTATCTATCTATCTATCTATCTATCTATCTATCTATCTATCTATCTATCTATCTATCTATCTATCTATCTATCTATCTATCTATCTATCTATCTATCTATCTATCTATTCACATCTATGGTTATCTGCCATTTGTTGATTTGTTGCCATTGTTCTCCATTTGCTGTTGATTTCAGGCAAATGACAATGATGCTGGCTTTGGTTGATCTTCCGCAATGATTCCCATAGTTCCAATGAGCCTGAAAACCATAAGATTCACACATGGAGACAAAAAACTGAACAACGTTCCCAAACGATACACAGCCAGATGAGTGTGCTTCACTCTTCTTGTCTGTGAACATCTAGTCACTCTACTGTTTGTTAACAAGGAGAAATCTTTAAGGAGAGTCTCTCACTTCTCATATCGCTTGTCATGTCATGTATGCCTAGCGCCATTCTGAACCTCCCAGGAAAGACAAAGTGATTTTCATATCCTTCCCTGAATTTGCCTTGGCACAGTACACAAGGATATTTCTGATAAACCAACTGTACTCCACTGCGCACTCTCCGCAGATCATTATTACTTTGTTGCCCAATAAATGGTTGGAATGCCTCAGGACACCAAGCGCTCATTTGTTTTGCCAAACGTAGGATTATTCCTGGTCCTTCCTGCGTGGAGGTTGCAGGTTTCCTCCCACAGTCCAAAGACATGAAGGTTAGGTGCATTGGCGATTCTAAATTGTCCCTAGTGTGTGGGTGTGTGTGCCCTGCAGTGGGCTAGCGCCCTGCCTGGGGATTTGTTCCTGCCTTGCGCCCTGTGCTGGCTGGCATTGGCTCCAGCAGACCCCCGTGACCCTGTGTTAGGATATAGCAGGTTGGGAAATGACTGACTGACTGACGTAGGATTATTTCTCACAGATTTAAGCAGGTTCTCTATATTCTGGTGGTATTCTTCACATAGGTTAGCTCCATTGGACTCCTTTAGCTAATCAAGTCAAAGTGGTAGATGACGATGGTCTCTTCTTTGCTGTGGGCATATCAGATTTGAGCCCCTTTATACTCACAATAAACGCACTCTGTTGGCTCTGGTTTGGGAACCTTTTTTAATGGCATATATTGCATAACTATTTTTTGCTGATGTCAAATACCATCTGATGACTCCTCCACAGTTGTACTATGGGAATAATACACTGTAACATATGTCTATTAATCATCATAACTGAATAGAAAAAATGGAACCTCAGTTGCATCCCAGTGTATGTTAATAAATGGGGCAATTATGTATATTGTGCTTTCATCAAAGACAGATGATGACATAATGGAGCCTAACAGCTTGCTATCCTTTATACTTTTGTCTTTCATTACACTTTTGGAGTTCCCACACGCTAATATTTTGCGCTTCACATAGCATTTGTTTATATGCAAACATTTTGTTCAGTATGTTACCTGCTACGTTCCTCATAAAAAGGCAACAAAAGTAAAAGAAATTACAGAACATTGAGTGGCCCTGTTCAAGCCGTATCACTTTGGGATGTAAATCACGCTTTGAATGGGCTGTAAAACAGGCGCGCTGACTAAACTCTATGAATAGCAAAGTAGGCACAGCTGGGCTTTTCATAATCAACATAAAAAAACAGATTAGTACTTTAAAGATTAAACATTATCTTTTCTCCATATGCAATAAATCAACCGCACTTAAGATACCATTAATTTAGGGCAGTATTCACAAAAAAAAAAAAAAGGAAAGAAAGCCTCGGGTGAGTTACTGAGACTTGCAGATTTTTTCTTTTATTTTGTTATGTCAGTTATTTACTTCTTTTACTTTATGTAGTCAGCCAAAACAATCCAGATAAATGCAAAGAATTGAAATGATTTATTCAGTTTCCCATTGTTCCATATTACACTGATCTTTAAGTTTCACAGTGTAATGCTGCTGGAAATATTTAGGAAACATCAAAATACGAATGTACCCTAAATGAAATACACCAAAAGGCTTTTAAAAATTAAACATGATCTAAGCCACTTTCATAAACAACACTGTCAAGCCACCAGGGAAATGATTGCCTTTTTAAACTGTATATACATAACGGATTGAAAAATTCAGCTTTTTCTTAATAAAATATTAACAAAAATACAACTTTTACATGGCAAGAGACTATGTGTAAGATTAAAAATGCAATAACCAAAGACAGTAATCTCTTGATCCATAGAGCAAACAATAGGTTCTCATATGCAGTTACTTGAAGTATGTGGCAAATTTTAATAAAAAATAATTTTATATGTATGGGAAATGAATACTCTTTCGAAAGCAAATGGTGAACTTTATGAATTTAAATAATAAACTGTGACAAGTTCCAGTGAGATACCAACAACTTGTGCTCAGAAGTGGAATGCGTGGTCATCAAAGCTGAATGACCCTGCAGCCTTCTGAACTCAGCTATATTGTACATATCAGGGTGGGAGGGAGCCAGAAACTAAGACATTTATGAGCCAAAATGAAAATAATAAAACTAATAATCATATATGATATAATATATCGACATATAAAAAACTATATGCATGTAGGTTTCTCTAAAATTACAACTTATATGATTTATTTAAGAAAAGCTTCAGCATGAATAATATAAGGGTTAGGGCTAGGATAAGAAATCAGTACGTGAAACAAAGCAGAACATCCAATGTTTACAATCTGTAATGTATCTGCCTATATTTTTATAGACATTTTTTATTGTGTGAATTAAAAAAAATAATAAGGTTGAGGGTGCATCTGGTTGTACTTTCAGAGAAAAGTTGCGCATTCACAAATACCAAGAATGCACCTTCTTGCTTGTGTGTTTCTACTAGTTGTAGGTTTAAAGAGAGTCGAATGCTCAAGGAAAACAAACAAGCATTGTATTTTATGTCCCTTAAAAGAAAGCTTTATGACTGCTTCATCAGGGAGTACAAATGGCCCAGGACACTAAAGCAAACAGCTATTTAGCTCTATGGGAATGCAATGTGCGCTGATTTAAACCAGCACTAGTTAATATATAAAGCAAGACTATAAACATACTGTACATCTGGAAGTAAACTAGAAATTGCACAGTTATAATAAAAGGCTTTCAAATTATGCATATAGAAAACTGAAGCCATGCCAAAATAAAACACAAGAAGCCCTTTAGTAGCAGACGTAGTGTCCCATATACAGAGTACAATGAAATTCTTACTCGCATGTCTGAGTCACATCTAGCATATCACCATCTGAACTTGCACGCTCAGGTCGCATTAATGGAATGAAAATTATATTTAAATTATTTTCTTATGAATATGGATCTCAGTTTTATTTCATGTATCTGATTCCAATGGTCTTTATGCTCTTTCCACAACTGGATAAACATCTCTTCTGTGGCTGATATAACAGAACAATGAAGTGGGCCAGAAGAAAATGGTGACATAAACTAAATTAAACATGTTTTTACTCTACATGATATTCCTTTACTTCTTCAACAAATAACAGCAGGAAAAAATACACTTTTATAACGTCCATAATGCAGTTGGAAACAAGTGCTATCATAGCAACCCTTGAACCAAAATCTTGTATCAGGTTGCGCACCTGAGTTGTGTACCCTCATAAAGTGTAGATAACAGTGAATTTTCTGAGTTAATTTTTGCAGATTCAAGAGTGATACATAATTTAAAATTCTGCAGGATGTGGCCACTGAAAAAATATAATAGAACAAAAATATTCTTTTATATAGTACTTTCTCTGTTTTTTTTTTTCTCTGACCCTTTATCAGCAGTACAGGGTAGAGACGTTAGGGATAGGAATAGGAAAGGACTAAAATATCCACTTGTCTACTTGGCATTCCCAGCATGGCTTTTAAGACAGAATAACTGGAGTCTTGAAGGCAAAATTACCTATGGATGCGTGCGGACACTTTGGTGTCAGTTATCGAGGAAGAGGAAGCCCACATGTCACAGCATTTGCGGCTTGTGAAAAGTAGAGGAAAGTGATTGTTTATGAGGGCATCAAAACCGACACACTGCTGATGAAGTGTGGCTCCACAGAGCTGAAATGTTTTGAACTTTCTTTTAATTGTAATTCAATTTTAATGCATTTTTGTAATATTTTACTGTACGCTTACACCCCCATATCCAAAAAAGTTTGGATGCTGTGTAAAATGTAATTAAAAACAGAATGCAATGATTTACAAATCACGTAAAGCCCATATTTAACTGGAAAGAGCACAAAGGCAACATATCAAATGTGAAAACTGAGAAATGTTACTGTTTTTTTGAAAAATACATGCGTATTTTGAATTTGATACCAGCAACACGTTTCAAAAAAAGTTGTGACTGGGGCCTGTTTACCAGTGGGTTGCATCAACTCTTCTTTTAAAAAATGTTTGGGAACCAAGGAGACCTGGAACTGCTGTAGTTTTGAAAGTAAAATGTTTTCCCAATCTTGCCTAATATAGGATTTCAGCAGGCCAGTGTCTCCTTTGTCATATTTTTCATTTTATAATGCACCAAATGTTTTCAATGGTTGAAAGGTCTGGACTGCAGGCAGACTTAGCACCCTGACTCTTTAACTATGGAGCCATGCTATGGCAATATGTGCAGAATGCAGTATGGCATAAGCAAGGCCTTCCCTGATAAAGACGTTGCCTGGATGGCAGCATTTGTTGCTCCAAAACCTGTATGTATTCCATCCATCCATCCATCCATCCATTTCCCAACCCACTGAATCCGAACACAGGGTCACGGGGGTCTGCTGGAGCCAATCCCAGCCAACACAGGGCACAAGGCAGGAACCAATCCTGGGCAGGGTGCCAACCCACCACAGCCTGTATGTATTGTTCAGGATTAATGGTGTCTTTCCAGATGTGCAAGCTATGCGTGCCGTGTTCACAAATGCAACCTCATACCATCATGGATGCTGGTTTTTGAACTGGGTGCTGATAACAAGCGAGATGGTCCCTCTCCTCTCTATCCTGAAGGACGTAGCATTCATGATTTCCCAAAAGAATGTCAAATTTTGATTCATCAGACCATAGGACAGTTTTCCACTCTGCCTCAGTCCATCTTAAATGAGCTTTGGCATAGAGAAGTCGGCAGTGTTTCTGGATAAAGTTTACATTTGGTTTCTACTTTGCATGGTAGAGCTGTAAGTTGCATTTATGGATGCATGCTGTTCACAGACAATGGTTTTCAGAAGTGTTCCTGAGCCCATGCAGTGATTTGCACTACAGAATCATGTCTGTTATTAATGCAGTGCAGCCTGAGGGCCCAAAGATCACAGCTATCCAATACTGAGATCCAGATTCTCTAAATCTTTTAATCATATTTTATACCGTAGATCATGAAGTCCCCAGATTCTTTTCAATTTTATGTTAAGGAATGCTATTCTTAAATTGTCGCACAGAGTGGTAAACTCCTCGCCATCTTTACTTTTGAGAGACTCGGCCTCTCTGGGATGCTCTTTTTTTACTCAATCATGTTACTGACCTGTTGCCAATTAACCGAATGTGTGTTGTTTTTTTTTTTGTACACAACTTTTCAAGTCTTTTGTTACCCTGTCCTAACGTTTATGAAATGTGTTGCTTGCATCAAATTCAAAATGATCATATACGTATTGTGATATATGGCTGGGGCTGTTTCCCACCTCCTTGAAGAAAGGACCGGGGCAGAGAGCTTGCACAAGGCAGTATCTTCACCCGGGATGACAGAGGGCAGTCTCCATGACTTGTTATGGTGCCATGGGTTTGAAGCATGGAAGCTCAACCCTGCTGGGACCTGTGGGGAATAGCTGAGCGCTCCGATGCAGGACTGACGCCACACTCAGACGTACGCTCGGAAGGAGAACGCAGGATACCTGGGGCACTTCTGGGTACTCTATATAAGGAGCCACCTCACTCCATTCGAGGATCCGGAGTCGGGAGACAGAGGATGACATTTGCATGAGGAGGAGTGGAGATGGAAAGGACTGAGGGATAAGAGACAAAGTGCTGCATGCTTTGTACTGTGCTTGCTGCTGTGGGGAGTGAGGGAGAAGTGCGTCCCACTGGTAATAAATGTGACTTGTGCTTGAACTTGTGCCTAGTGTCTGTTGTGTCGGGTATTGAGAAGCCGGTGCACTCCCTGGTGGTTACAGTATCTACTTAATAACAAAACACTAAGGTCGGTGTGTCCAGTCCCTCAGAGCTCTCTGATTGGTCAGTTTGGCTTTGATGATGCAATGAAAGAGGAAATATGAGTGTGAGACGCATGGAAAGGAGTAAAGACATATGAAGCACACTGAGAGAGTCAGCTTCAAAGATGGCAAGTAAAAAAACGGACAGGAGGTAAGAAAGGCACCTTGAAAATTTCGACATGTTCTGAGAAGTAAGCTTTACAGGAACGTGCTCAACGGACAGAGCGTCGATGAAGAGACGTTCACAGAGGCAAATACAGAAAAAAGGTGCTGGAGGTACACATAGGGAAAGAGATAGGAAATATTTAAAACATTTTCTATTACCTGTCTTTGTTAGGTACTGTGGGTAGTTTTTCTTAAAGCAATAACATTTCTCAGTTTCAACATTTGATATGTTGTGTTTGTTCTATTTTTAAATTTTTTTTACAATTAATTTAAGGAAAAAAAACTCAAAAAGGAAAGCAAATGACAGCAGAGTTTAGAGAAACTTAAAGTGGTGGAGGACAGCAAGAGTGTCAGTGTGCAAAGGGTCATTAAAGGATAGGGGATACATTGAGCTAAGAGCTATTAGGATTTGGAAAGTTCTCCAGGAAACGCATGCATGGAACACAGAAAGGTGGTAACACTCGCTCAGGCATATCAGCTCGTCATGAAGGAAGCTCAGCACCAATGACTTATTCTCCAGATACTATTTTCACAAGGAGGGTGACTAACGTGTTTGATCCTCATAAACTTGTAAGACCTGCTGTGACAGTGTCACAGGGTGCTGCTTTTAGCTAAAAGTGAGGATGGGTTTCTGCCTTGCTATGCATCAAATGGGTTTTCCAGCTAAGATTATGAACTGAATTACGTGTTAAGGATTTAATTAGTTAGAAGGTCATACATTAAGGGAGTAGGACTGTTACTGCAGTCACACATATTGGGAATTCAAAATGACGGTTTATGGTGTTTTATATGTGAATAGTTTATGCAGGCGTTCCTGAGGTGCAATATTACCGGGCAGGGTAAAGTACTGGTTACTTATATGTAATTTTCACCCAGTTCAGAAAGCCCCATTTCAATGCTAATGCAGAGGCATGGCAGTGCTATTCTTTCATAAAACTTATCTTCTCACTTAGAAGGTGGATGTGACATGATAGTCGACTTCACAACAACTGCAATGCAAATTTGGCCTGCCATAAACTGTTGCTGTGCACTTTGAACATGCTGTTTCTAGTAATTTAGTACAGTGTCGCGCACACCAAGCTTCAGGAGTGTCACGCGGGTGCTGAACTAAAGATGAATGAGAAGAAGATTCAGGGTGTTATACAGCCACTATCCACATGTCCGTTTCCTTACTTGGAATGGAGGAGAAGATACCGGACAATGCATAAAGTCAGTTGTGCCCCGGTGTTATAGACTCTGCCCTTATTGCTACCAACCCCGTATAAATCAACATCCCTCTAGAAGCTGATACTCAGCTCAAACCAGCTTGCAGAGAGGACAAAGCTCCTACCTCATCCAAGCCTTATTTGTTTTGCAACTGATGCTCTCTGGTTGTTTGATTTTTTTTCTTTCCTCTCGAAAGTCGGGACATTTCATAGGGCATCTCCATGGACCCCCGAAACTTTATCAGCCTTTCTTGATTTATTCTGAAACTGTCAATTTCAACTAAGAATATATTTACAAACAGCTATTCTCATGAGTGTGCATTTGCGCTTGTTATTAATAATCAAGATATATGTGGGTTTGGCTTGGGTCACAGTTCTTAAATGGTTCAAGCTGTGGAATTCACAGTCTTTTGAGGGCTGCAGTTTGGGTGCAGTCTTTTGCTTTTGTGTAGGGGGTGCACGATTCATTTCACTTCCACAACCCTTACACTGGGTGAGCATTGCAATAGAAAAATGCTGAACTAGACGGACTAGGCTACCTTATCCTCAGAAACATCTTCCATCTCCTCCTAGGGAATTCCCAGATGTTTCCAGGACAGTCGACAGTTATACTCTCTATTCTGGATAGGTCTTCTCCCAGTAGGCTGTGTCTGGAATGCCCCATCATTTTTTGTAAATAAGACACATGCTGAACCTTGAACCCCATGATGCCAATTGCCATATGATTACATTGCATATACAGTGGATTCAGAAGGTATTTGGACCCCTTCACTTTCTGTACACTTTATTGCCACTTTATTACATTTTTGTCCATCAGTCTACACTGAATGACATATAATGAAAAAGTGAAAACATTTATTCAGAAAGATTTCCAAGTGTATTTAAAATCAAAAGCTGAAATTTCTCATTTCAATAAGTATTCAGACCCTTTGCTCTGGCACTTCAAATTGTGGTCAGGTGCATCCTGGTTGCTTTAATTCTTGAGATGTGTCCAGAACTTGACAAGTGTCAAACCGTATAGATTGAACATTGTTTAGAAAGGCACACAAATTGTGTATATAAGGTTCTGAAATTCACACTGCATGTCAGGACAAAAACTAAGCCATGAAATTCAAGGAGCCCTATGTAGACCTCCACAATAGAATTGTGATGAGGCACAGATCAGAGAAAGCTTTGAGTGTTTCCAGGAGCACAGTGGCTTTAATATTTGTTAAATGAAAGAAGTTTGGGATCACCTTGACTCTTCCTGGAGCTGACCATGTGGCCAAATTGAGTAACCGGGCAAGAAGGACTTTGGTCAAGGAGGTGACCAATAATCTAATGGTCTAACAGAGCTTCAGTAGTCCTAAAATGTCAGAAGGATGACCATCTCAGCTGAACTCCAGAAATTAGGAACTCCTTCTTAAAAAGAACTCCTGAGAGGTTTTTATTGTGGGAAACCCTTCCTGAAAGCGTTTCACATGCCACAACCAAATACAATACAGTGGAAACTCTCTGTAGACCACCGTGATAAAATTGAGGTGAGGTAAAGATCAGGGCAAGAGTATAAACCATTTCTAAAGCTTTGTGTGTTCCTAGGAGCTCAGTGGGCTTAATAATTATTAAATAGAAGAAGAGAGATGGCTGTTGGCCAAACTGAGTAGCCCGGCACGAAGGGCCTTGGTCGGGAAGGTGTCTATGAACCTGTTGGAAGGACAGCCATTTCCACCAATCAGGCATTTTTGGGTGCTTGGCCGATGGAAGTCACTCTTAAGTAAAATGCATATGATAGCTCACTTGGAGTTTGCCAAAAGGACTGTGAGAGCCTGAGGATAATGATTCTCTGGTATGATGAGACAAAACTGAACCCTTTGGACAGAACTCTAAGCACTGTGTTCGGTGAATGCCAGGCACTGCTCATGATCTGCCCAATGCCATCCCTAAATTGAAGTACTGTGGTGTCAGCATCACTACGGAGGTGCTTCTCAGCAGTAGGGACAGGGAGACTGGTCAGAACTGAGGGAAGGATGAATGCAGCCAAAAACAGACCAGGTCCTTGAAGAAAACTTGCTCCAGAGTGTGCGTGACCTCAGACTGGGGCAATGGTTCATATTTCAGAACAAAAATGATTTAAGGTATACAGCAAAAACAACACTGGAATCGCTTCAGGACAAGACTCTGACTGTCCTTGAGTGGCCTGGCCAAAGTCCAAACTTAAACCCCATAGAACATCTGTGAAGAGGCTTGAAGATGGCAGTTTACAGAAGCTTCCCATCTAATCTAACTGACCTTGAGAGGATCTGCCAGGAAGAATGGGATAAACTGCCCAAATCCTGGTGTGCAAAGCTTGTAGACTTGAGGCTGTAACGGCTGTCAAATGGGCTTCTACAAAGTATTGAATTAATGGTCTGAATACTTACATAAATGTGAGATTTCAGTTTTTGATTTTTAATAAATTTGCAATCCTTGATGAAAGCATGTTTTCACTTTGTCGTTATGGGCTACTGAGAGCAGATTGATGGGGAAATTGATAAATTTATCCATTTAAAATTAAATCAACAACACAACAATGTGTGCAGACAGTGGAGGGGTGTGAATACGTTTTGAATTCAGTGTACTTCCCATTTTATTTAATATTAAAGAACTTTATACTCTTATGCATGATGAGTGCTTCAAAAAATGTTAATTGCATTAATTTATCTGCTTGGTTTTTCCTTGCATGCATTCCCCTTTGCTTGTGATTTATACAATAATTCGTTTTGGATAAAAGCATTAGCTAAGTTAATAAATGTAAATGTAATCAATAATTTATGCTGAAAGGCAAAGATGTTGCTGCTGTTGCAGGGTTTAACATATGTTTGTCCATGCTGGAAAGCCTTGCAGGCAAGAGGATAACTGTGGAGTTCCAGGAGGGAACGCAATTATTGCAGATGCCAAAAAATAGAATAGTTGACATTTAGCATATGAAAGACAAATTTAAGAAGACCTTGTGATATTTGAACAAAAATCAAAAAGCAATGCCTGACACTTACAATGCAAACATTCAAAATGAAACTGCTGCCTCTAAAAATAAATAAATAAATAAAAGTTCAGTAGGTCAGTAACTCTTCAATACAGAGTTTCTGAGTTTTTTGGTAAGCCAACTTACTCTTCCATTATAAAGAAAATCAGTAAATGCTTAAATGCAGTAAATACATATTTGTATTTATATTCTTGTTGTTTATTAAGCTATATAAATGTAATGAATTATTATTATTACTAGTCATTTAGCCCGTTACAATAACGGGCGCTAGAACAGTAGTGCATAAACATTAGTAGGAACAGTCTATATTAAATGGCAAGGGACTTTGACCTCTTTTTTTGTTGGTCGTATTTTTCTTTCTTTCAGCCTTTCTTTTGTTGATGTTTACTTGATGAGCTGACCGTTCTTCTTGGGATGCTGCCGTGTATTGTGTGTCTTTAATTTTCTGTGACAGTAATACTGTCTTGTACGTCCGCTGGCTTGTACGTCCGTAATACAGTAATCCCTCACTATATCGCGCTTCGCCTTTCGCGGCTTCACTCTATCGCGGATTTTATATTTAAGCATATTTAAATATATATCGCGGATATTTTGCTGGTTCGCGGATTTCTGCGGACGATGGGTCTTTTAATTTCTGGTACATGCTTCCTCAGTTGGTTTGCCCAGTTGATTTCATACAAGGGACGCTATTGGCAGATGGCTGAGAAGCTACCCGGCTTACTTTTCTGTCTCTCTCTTGCGCTGACTTTCTCTGATCCTGATGTAGGGGGATTGAGCAGGGGGGCTGTTCACACACCTAGACGATACGGACGCTCGTCTAAAAATGCTGAAAGATTATCTTCATGTTGCTCCCTTCTGTGCAGCTGCTTCGTGAAGCGACATGCAGCACGGTGCTTCGCATACTTAAAAGCTCGAAGGGCACGTATTGATTTTTGATTGTTTGTTTTTCTCTGTCTCTCTGTCTCTCTCTCTCTTTCTCTGTTCCTGACGGAGGGGGTGTGAGCTGCCGCCTTCAACAGCTTTGTCCGGCGGTGCTTCGCATACTTAAAAGCCAAACAGCCCTATTGATTTGTTTGCTTTTCTCTCTCTTTCTGAAATTCTGTGCTCCTGATGCGCACTCCTTTGAAGAGGAAGATATGTTTGCATTCTTTTAATTGTGAGCCGGAACTGTCATCTCTGTCTTGTTATGGAGCACAGGTTAAACTTTTGAAAAAGAGACAAATGTTTGTTTGCAGTGTTTGAATAACGTTCCTGTCTCTCTACAACCTCCTGTGTTTCTGTGCAAATCTGTGACCCAAGCATGACAATATAAAAATAACCATATAAACATATGGTTTCTACTTCGCGGATTTTCACCTTTCGTGGGGGGTTCTGGAACGCAACCCCCGCGATGGAGGAGGGATTACTGTATACCTTTAATTTTCTCTGGGGGTAATACAGACGTGCGTGTCGGTAATATACCTTTAATCTCCTCTGACAGTAATACCGGCTTGTATGTGGCTGTAATATGCGTCACTGTATTGTGTACCTTTAATTTCCTGTCGCAGTAATACTGGTTTGTATTTCCGTAAAACGCCTCTAACTTTCTCTGACAGTAATATCGCGCATCGCACCGTGCCCCGCGCATGCGCACTTCACCAGAAGACACACACACACGGACACCTAGACGCACAAAGGGATTTTATTAAAGAGGATTATTATCAATGTGGCAAAATATGGGAGAAAGAAGTGGAGAAAAGTGTATAATTTCAGAAGGGATGAAAATCTGCATGCCAGTGTGGAAAAAGGAACCACCTGAGAACAGTAAGTCTAGGAACCCAAAAAGTCATCCACTTTAGATCATCAGAATTAGCCATGAAAATACAGTATGGCAACAGGGCAGAACTCATCTGGATTAACAGTGGGCAGCACAAAGAGAGAGCTGGGAACACGTTGTACTTTTAATGATAGTGTCTGCAAAGATGGACAGTCATTATCTCCAAATCCGTTAACTGGTTACACATAAACCTCATCTTGGAAGATCTACCCATGCTGCCATTTTAATGCATGCAGCTCAGACCCACTCTTTTCAGGAGTTTTTTTTTTGAGTTTTGCAGAGTCCAGAAGATCACAAGAGGAGGAACATGCAAAACTCAAAACAGGTTTGGGAGGCAGCAGTGCTAACTAATGCCCTCCTGTTCCACCCTAATCAAATAATGTGTAGCAAAATGATCATTTTTAATTTTTTTTTTCTTTCTTTTTTTTTTACAGATTATGTCTGAGTAAACAAAAACAATTAAACAAAGGTTTAAATAAATAAAACAACATAGTAAACCCTAGAAGAACTTTTAATTATTTTGGTTCCCCTAACATTTTTAGTGACGCTGTAAATAAAAGTAGTGAAATTATTTAGTTTTCTTTAAGTGTCATTAGCAGCAAACAACAAAAACATCACTGGAATTATTCAAGTTCTCACAGCAATAATAAAAATTAAATAAAGATTACATCTGTGTTAGGTGTCCTCAGTATATCAAGCAGCAAATGTCAGCAGGAGGATTTCTTGTGTCTCGGTCAAATGCTTTTCATCCATCATACGGTCTATTAAGTATACAGTATAGAAATTGTTCCTTGTATGGAAAAAAATGTTTCTTTCAATGAATCCATTATGTGATCATGTCAATTAATCTACAGAGCAATGTATTACACCTTTTTAACTATTGACTAAATATTGGCCATGGTTGATAAAATATTAACAAAGGTTACTTGATATAGAACTGGTTATTAGTTAAATATTTATAAACTCAACTCACTCTGAAGTACTGATAGTTAATTTTCCCAAGTATCCCAAACCCCTGCATAACAGTTTTGCACATTTTCTCTTCTGGTCTCACTCGATGAGAAAATCTCGTATTGACAAATACTTTACCGGGCTGTACGCTACCCCCGATATTAACATTTCTATCTGTTAGTCTTTTTTATTCCTTAAGCACGGTTGAACCTTAAAAGGTTAGACTGAGATTGGTAATATTCTGATTTCAGTAGTGTGAAAATGAAGTTTCTCTCCAGAGATCAAAGAGTCCAACACCTCACAAGCCCCTTGGGCGAAAATGAGTTATTGCAGATTTTCACTGTGAGAATAACAGCAGCGAGTGGTGAGAAATTCCATTAATTTTTTTGATACATTCCTCTTTCATTCTTTTTTTTTCCCCTTCAGAATCAGGCTTTTAAATGCATCACTGTTCTTTTTCTTGGGTGTTGACAAAAGAATCCCCACAGGGAGCTTTTCCTCAAAAACAGCATGCTAACATATTCAATAACGATTATTTTTCTAAGTGAAAGATCGTTCAAACAGCTAGTGGCAGAACAGGTTAAACTCAATGGCATAACGCTTGTGATGCTAAGATCCTAAAATCTCTTTTGCCACAGAAGGATGATAGCAGTATTAACCCTTTCACCTTTTAAGAATAGTATTCCTTTGTCTTGGTGTGTGTTTATAATAAACATTACAGCGTATATACAGAATTTGAAACTTCATATTACATTCCACCATGATAAAAACCTTAAAACATGAGATTCATACCACAATGCAGTTTTAATTAAAACTGACTCCACACTGAACAAAATTACTATCAGTAAAAAATAGCGTATGTACTGTATAAGGGACATAAAATAGGGAGAGTTAAGATTCAATTTCCTCCATCACATCCAAGACTCTACCAGCTATGATTTCTGGTCTGCAGAGCATATAATAAATTCCATCATAATGGCATGATAATAAAGGTGAGCATATTCACTACGCCCTGCAATCTATTGTAGTTCTCCTGATGTTCCACATAAATTATGCCTGCTAAACTCACGCCGCTTTGAGATGTTTTGCTGGATAACATCACTCTATATTTTAACTTGTAAGCAATGGTCAGCAAAGAGATGAATGGCTCTTAATTATTACTTTGACGCCTGTAGGTTCGTACTACAGTCATTTAATGGAGGCTGAATACATATGGTATTTTATGAGAGCAGCATTTCAATATTCATAAGATTTTAAGACTGCACTAATATTTCTTGAAGCCTTGATTCTCTGCATTTTATGTACATTCCATACAATTACAATAAAAAATCCATCTGTCAATATGCGAAAGTATATATTGAATAAATTCAAGTTATTTTGGAAGAACCTTATCATTTTTTCTAATTTCCAGAAGAGCAGAATGTTTTATTTTTCAACCCAATTAGAAACAAGGTAAAAAAAATACACAGTAGTTTACTAATATTAATTTCTGTATCGATCTGTGAAATTTCACTCTTCAATGGTAAGGACTTTTGTGTCATAACAACTGGACCATTCCTGAATTGCTTTTAAACAAAGTCTTCGTCTGATTAAGTTTTCTCTTAATGGCACAATTTTATCCCCGTTCCTTTGTTTAAGAAATTGTAATTTTCCTCTAATTTATTTTCACACACTGGCGGACTACTGGCCACTGTAGCAAGAACAAACTTCAGGATAAAATCTGGAGACTCTTTTGAGATCCTTAGATCCTCAAATGAGTGTCTGCTTAGAATTCCAAGAGCTAAACTTAAAAGAAGTGGTGTGGCGGCCTTCTGCTGTTATGCACCTAAAATCTGGAATAGCCTGCTGATAGGAATTCGTCAGGCTAATACATTGGAGCACTTTAAAACACTGCTGAAAACACATTACTTTAACATGGCTTTCTCATAACTTCACTTTAATTTAATCCTGATACTCTGTATATTCTATTCATTATAATAACTATTCATGGTGGCTCTAAAATCCTTACCAACACCTACTCTCTCTTCTGTTTCTTTTTCCGGTTTCTTTGTGCATTGCTGTTGCCATCTACTTTACTTATCTATTATCTATTTACTTCCTTAGAAGACTGGCGTCCTTCAACATCTGCAATAAGATGCTGCAGATGTTCTATCAGACGGTTGTGGCGAGCACCCTCTTCTATGCCGTGGTGTGCTGGGGAGGCAGCATTAAGAAGAAGGACACCTCACGCCTGGACAAACTGGTGAGGAAGGCAGGCTCTATTGTAGGCACAGAGCTGGACAGGTTGACATCTGTGGCAGAGCAACGGGCACTGAGCAGACTTCTGTCAATCATGGAGAATCCACTGCATCCACTGAATAGGATCATCTCCAGACAGAGGAGCAGCTTCAGCGACAGACTGCTGTCACCGTCCTGCTCCACTGACAGAATGAGGAGATTGTTCCTCCACCACACTATGCGACTCTTCAATTCCACCCAGGGGGGTAAACATTATTCAAAGTTATTGTCTTTTTTTACGTGCATTTTTATTACTCTTTAATTTAATATTGTTTTTTATCAGTATGCTTCTGCTGGACTATGTGAATTTCCCCTTGGGATTAGTAAAGTATCTATCTATCTATCTATCTATCTATCTATCTATCTATCTATCTATCTATCTATCTATCTATCTATCTGTCTGTCTGTCTGTCTGTCTGTCTGTCTGTCTGTCTGTCTGTCTGTCTGTCTGTCTGTCTGTCTGTCTGTCTGTCTGTCTGTCTGTCTGTCTGTCTGTCTGTCTACTCAAAGCACTGTAATGTTCCAGCATTGATGGACTAAAAGCCAGAAGTCTGCATGACCATCATCATCAAGTCCTTCCGTGAGAACCCTAAATACAAAGATGACTATTTCATTTTTGTTAGGTAGAATGCCCAGAGGGGACTGGGTGGTCTCGTGGCCTCAGAACCCCTGCAGATTTTATTTTTTTCTCCAGCCGTCTGTGGAGTTTTTTTTTTTGTTTTTTCTGTCCTCCCTGGCCATCGGACCTTACTCTTATTCTATGTTAATTAATGTTGTCTTATTTTAATTTCTTACTTTGTCTTTTATTTTTCTTTTCTTCATTATGTAAAGCACTTTGAGCTACATTTTTTGTATGAAAATGTGCTATAGAAATAAATGTTGTTGTTGTTGAGAGGTATGGACAAAACCAAAGTCTGATTAGCAAAGAAATTTGGAAAGATTCATCCATCCATCCATCCATCCATCCATTGTCTCCCGCTTATCCGAGGTTGGGTCGCGGGGGCAGCAGCTTGAGCAGAGATGCCCAGACTTCCCTCTCCCCGGCCACTTCTTCTAGCTCTTCCGGGGAATCCCAAGGCATTCCCAGGCCAGTCGAGAGACATAGTCCCTCCAGCGTGTTCTGGGTCTTCCCCGGGGCCTCCTCCCGGTTGGACGTGCCCTGAACACCTCACCAGGGAGGCGTCCAGGAGGCATCCTGATCAGATGCCCGAGCCACCTCATCTGACTGCTCTCGATGAGGAGGAGCAGCGGCTCTACTCTGAGCCCCTCCCGGATGACTGAGCTTCTCACCCTATCTTTAAGGGAGAGCCCAGACACCCTGCGGAGAAAACTCATTTCAGCCGCTTGTATTCGCGATCTCGTTCTTTCGGTCACTACCCATAGCTCATGACCATAGGTGAGGGTAGGAACATAGATCGACTGGTAAATTGAGAGCTTTGCCTTGCGGCTCAGCTCCTTTTTCACCACGACAGACCGATGCAGAGCCTGCATCACTGCGGACGCTGCACCGATCCGCCTGTCGATCTCACGCTCCATTCTTCCCTCACTCGTGAACAAGACCCTGAGATACTTGAACTCCTCCACTTGGGGCAGGATCTCGCTCCCAACCCTGAGAGGGCACTCCACCCTTTTCCGGCTGAGGACCATGGTCTCAGATTTGGAGGTGCTGATTCCCATCCCAGCCGCTTCACACTCAGCTGCGAACCGATCCAGAGAGAGCTGAAGATCACGGCCTGATGAAGCAAACAGGACAACATCATCTGCAAAAAGCAGTGACCCAATCCTGAGTCCACCAAGCCGGACCCCCTCAACACCCTGGCTGCGCCTAGAAATTCTGTCCATAAAAGTTAAGAAAAGTTGGAAAGTTAAGTTAAGTTAAGTTGGAAAGATTCAATGGCAAAAAATGAGTTTGCCATGGTCAGAGCTCAAGTAACAGCAATGCTTCTGGTCAATGGACATTCTTACAAAGAGGAAAGCAGCAGGGGCCTCATGTGTAACAACATGCTTATGCTTAGAAACATGCATAAGCCATTTCTTATGCAAAAGTCAGGATTCATAAAACCTAAACTTGGTGTGGAAATTAGCTTAAAGTTCATTTAGTTTCAACCATCTGTAAATCCAACACAAACTTTTTTGGTGTTCGCATTTTAGCAACTCAGGGCAGCAGGACACTAAAATGAACAGAAAATCTCTTTTCATTGGGTACTTCAATAACGCGTCAGTCACATTCGGATTCCATCCTATTCATCAGTCCACCCATCCATTTTCTAAACCCGGTTCTTGTTAACCTGAAACCGAGCAGCGACTGCGTTATTTATGTGTGATGGTCCTTGTTACGTAGGCTTCAGTTCATCACACAACTCCAAAAGGAAGTCAAACTTGGCTTATAAATCAGTTATCATCACAGAAAAGGACACATATACAATTAATGATATTTAAATGACAGAAAACAATTGAAGAAGATAGAAAATGTACACCTAGCATAACATTCATCTGTGACTTAGTTAGCTGGTTTGAAAGTTGGAATATGTTCTGTTATTTATTTGCCCCCTCAATGAGACAGGCAGGCATAAGCCACAGCCATGCACACTACCATTTCAATCGCTCACATGCAGACTACTGAGGATCTGTTTGCTGACACGAGTGAAAAAGAGGGAAATGCAGAATCCAAAATATAGTTGAATAATCAGTTGAAATAACCTCTCTCAAGCTAAATCTGAAACAATAAACTACCCTATAACTGAAACTATTTGTTTTAAGGATTGTCAACATGTGAGTAAAAGTAGTGTTGGACTGGTCGTATTGTAGTATTTGTTTATCCATCCATCCTCTAAATAGGTGGCATCTGGAGCCTAGCAAGAAAATGGTGCAGGCAACTTCTGGACAGCGTGCCAGACCATTGCCCAGTGCACACATATACAAACAAACACACACACACACATAAGGGAATGCCAGCATCACCAATTCACCAATCATGCACAGTTATGAACTGTGGGAGGAAACCGGAGCAAACCCACAGGGACCCCCAGACTCCCTAGTTTGAGGCAGCAGCTTTACTGCTGCATCATCTGTCACGTAATTCATTGATTAACATATTTACATTAACTGTGGCCTTCAAACTGAAGAAAAAATACCCTTTATTTGAGACTTATTTTAGTAACATAGTGTATCCACGAGGGACGTTTCTTAAGCCATATATGGTTGGACCTCTTATAACATTGCAAGATGCTGAAAAATTAGTTCACGCTTTTGTTTTCTGTCAGCTAGATTACTGTAACGCACTCCTTTCAGGACTACCCAAAAAAGACATCAATTGATTACAAGTGCAGAAAGGAGCTTACAGAACCTGAACTAGGAAAAGAAAATCCGAACACATCACCCCAGTTTTGATGTCACTACACTGGTTACCTGTGTCATTCAGGATTGACTTTAAAATACTGCTTATGGTTTACAAAGCCTTAAATAATCTGCTCCATTCTATATTTCAGAATGTCCGGCACCTTACACTCCAAATCGTAACCTTAGATCTTCAAATGAATGTCTGCTTAGAATTCCAAGAGCTAAACTTAAAAGAAGTGGTGAGGCAGCCTTCTGCTGTTATGCACCTAAAATCTGGAATATCTTACCAGTAGAAATTTGTGAGGCTAATAAAGTGGAGCTCTTTAAACAACTGCTGAAAACACATTACTTTAACATGGCTTTCTCATAGCTTCATCTTAGTTAATTCCTGATGTTCTATATATTCATCCATCCATCCATCCATTTTCCAACCCGCTGAATCCGAACACAGGGTCACGGGGGTCTGCTGGAGCCAATCCCAGCCAACACAGGGCACAAGGCAGGAACCAATCCTGGGCAGGGTGCCAACCAACCGCAGGACACACACAAACACACCCACACACCAAGCACACACTAGGGCCAATTTAGAATCGCCAATCCACCTGACATATATTCAATTAATTAATATTATTCTTCATGGTGGCTCCAAAATCCGTACTAACCCCTACTTTCTCTTCTGCTCTTTTTCCGGTTTTCTGTGGTGGCGATCTGTTAGATAGAATGCCTAGAAGAGGCTGAGTGGTCTCGTGGCCTGGAACCCCTGCAGATTTTGTTTCTCTGGAGTTTTTTTTTTTGTTTTTCTGTCCTCCCTGGCCATCGGACCTTACTTTTATTCTATGTTAATTAGTCAGTCAATCATCATCCAACCCACTATATCCTAACACAGGGTCACGGGGGTCTGCTGAAGCCAATTCCAGCCAACACAGGGCGCAAGGCAGGAACCAATGCCGGGCAGGGCGCCAGCCCATCGCAGGACACACACCAAGCACACACTAGAGACAATTTAGGATCGCCAATGCACCTATCCTGCATGTCTTTAGACTGTGGGAGGAAACTCACGCAGACACGGGGAGAACATACAAACTCCACGCAGGGAGGACCCTGGAAGCAAGCCCAGGTCTCCTTATTGCGAGGCAGCAGCACTACCACTGCGCCACCGTGCCACCCTTCTATGTTAATTAGTGTTCCCTAATTCTATTTTCTTATTTATTTTGTCGTTTTTCTCTTTCTTCATCATGTAAAGCACTTTGAGCTACATTGTTTGTATGAAAATGTGCAATATAAATAACTGTTATTGTTGTTGTTGTTAGTGGTGGGAGGTGATGGTGAGCGGCTAAAAGGATGTGCACGCACGCATAGTTTTAAGTTGATTTGAGATTTCTAAATGAACTTGGTGTGGGACTTAGTGTATATACGGATCTATTAATATGATTTTTTTGTGTGTATACTGATTTTGCCTTTCTAGCATGAGCAAAATTTTAGTAGTTTAATACAAGAGGCCCCACAAGTCTACAAAAAGGAGCGTTTGCAGCAGCCTTTTACAGAAGATCTCTCTCTCTCTCCATTTTAGTGTTTGATCAAAATGTTTTAGCAATTATTAATGAATAATGTTATGATTAGATGTGATTTGTCACTATAAATTTTAAACATGGATTTATAAATTGATGCTGCATTCATCACAAACTTGAGCTTCAGCTCATCTCAAATGCCTTTTGGACAAGCTGTGAACTTGAGAGATGTAGAGTAGAGGATCTGAAGGCTACCATGTACAACATCTGAGAATGTAAGAGACTCTAAGGAACGTAAAGTGGGACATATTAAATATTCCCATACTCAGCTGCTAGCACTGTGATTACTAACACCTCTGGACCTCTGTTACACCTTATCATAGGTGCAGTTAATACAAGGACGGAAGGGCTGAAGATTCTGAGCGAGGATAAAGTACAGTGGAAACGTTTCAAATCTGCCCCGCAACAACATAATGAAGAATGTCTGATCCCTTTTAAATAAGCTGGATGATATTTCACCACTACTGGCAAGTCACAGTGAGTTCAGGTACTGTGGCATTTTGGGTAATGCAGAATACTGGTTTATACTTCTTATTTCAAATTCTATGTTGATGCTCGTTGATACGATCAAATGGAGTGGAGAAGGAAGGAGGGAGAATGGACATCTATGTGAATCAGCAATGGTACAAAAAGCAAGCACATTACAATTAGAACTAAAATATGGAATCCAGAAATTAAAATGCTGACTGAATTTGTCCATATCATTGCCTAGGGAGATAAGTTATATCAGATAGATAGATAGATAGATAGATAGATAGATAGATAGATAGATAGATAGATAGATAGATAGATAGATAGATAGATAGATAGATAGATAGATAGATAGATAGATAGATAGATAGATAGATACTTTATTAATGTCAAGGGGAAATTCACATAGTAGTAAAAAGTCTCCAGGGAACAAGTTCACATAAAAGAAAGTGGTAGGAGTAATCAGAGAAATAGAGAAAAAGGTAGGAATAGAAATATAAAGTCGTACATGGAGCTGCTGAAAAGGCTGCCACTCGTGGCGGCGCCTGAGTCATCCTTGATTATGTTTATTAATTCAGAAACAGAAATGATTCACTCTGTTACCAACACTATTATGATGAATCATTCTGATCCTAAAATGCTGGTAACTTCAGCTAGAAGATCTTTGGAAGGAACAAGATTATTTATTATTCCATGTCACATCAGTTGTGCTGCTGTTAAGGTCATTTTGAAACAAATCAGTGTAAAGAGTTGTGCAGCACAGATTAAATGTCTGCTCCTAGAGGGAAAGGACAAAAAGAAGGTTTGATAATCAAGCAAAATTAAATATGCAAAACTAACCTTGAGATCAGAATTTCAAAATCAAGTTGATGCCTAACCAAACCATATCTCTTTTCTTCATCATTTTTCATTACTCCAACGCTCACTTTTGCCACTGTACTTTTTTTTTTAGATGTTTCAAAATTCTGACATACATGATGTGCCATATTTTTTTTTGTTACGATTTAGCCAAGGTTTTATCCTTGGCGTATACAAATTGTTGTATAATGGGTTATTTTTATGTGTTGTTAGATCTTACTCTAAATGCTATGTTTTTAGTCATGCTTTTTATCATTATGTACTGAATATTGATTTGTTTATTTGTTGTGCTTGTCATATGTCCTGGGTTGGGCCACCAAGATCTACCACCAGAGGACCACCCTCTGCCTATATAACTCCAGACAGTAGCTCAGGCAGCCAGATCAATCTTGAGTTTTAGTCAGTTGTAAGAACTTCTGTGAATTTTCTGGTTTCGTTTATCTGCTCTGTTTCTTGTAGATTTTGCTTTTGTTTTTTTTGTACTGGAACATGATTTGCATTGCCATGTAGACATATTTTTCCTAATTTTTTGCATCTTTCCTTGCTTTATCTTTTTGTTGATTCTTTTTGTTAAAATAAAAAAAAATCTTCAATTATAAATATTTTTGGTTGCCTTTTCAGTGTTTCTTCTCCCTCAAAGGGCATTTTTGTACATTTCTGACCATTTAAAAGTATTTTTGAACTTTTAAAACTTGTGCCTCATTTTGGGCCTGTGTAGATTCTGAGGCTGCCTTTTGAGTTTGTTTTCTGGCTATCTGCTTGCTCTTAAAAATAAGGGTGCCAAAGAGAATCTTTAGAGCGATGCCATAAGAAAACCATTTTTGGTTCCCAAAAGACCCATCCAAAAAGAAGATTTAATAAAGAACCTTTATTTATTTAGCTCTCTAACAGGCTCCATACAGCAAATATCCATCCATCCATCCATTTTCCAACCCGCTGAATCCGAACACAGGGTCACGGGGGTCTGCTGGAGCCAATCCCAGCCAACACAGGGCGCAAGGCAGGGAACCAATCCCGGGCAGGGCGCCAACCCACCACAGGACAGACACACACACACACACACCCACACGCCAAGCACACACTAGGGCCAATTCAGAATCGCCAATCAACCTAGCCTGCACGTCAATGGACCGTGGGAGGAAACCCACGCAGACACAGGGAGAACATGCAAACTCCACGCAGGGAGGACCTGGGAAGCGAACCTAGGTCTCCTAACTGCGAGGCAGCAGCATTACCACTGTGCCACCGTGCCGCCCATACAGCAAATAACCATGAATAAATGGTAACAGATTTGTGAAATACCAGTGAGTCATGATTTCAAAAGCATTCTTGCTGCATACATAAAGTAATGCAGGCTACATTGTGGTTTTCTGCATCTGTTTGTGTCCTGCTAGGTAGCCTACCACACATTAAAGATTTTGGGTTTCTTATACATATTAGGACATTTTTTTCAAAGTACAAAGAACCAACGTAATTTGCAAAGAACCCTTCCCAGAATGAAATGATGCTTTGTGAAGCACTGGCTCCATAAGGAATCACACAACCCAGTAAAGAACCATTATTTGTAAGAGTATGAGGAGAACCTGCTTTCGGGTTCCAGACCTGGTGTATACCAGTCTGGTTTTAGACTCTTTAAGCCATGCACCCCTTTGGAATATTTTGTGTGTGAAGAAATCACAACACTTGTATTCCAGTGGTGCAGTGACGAAACACACAACACTGCCACCGGCCTATGGGGCTATCAGCGGCCCCTGTTGCTGTCAAAAACATAAATGGTGGTAATGCATAGAATAATGACACAAAATCAGATCTACAAAATGATAACAGTAAAAAAAATCCAAAGGCAAAATAAGTAAATCTGGATGGTCTGAAACAATGATTTATTAATTCATTCAGAAACAAATAACACTACAAGTTAGAACATATACTAATGAGATCCTAACAGATGCATGTTGTCCTCAACAGATTTCATGGTGACAGTACAATTCCAATTTTTTATGTTATTTGTATCACCTTAAAAAAAAACAGTTTAACATGGAGATTACAAAAAAAGAACCCCACCCAACAGAAAAGGCAGATTTTCTAATACTGTAAATCAATCTTCAGTCTATACATCGCTTTATTCTGAGGCAAACAGAAGGCAAGCAAAAGCCATTCAGGCAACAGAGGCCTTGGTAATAACTCAATTGGATAATCCTGTTCTGTGTGAGGAGGGAGTTGGGAGTCTTGTATTTACTGAAAATGTCACTAAATTCTGCACAGCAGGAGGTGAGTACTTCAGGAATTGTATGAACTTTGGACATGAGGAATCATTTAATTAACTTAATACTATATTCACTGTAGGATACCACTTCTTTTTTCCCTGTACAACTTAGAAATTGCTTAGATAATAGCATATTGACTTATGCAAAGGTCCTACTATTACTTTCATTGGATCAGTGACACGTTCTAAAATGCTACAACTTACTAGCATCTCGTGTTTACCTGCACCTTTATAGACATTTTATTATGGACATATCAAACAAAAGGTGTGCTATCAAAAATTGGTGGTTCTCCTATGTATGTTTTTCTTATTAACTTTTATTCTTTTACCATACTATTAAGGTCTGGGGGCACTTGAGCACATCTTCCCTAGAAGTTTTGTCTTCGTGACATTACACGTTGATGGCATGATCAGTCATGGCACGAGGTTAAATGTGTGTTCAATGCTATGTGCAGAAATTACCCAGAAGATGGTGTCCATTTGAGTAACATTTAGGAGTAAAAAGTGGTTGGGAAGGCTTCATTAGACAAAAGAGAAGCTCTGGTTTGGGCTGTAAGGATCAGAAACCAGATGTCATATGGCAAATACTGTAAGGCTACAGAAAAAAAGTACCGCTTTCAGAAAAATATATATACAATACAACAGAGTACATTATATTGATTTATGATATGCTATCATTGCAAAAATAATAATTATTAACAATAACAATAGAAAATATTATTACACCACAACTATAAATAACATTATATTTTAAAACTGAAGTCCAATACTGTGTGGCAGAGGGATGAAGCCTATCAGAAAGGACTAAAATTTAAGAATTGGTGGCAACAACTAGTGCCCAACACTTCAGCAGTTTATTTGTGCTGCGTACAGGCACACTAATACATTCAAGTTTCAGTTTTTCCACCAATGTGTGCCTGGCATGAAAGCTATGGGCCTTCTTTATACCAGCAGCAATATGTCGGCATAATGCCTAACTGTGACTGGGACTGCCAAGTCAGATGTTTTTTCTTTCTTTTTAAATGTTCTTTATTTGGTCATTCTGGTGTGTGTTCAGACCATAGTGTGTATATGTATATATATATTTATCTATCTATTTGTGTATTTATTTATTGAAAAAACTTGTGTAACTTCTGTATAAAAGCCAAATTTCCCCCAGGGCCAAATAAATAAATTAAGTAAGTAAGTAAGTAAGTAAGTAAGTAAGTAAGTCAGTCAGTCAGTCAGTCAGTCAGTCAGTTAGATCTATCTATCTATCTATCTATCTATCTATCTATCTATCTATCTATCTATCTATCTATCTATCTATCTATCTATCTATCTATCTATCTATCTATCTATCTATCTATCTATCTATCTATCTATCTATCTATCTATCTATCCAATGGCCTCCCCACCAGGAAAGACACCATTCAACAACCCGTCCGGGACACCCATCTCTCCACACATTCCTTTACAATATCAAACTGTCTGATAGTACATCTAGTTCAGGATTATGGTGGGCTCAGGACTTGTCTAGCATCTTTGTCTGCAAGGGAGGAACAATCACTGAATGGGGTGCCAGGTACTTGTAGGGCACACTCATATAAAATCGGAGTGTCCCAGAACAAACCCACCTGGACAAAGGTGTCTTGGGTGTATAGGCAACTGTAAATTCAATTAGTTTGTCTGAGTGTGTGTGTGGACATGAGTCTGTTTTGTGATGGACTAACTCCCCATTCAGGATTAGTTCTCATCTTACATACTTTGCTGCCAGGAAAGGTTTGGGCTTCTCATGGTCCTGAACTGGATAAGCATGTTTAAAAATTAGTAGATGGGTGGATAGATAGATGGATGGAGCAATTAAAGTGGTGTCAGTCTCTGACTTCTCAGTAGTTTCTCCACAGTGCTTTCTGTTAATCAGAATGCTTGACTGCATTCAATTGTAGGGTTCACCTTCGGTTACCTTTAGCTACTCCTTCCATTACTTTCACAGTTCATAGTCATATTTTTGTTTTATTAATCATGCAAATTATCAAAAGGCACAGACGATTGCTTATTAGTCTAACATTGTAATTGACGTTATAAAAATAACACCAGAAAACTGCTAATCAGAGTGTATCATTAAGAAAAGGCTGCTTATCAAAACTGAGATTTTTCAAAGGTAAACACTAAACTGTACAGCATGGCGGGTAAGAGGCATAAAAGAATGAAGTCCAATGGCCTCAATACCGCCAAGATGTCCACTAAACCGTACCTTTCTTTATCTACAGTCAGAAGTTAGACATCTCACGTTACCAACTGCAGCCTGTCTCCAAGAAATCCAGCAATAGCATTTGGCCTCTTTCAAAAAGTTAAGCAGAAGATAAACATACCAGACTTTGTGGCATAACAATAAAAAGACAAGATAACTAATATTCAGCACTGTTTAATGTTAAGAAATTCTAGAATCCCACCAACTCAATTTAATAATTGTTATGCATGTGCGCCTGGGGATCATCTTGCCGGTTCTGTTGAGATGAGTGGTATCTACCCCATGACAAGAGGGGGCGTTGTTGCTAACACGGCCTTCTTTTTCACCCATAGTTTCAAGGGGCGGCCCCAGGGAGATGGCTAGCACCCGTGTTCATCTGCCCATCTGTCTGGGACAGAATAAAAACCAATGGTTCTTGGAAGACAGCAGCTGATACTGGAACCCCTGCCAACGGAGATGGAGTTCTCATTGACGAAAACCTCGCTGCCTTTCATGCTGATAACTGCCAGACCACCTAAGAATTCCACTGAATTTTGCTTTGATATTGAGTGACTTTCTTTGGTTTGTTTTCATTTGGTGGCTAGAAGTCTGCTAATTAAATGGGGTGGCCTGGCTGGTGCTGCAACCTTTTCTCCTGAGTCACTAACAATCCGTCCACCATCCACAGTATGCACTATAAAAATGGGCCACCAGGTCTTTTTGGGTTTGAGCTTCTATAACAGAATCTTCACTTACTGCAGTATTTCAACTTACTTCAATCTGGAGCTGTTCCTGGAAGCTCTGGGAGGTGCGTATCAACTTGGCTACCCATCAAAAAAGTATTACACTTGGTTCAGTTAATTTTATCAGAAGACACATTTTCAGATACCATCAGCCTTCTGCATCATTTCTAATATCTGTAGTAATAACTGAAATGTCAACAGCTAAGGCCAATACATTTAAAGACTCACCAGGGTTTCAGAGCACGCTGAGGCCACGTGAGAGCTACTGTATGTGAAACTGAAAATACAGGCTGGGCAGACATGAATACAACATATTTGATGATTACAGGAAAAGGTAAACCTAGCACTCTATTCATTTCCAGCAGTGATTAGTTTAAAATAAGCAAAAATGATTCAGATCTAAAAGTGCTTGAAGTTTACCTACATATTTTCTTGTGGTGCTGATATTTATTTAATTTGGTATGATTTCACGTGGAACAATAATGTACAGAAACAACATTGTTCAAATTCTTCACAACTTCCTTCAAATGTCCATCTTTTAAACAGTTATCCATTTTAGGTCATGAGAGGCCTGTGCCTATCCTGGCCGCATTGGGCAGCTGGTGCAAGCCAGTTCTGGATGAGGTGCTTGCTCAGGTGCAAAAAGATGACCCACAAGATCATGAAAAATTCACACGCACTACATGACTCACACCCAGACCGTGGGGTTGTGTGGTAGTGACGCCAGCACTGTGTCACCCACAGAAAGAGGCTGGCAAGCCGTTGAAACCATTTCTCTACACACCGTTTCTTTCTTCCTGCCTGCAATGGTAAATAACACTTGGTGCCACTGCTCTACTGCCAAGTTGTTTGTCTGCCTATGGAAAATTCATCTCAGATAAAGCAGCACTGGAATCATCGAGTAGAAGGGTCCTTTCATCAGACTGGCTGGCTGTAGAATGACCAGTAGAGGGAAGGCAGCTTGTGGGCTGAGGTCTCCAGGAAAGAACTACAATTAACTGATAGACAGTGCAGCAGACGGCTGGGGACCCTACCCTGCCCGGACGCCTGGACAGTCTACGAGAGGGACAATACCTCCCCTGGGCCACAGGAGGGTATTCACCCTGGTCTGCTTGGGGGCCACCGAAACAGAGCTGGGAAGCTCGCCAGGGGGAGCCCGGATGTTTCTGGAACACTGGATGGCAGCACTTCCGGCCACACCAGGAAGTGCTGCCGGAAGAAATCCCAGGGGCACCCGGAGTGCTTCCGGGTGCTCAACTGACACTTCCGTCAACACCAGGAAGTGTCGTTGGACAGATTACCTGGAGCCCTTCTGGGTAATTATAAAAGGGGTCGCCTCCCTCCAGTAGACAAGCTGGAGTTGGGAGGAAGGAGATGGAGCTTGTGAGGAGGGAAGTAGAGGTGACAGAGACAGAGAGAGAAAGAAAGAAAAGAGACAGTTGGTGAAGAAGGCATTGTTGTGTTGTGTGTGTGTGTGTTTTGGACATTCTGGTGTCTGTCTGTCTGTGTCCGGGGCTTTCCACAACAGATAGTGTTGTTTTTCATTGATGTTAATTAGTTTCTATTTTGTTTTTGAAGTAGTTGATCAAATATGTATCCTTATAAGTGCGACCAATTCAAATGGTGGCCTGTGGGCCATATGCAGCCCAAAATCAACCTCCTGTGCTTGGCCAGGTTGTGTACCTTTCCCTTCCCGGGATGTGTATCCATCCACATCCTTTCATTATGGAATCCCATCCAGGCAAGGAATCACCATCGGAATACCAGTCTCTCTATTATGGCATTCACATACTGAATAGAAATGGATTCTCCAACATTAAAAATCTCCAAATGAATACCAAGTATCCCAAAAAGAGCAAAAGCAGCAAAATTCCCAGAACAAATCCCGATCACAGCATACTAGGATTCTGCACTTCTTTAAAATAGTGCCATCATAGACAGGGCACTTTTTTGAGCAGAGCTAGTCCTCTCTTGGCTTTTTTTTTCCTTGAAGTGAAATGAACACACTTACAGCTGCTGTGGTAGCTTATTGAAGTTATAAGGGAAGACTGAAAGAGTTGAACCTTTTCAGTTTAGGCAAATAGAGATTAAGAGGCAACATGAAGGATGTAGGGCAGCACGGTGGCGCAGTGGGTAGCGCTGCTGCCTCGCAGTTGGGACACCTGGGGACCTGGGTTCGATTCCCGGGTCCTCCATGCGTGGAGTTTGCATGTTCTCCCCGTGTCTGCGTGGGTTTCCTCCGGGCGCTCCGGTTTCCTCCCACAGTCCAAAGACATGCAGGTTAGGTGGATTGGTGATTCTAAATTGGCCCTGGTGTTTGTGTGTGTGTCCTGCGGTGGGTTGGCACCCTGCCCAGGATTGGTTTCTGCCTTGTGCCCTGTGTTGGCTGGGATTGGCTCCAGCAGACCCCCGTGACCCTGTGTTCGGATTCAGCGGGTTGGAAAATGGATGGATGGATGGATGAAGGATGTAACATGGTGCATTCCCAGTATTTTACCGTAAAGTTCGAAGTGACCAAGTAGTGTGGTTGATAGCGGTATTTTGGGTATCTTCAACACTCAACATTTTGGAGAAATTACGTGAATACGATTGGTGAGTTTTGTTGGGCTGCAAGACCTGTTCTTGTGGAAAATGTTTTAGCATCTGAAAGATCTGTGTCATTTTTTTAAATGTATTGTAGCAGCTTCTAAAAGAAGAAAGAGCATTCAAATTTTCATAGCTCATGCCTAGCTTTAAGTAGCAAAAACTGCTCACATTAAAAGTATGAACACGAAATTCAAAAAACACTCTCCATCCTTTATCCTGCCAACAATAACACAGACAGGAATCTTTGCCTCAGTTCTAATATTTGCAGCACACCGTTTGTTAGACTGCATTTTACGTTACCTGTATCAATACAATACAACCTTTGTTTTTCATTCCTACCCTCTGGTTTATTACAAGCACTTCTGCATGGATTCAAATAAGGCACAAAAAAATAATCGCAAAAATGTAACTAGTCAAGTCCTGATGCTGTCCTCAGTATATCTATGGTACTTATATTGCCATGGAAAATGTTAGAATATTCCACTGTGTGTTTTTTCTACCGCTAAAAGATAGATCGACAGATAACATAGTAAGCTGGTATAAAAGTTACAATGTTTGTGATGGAAGATATTCAGGAACAGCTGGAGTTGCTAAAGGTTTCAAAGTGCAATCCTAGAAGCCCGAGCAGTTTTCTCTAAAGCTCCACTGATAACAGATTCTGCCAAAACGCTTATCCCATAACATAAAATGTTTTGCATTTTCAATGTAAAAATAGGATTGGGCTACTCAATCCTAAAGACTTTTTTATTTTCCTTTGTTGCACATGAACTCTGTGTTCATTGTAGCAGGAAAGGGTAAGGGGTTTTTCCACACTGAATCTCTGCAAGGAAGACACAGACACAAAAAGTCAAATAACACACAACGGGGATCAAAAGGTGCAACAAAAAGTAAAAATAATAGCAGAGGAAGCAACACTGTTGTTGCCACAGTAGGCCATGTCACCACCTGTCCAGTAGGGGGTGCATTTTACCTACTTTCTGTACCTGCTTATGTAGCACCAGCAAAACTCTTCATCCCACCCTTCTGGTTTCACATCCTCTCACAACTGAGATCCAGATACTTCTCCCGACCCCAGACTGTAGATGCCACTGACTTGAGGTGACTTTAAACTCACTTCCAGGGTCACTTCAGGCCAAGCTCCAGAAGCAGTTCTGGCGTAGTCTGTCTTGGACTACAAGGAGGCCATATTAGTACTCCTCCAAAGAGTTCCTGGTATTCCTACACTTCTGTGCGACCAGCTTCTCTCAAAGAGCTGGGTTCTCCAAGATTCCCTCTGTGTTATCTGTTCATACTCTTGAGAAGTTCCAATTGTGCAGTGTCTCCCATCACCTGTTGACCTGGAAGTCTTCCACCTTCTGTCCACGATTTGTATTTTTCTGTAGTGTCATTACAGAAGTTAGCTTGCTTCCACCCAGGTCCCCACTCTCTAGGTATTGCACAGGGGCCCTATAGGGTGTCAACACCATCCCATAGCTTTCACACAATGGCAACCTGAGTTGATTGTGGCTTTTACCTCCAAAACATGTGTCAGTGGGGTAAACCTACACAGCAAGCAACTTGAAATATTTGATTAGGCCTCAGTTACAACTCATTTCTACAACTCCAATTCCAATGAAGTTAGGACATTGTGTAAAACGTAAATAAAAACAGAATACAATGATTTGCAAATCCTTTTCAACCTATATTCAATTGAATACACTACAAAGACAAGATATCGAATGTTCAAACTGATAAACTTTATTGTTGTTTTGCAAATCTTCACTCATTTTGAATTTGATGCCTGCAACACGTTCCAAAAAAGCTGGGACAGTGGCATGTTTACCACTGTGTTATATCACCTTTCCTTTTAACAACACTCAATAAACGTTTGGGAACTGAGGACACTAATTGTTGAAGCTGTGTAGGTGGAATTCTTTCCCATTCTTGCTTGATGTACAACTTCAGTTGCTCAACAGTCGGGGTCTCCGTTGTCATATTTTGTGCTTCATAATGCGCCACACATTTTCAATGGGAGACAGGTCTGGACTGCAGGCAGGCCAGTCTAGTACCCGCACTCTTTTACTATGAAGCCATGCTGTTGTAACACATGTAGAATGTGGCTTCGCATTGTCCTGCTGAAATAAGCAGGGACGTCCCTGAAAAAGACGTCGCTTGGATGGCAGCATATGTTGCTTCAAAACCTGTATGTACCTTTCAGCATCAATGGTGCCTTCACAGATGTGCAAGTTACCCATGCCATGGGCATTAACACACCATCACAGATGCTGGCTTTTGAAGTTTGCGCTGATAACAATCCGGATGGTCCTTTTCCTCTTTGGCCCAGAGAACACGACGTCCGTGATTTCCAAAAACAATTTGAAATGTGGACTCGTCAGACCACAGCACACTTTTCCACATTGCGTCAGTCCATCTCAGATGAGCTCGGGCCCAGAGAAGCCGGCGGCGTTTCTGGGTGTTGTTGATATATGGCTTTCGCTTTGCATGGTAGAGTTTTAACTTGCACTTGTAGAGGTAGCAACGAACTGTGTTAACTGACAATGGTTTTCTGAAGTATTCCTGAGCCCACGTGGTAATATCCTTTACAAAATGATGTCGGTTTTTAATGCAGTGCCGCCTGAGGGATCAAAGGTCACAGGAATCCAGTGTTGGTATTCAGCCTTGCCGCTTATGTGCAGAGATTTCTCCAGATTCTCTGAATCTTTTGATATTATGGACAGTAGATGATGAAATCCCTAGATTCCTTGCAATTGTACGTTGAGAAACGTTGTTCTTAAACTGCTGGACTATTTGCCCACGCAGTTGTTCACAAAGTGGTGAACCTCGCCCCATCCTTGCTTGTGAACGACTGAGCCTTTTGGGGATGCTCCTTTTATACCCAATCATGACAAACACCTGTTTCCAATTAACCTGTTCACCTGTGGAATGTTCAAAACAGGTGTTTTTTGAACATTCCTCAACTTTCCCAGTCTTTTGCTGCCCCTGTCCCAGCTTTTTTGGAACGTGTTGCAGGCATCAAATTCAAAATGAGTGAAGATTTGCAAAACAACAATAAAGTTTATCAGTTTGAACATTCGATATCTTGTCTTTGTAGTGTATTCAATTGAATATAGGTTGAAAAGGACTTGCAAATCATTGTATTCTGTTTTTATTTACGTTTTACACAACGTCCCAAAGTTACGTAACAGGTCAAATACAGATTTAAAAATTTAAATCTGAATGTTTCTTGCCTGGCAGTGCCTGCAATCCTGGACAAATGGCTAACCAGGGTGGCACTGAACTACATCACTTTCTAAAAAGGTGTTCATTTCTTTTCAGTAGAAGCAGTAATTAATTCTATATTTTTGAACTATGGGTAAAGTTTTGTAACAGCTGGAAGCTGCTTTAGAGAGCAGCATACGATTATCATTTTGCAACAGCTAGCAATTACAATTCAGAATCTGCTTTTTGCTTTTTTGTATTTTTGTTGTCTGCATCAGCCACTTGTGTGGTGAAGGGTCAACTTGTAACCATTCTGTTCACTGCCATCACAATTAATAAGGTGGTGTTCTACAAGTAAAATGTGTCTGAGATATCATTTGGAATTGCTGTAAACAAGAGTGTAAATGTACTGTATGTGCGGTACACTTCTTTACAGAACCTCCACAGGCAGTGAAAGTTAAAGGTAGCATTTCTGCCTCACAGTTGTTTGATTCCTGCCACTTCTGGTTTGGAAAGTGTGCAAGGTCTTCTGGGTTTTATCGAGGGGGATCAGAACATCTTTAACATTTGGGGAAAAAAAAATGCTGTCATATTCATTGTTAGCCCTGGGGTGGTTATAAACATGGCTGCTAAATTGGCTGGGTGCTGATGTGAAAATGGCTGAATTCACGTGCACTCTGCAATTGGCTCGTTCCCCTTGTGTAGCCACAGGAGGCAGCTTGCTTGAGGCTTTCATAGAACTAGACAGGAATGAGGAGGTTCAGAAAATGAACGGATGACTCTGACAAGGGGTATAAGATGGGTCTGCTTTGGCTCCAAGGGTTATTATAGAAGTGCAAGTTCAGGGTGAAGTATGAAGATGGGTTGGAAATTGGCTAAAATACAGGGAGCAAAGGCTTTTGGTACAAGGAACATCAGAATTAGGTGATGTTAAAAGTGGTGTCCCTCAGGGGCCAGTGCTGGGGTTACTACTATTTTTAATATATACAAAATAATCTGGATAGGAATAAAAAGAACAAATTAGCTATATTTGCATATGATACCAAGTTAGGTGGAATGGTAGATCATCCAGAATCAGCTAAATCATCACAGATGAGTTTGGAATGCATACAGGGTACAGAATAAGTTTTGGGGCTGGTGAAATATAATGTACATTTATGTAATGTATCATATGTAGGAAATTTAAATGTTAAATTTGAATAGACAATGTTAGGTCTGAAACTTGAATGTTCTCCTTATGAGAAGGACCTGGGAGTCATAATGAACTTTTCACTATCAACATCCGCACAGTGCACAGAAACCATTAAGAAAGCTAACAAAATGTTAGGTTATACTGTATATATATCACAATGTGTGGAGTACACATCAAAGGAGGTTATGCTTAAGCTTTATAATGCATTAGGCCTCATCTGGAATTCTGTGCGCAGTTTAGGTCACCAGGCTGCAAAAAAGACATAGCAGAAGTAGGAACAAGCCAGAGAAGAGTGATGAGGCTGATTCCAGGTCTGCAGGGAACGTGTTTTGAGGAAAGATTGAAGGAGTTGAACCTTTTCAGCTTAAGCAAACAGAGATTTATTTAACAAGTGACTAAAATGAGTAAAATTATGAAAGGAATTAGTACAGTGGATCCACGCTGTTACTTTAAAAAAAAGGAAATTGGAGACACAGATGGAAACACACATTAGAAAGTTTTTCTTTACACTGAGAATAACAGACATCTATCTATCCATTATCCGACCCACTATATCCTAACTGCAGGGTCACGGGGGTCTGCTGGAGCCAATCCCAGCCAACACAGGGCGCAAGGCAAGAAACAGACCTCGGGTAGGGCGCCAACCCATCGCAGGGTGCGCACACACACCCACACCCACACACCAAGCACACACTAGGGAGGATTTAGAATCGCCAATGCACCTAACCTGCATGTCTTTGGACTGTGGGAGGAAACTGGAGTGTTTCACACAGGGAGAACATGCAAACTCCACGCAGGGAGGACCCGGGAAGCGAACCTGGGTCTCCTAACTGCGAGGCAGCAGCACTACCCACTGCGCCACCGTGCCGCTGAACAACAGACACATGGAACAAATTACCAAATTGTGTGGTGGAGAGTAGGACTATAAGGACCTTCAAAATTCAACTTGATGCTATTTTGGAGAAATCAGGTGGATAGGCTTAGCTAGCTTTGTTGGGCTGAATCGCCTGTTCTCGTTTAAAAATGTTCTAATGTTTTATTCCATTCATCCATCCATTTTCCAATCCGCTGAATCCGAACACAGGGACACGGGGTGTTTTATTCCGAAAGACTACATTTATTCATAGTCTATTATACACACTTCTTTGTGAATAGTAGGTAATTGATTTAATTTTTTTCTGCAGGATCACACAAGTAATTTCAACTACAGTTAAAAAATGTGTGGTTCAGTGTCTATAAGCTTTTGATACTAATACTTGACACTGTTTTTTGTGGGAAATTTGTGAATTTCCCCTTGGGATTAATAAAGTATCTATCTATCTATCTATCTATCTATCTATCTATCTATCTATCTATCTATCTATCTATCTATCTATCTATCTATCTATCTATCTATCTATCTATCTATCTATCTATCTATCTATCTATCTATCTATCTATCTATCTATCTAGTTGGTGCCTCTAAGGAAACTGGATCAGTGGCTTTAGTGTGGCTTTTCTGCACTGCATTTTCTTCACATTTTAATATCATTTTGATATGTAGACACTCTGTGAGGTCAACTGGATTTATATTACCTAAATGCAAGGGTGTAAGCTTGAGTTTGCCCATCATTGGACTGGCATCTCATGCATGGCTGGTTTCTGACTTGCATCTAATGTTGAAAATTTAGGGTCTGACTGCTGCCGACCCAGCCCAATAAAAGCAAGAAATGAAAATGGACAGACGGAAGACCATGTAGCACTTGATGCACACCTAACATGTCTGTAGAAAACAAAGAATTTTGTTGCAATGGTGTTCCCAATAAAGAAGTCGCTTACAGCATTGCCTCAGAGAAAGCCTCTTATTTTTCACAGTCTTGCCTCTAGTGTGCAAACAGCAGGGATCAGGTCAATTAATACTGCTATTTACATCTCATATTTTAATAAATTTGTATTTTTTCTCATTTACACAGCATTCTAGCTTAACATGAACTGTGCAGCATTCAGGTTAATCCAGCCTTAAAGGATAATTATAGTATTATTCAAGTCAAAGTTATTTGTTCTGTTATTTGGCAAATTAAAATAAATGATTTGTTCACAATTGTATGTATTAATTTGCAACATAAAAGTGTGCTCTAAAGTGAAGATTTTTTTTTTTATAAACTTTAAAAACACCACTTGTCTGCTCTTACAGATTACAACGAGGGTGAAGTGTATCAGAGTCCTTAGGTGAGTGAAAAAGCTTTAAAACAGCAAATGCTTTGACTTAAGAAAACCAGCCTTCTGTGTTTATGGGGCACCCTTGTGATAACGAAAGGAAACTAGCAATAAATACTTTATCACTTTATCACTCAATTACTTGAGTTAAGAGTACATTTTCTGTTCGCATGTCTGTTCACCGATGCCACCATTTTAAACGATAGTAAGGACGTTGATCAGCACAAAACTGAATACGCATTTGAAGCGACTTAGAGAAATTTTGCCTTTTGAGAAAATGATTTGAAATGCCCATATACAAGATATAAACATAAACTTAAAATTCAAACAGTTTAAAGATTCCATCAACTTCCTTGTAGTAATAATGATCCTTTAAAGTTATGACGTGTAGCACTTAGGTTGGATTTGAACACTTGAATGGAAAACTTACTAGGGATATAGATAGATACTTTATTAATCCCGATGGGAAATTCACATTCTTCAGCATGTGAGTTTGTATCACTTATTTCTTCATAGACGACTATTTGTAGCCAAAGAGGAAAAGAAAACATGATCCTGATCGGCCATTATTAAAGCTAGATGCAGTTCCAGAAATATTTAAGGTGAATTATTTCACTGCAGCTATAAGCAAAGTGGGGTAAAATGTACAATATTAAAATATTAACAATGAAAATGTCGATAACTACCAAACTGAATACTGTGTAGCTCTTATGCTGGGCAGCAAGGCAGAAGAATCGTTACTGGTGCTGTTTCACGGATCTAGCTGGGTTTGAATCATATGCTTGGTCATTGTCCCTGTGGTGTTTGCATGTTCTCCCAGACTAACATATATACAAAGCCATAAAGAATTTGAAATGGTGATTCCAGGTCAGTGTGAATGGGACTGAGCTTGGGTGCGTGTGTGTTCGTTGTGATTGTGATGGGTTGCACCCCTTAAATGCCTTTCATACAAATGCCATGGAAGAAGAGACAATCGGTGAGATATGGTGTAGAACTGGTGTTCTTTTAAAATGTCCAAATCTAACAAATACCTTGTGTGGTGCCCGGCGGCCGTCCATGCCCGGCCGGGACGCCTAGGAGGAGTGGAGGAGGGCTTGTGCCTCCTCCAGGACACGAGGGGGTGTCTTCCCTGATGGTTTTGGGGACCACGGGTACGGAGCTTTTAAGTTCAACCCTGTAGGGGCCCGTGGTCACCGCCAGGGGGGCGCCCCGATGCCTTGGGAGCATTGGCCCTCAGTACTTCCGCCACACCGGGAAGTACTGGGGGGAAGAGACTTGAGGGCACCCAGTGGACTTCTGGCTTCACCTTGGGAGCTTCCGCCACACAGGGGTGTGGCTACGGAGGTCATGAGGATGCACCTGGAGCCCATCCGGGGCACATAAAAGGGGCCGCCTCCCTCCAGTGAGGGCGAGAATCGGGAGGAAGAAGACGAAGTGTGTTGGAGAGGAGTGGAGGTGGACCAAAAGACTGTGAAAGGCATTGTGTTGTGGCCAAGGACTTGAAAGGGTGATTGGTGCTTCAGCACTGGGTTTGTGCACAGTATAATTATAAAATAAATAATATTTATACTTTCCCCTGGTCATCAGAGTGGTACCTGAGGGTGTTAGAGGTGGCTCCATGCTTCTATCTTTCACACTTGTTTACATTTTTTATTCTTTTCTAAAGAGACATGGATACACTGTTTAACGATATTTGTGCAGTCTCAAGATAGAGTAATATCCGACAACAGTCTTGGCTTGAAAAATGGAAGCATGTGGTAAGTTTAAGCCTTTTTTTCCATAGACCCTGGTACTCTTCAGCCCCATTGTAAACTACATGAACGGATGTGGTATTTTTAAATTTTCTAAAAAAAAATGTTTTACTTCAGAGTACAATCTTATGTGACTATATAGATTGTGAAGAAATAACCTTTGACTTGAAAAATACCAATCTTACCCTTTAAAGTCTTAGTATATGGTACCTCTTAATCAATCTCAATATTAGCAGCATGATTTAATATTAAAAAAATAAAGGTTTGAAAAGTTCTAATTCAGTATGTTGTCTACCACAAGTGGATGCAGTGATCCAGAATTGAACCCTTTCACAACCTGACCCTTTGGGCTGAAGGCTTCCGCCATAACCCTTCGGCCTTGAAGAGTTACACAGCTAGGAACCATATGGCAGCCCAGTAAACGGGAGAGGTATATACTAGTACTGCTTGATGGTCCCTTGTTATTAATTATTATTCATTTGTATTCTGTGATGCTCAATGAATGAGAACTGCATTTGCCGGTCACGTGGTGTTGGATCCCTCCTTCATTCAGTCACCAGAGTTGTTGAGTGGCGGTCTAACTAAAGTGAACGTGGCAAAACAATGACATAATTTTGTATACTCTCGCAGTGTGCCAAGTCTATGTTGTTTATGTAGATAGAGACACGGAAATAGAACACAAAATTTTTTAAATATGGTGCTAAAAGGAGTACACGTGTGAGAAAACATTTTTCAAGACTCTGACAGCAATGATTCCAACACTGACGTTGGAGATGTAAAAAAGCCTGACAAGGTAAATGTCCATATGAAGGAACTGGCTCAGACAAGACATCAAAAGCGAAGCAATGCAGAGTCTGTTATGCTCGTGGACTTTGTACCGCTAACGGAAAACCCATTACAACGACTTGAATTTGCAAAGGCTGTCCATCATAGCTTGAGCTTTGCATTGAAGGCAGCTGTTTTGAGGATTATCACACCAAACTGGACTATTCATTCCTGTAAACTTACTGAACTGTTTAGAAATGTTTTGGTCTGAACATACTGTGTGTTTTTATTGTTGTTTTTTTGTTTTTTTTAGGCTGGATAGTGTCAGTAATAATAACTGTTTGCCAGTGTTATAAGGGTGAATACACGTGGTGCATAGCTTTTATTGATGTGTAATTTGTTACAATAATAAAGACACTGTACAAGTTTCTCAACGTGGTCGGCAATTACAGTCCTATGAAAAAGTTTGGGAACCTCTTAATTCTTTAGATTTTTGTTTCTCATTGGCTGAGCTTTCAAAGTAGCAACTTCCTTTTAATATCTGACATGCCTTATGGAAACAGTAGGATTTCAGCAGTGACATTAAGTTTATTGGATTAACAGAAAATATGCAAAATACATCATAACAAAATTAGACAGGTGCATAAATTTGGGCAAACCAACAGAGATATGACATCAATACTTAGTTGAGCCTCCTTTTGCAAATATAACATCCTCTAGACGCTGTCCTCCTATAGCCTTTGATGAGTGTCTGGATTCTGGATGGAGAAATTTTTGACCATTCTTCCATACAAAATCTCTCCAGTTCAGTTAAATGAGTTGTCTGCCGAGCATGGACAGCCTGCTTCAAATCATCCCATAGATTTTCGATGATATTCAAGTCAGGGGACCGTGACGGCCATTCCAGAACATTGTACTTCTCCCTCTGCATGAACACCTTCGTAGATTTCGAACTGTGTTTTGGGTTATTGTCTTGTTGGAATATCCAACACCTTCCGCCATGCAAAGCACTTTTTGTTCTGACCAAATAACTCAATTTTTGTCTCATCAGTCCAAAGCACTTTGTTCCAAAATGAATCTGGCTTGTCTAAATGAGCATTGGCATACAACAAGCGACTCTGTTTATGGAGTGAGTGCAGAAAGGGCTTCTTTCTCATCACCCTGCCATACAGATGCTCTTTGTGCAAATTGCACTGAATTGTAGAACGATGTACAGATACACCATCTACAGCAAGATGTTCTTGCAGGTCTTTGGAGGTGATCTGTGGGTTGTCTGTAACAATTTTCACAATCCTGCACATATGCCGCTCCTGTATAATAATTGACTCTACTTTTAACAAAAAAGATAACAGTGGTATGCCTTTCATTTCCTAGGAACATCTGAGTACTGTGGTGTTTTCCGAACAAAGGTTTTTAGTGAAACAGTATTTAGTTGTATGAAATTAAATCAAATGTGAAAAACCGGCTGTGCAAAAATTTTGGCACCCTTGTAATTTTGCTGATTTGAATACCTGTCACTGCTCAATGCTGATTACTTGCAACACCAAATTGGTTGGATTAGCTCGTTAAGCTTTGAACTTCATAGACAGGTGTGTCCAATCATGAGAAAAGGTATTTAAGGTGGTCGATTGCAAGTTGTGCTTCCCTTTGACTCTCCTCTGAAGAGTGACAGCATGGGATCCTCAAAGCAACTCTCAAAAGATCTGAAAACAAAGATTGTTCAGTCTCATGGTTTAGGGGAAGGCTACAAAAAGCCATCTCAGAGGTTTAAACTGTCAGTTTCAACTGTAAGGAATGAAATCAGGAAATGGAAGTTCCACAGGCACAGTTGCTGTTAAACCCAGCAGGTCTGGCAGGCCAAGAAAAATACAAGGAGTGGCATATGTGCAGGATTGTGAGAATGGTTATAGACAACCCACAGATCACCTCCAAAGACCTGCAAGAACATCTTGCTGCAGATGGTGTATCAATGTTCTGGAATGGCCATCACAGTCCCCTGACTTGAATATCATCGAACATCTATGGGATGATTTGAAGCAGGCTGTCCATGCTCGGCAGCCATCAAATTTAACTGAACTGGAGAGATTTTGTATGAAGAATGGTCAGAAATACCTCCATCCAGAATCCAGACACTCATCAAAGGCTATAGGAGGACAGCGTCTAGAGGCTGTTATATTTGCAAAAGTAGGCTCACCTAAGTATTGATGTCATATCTCTGTTGGGGTGCCCACATTTATGCACCTGTCTAATTTTGTTATAATGCATATTGCATATTTTCTGTTAATCCAACAAACGTAATGTCACTGCTATAATACTACTGCTTCCATAAGGAATGTCATATATGAAAAGGAAGTTGCTACTTTGAAAGCTCAGCCAATGAGAAACAAAAATCTAAAGAATTAAGAGGGGTTCCCAGACTTTTTCATATGACTGTATATAATACGTGACCGGGGCTGTTTGTTTGTCTGTCCAGGATTTTAAATCACTTGTAGCTCACAAACCATTTGACCCATTGACCTGAAATTTGGTACACATATACTGCATAACCTCTACTGTTAGCTTTTGGTGTGACGATTTTTATTATTCTTCTTGTCTTTATTTTATTTTATTGTAGAATCAACTCTCGGCAGCGGCCAGCAGGGTGGGTGTGTGGCACATGTGTACAAGCGCTGTTCTCATCCCTACCACCTTTGTTGTCACTTCCCCTACCTCTTCATATCTTAAATCATCCTTGAGGCAGATTGAACACTTAAGTGCCAGCTTAAGTGAAAAATCAAGTAAAATGTACTAAGTAATTGCAACACAGAAACTGACTTAATCAGTTTTAATGTGAAAAGATGCCGACAGAAGAAGAGAAGAAGCGGGCCGCTAGAGTGGAGAAAAGAAGAGCTGCACAGGAAGCAGCAAGCACATCAACCTCTGAGCAAACAAATGATAAACGTACAGAGAAAGAGCATGAAAACTACGAACGCTCAAGTCAAGTGTATTCACTGCACGTTATCATGCAGTGCACCGTTACTGGTAAATTATATTATAACATTTGTGAAAGTTTTCTTTCTTCAGCAGACAGTTATTTTCTGGCTGGGTATTACTGTCTTTATTATGTGCTCACAATTTCTTCAGTCTTCTGAGAGAATAAATACAAAGAATGAGGCAGGTAAAAGGCATTTAAGCGAGACTCTAAACATCAATACTGCATGCTGTAGTCACATTTACCATTGTATGAGAATGACGTTTAACCCTTCAATGGAGTAAGTGCTTCATAACATTTAGAATTGCCCTACTGCATATTGTTGCCAAGTAATATCTGGAACAAGCAGGTAAGAACATATACTGCCCATTTAAAAAATAAAATGTTTTCTAACAGTCTTAGGTTTTAGGTAAAAAATAACACAAAGCATATGACAAACAGGGTAAATGACTGGAAAAATATGTTAACATGAATCAATGATTTCTGCAGATTCACTCATCCATTTTCTCACCATACAGTTTCAGCTAGAGCTACTCAGACATGGCTGGGTGGTCTGTGACAGTAATGGGGATCATAAAGGCCAAACAGCAGACAAAAAAAGAAGCAGGACACCAGAGGTCGATGGCAGGAGGTCAGAGTAGTTCTTGGGTGATAAGCAGCAGTGCACTGTATCGGCTCAAAAGGAATGGAGCTAAGAAAGCTGCCCAGACAGGCAGGAGGCCACCTGTGCTTCTCCAGACCAGAAGTCTGCAATGTCGGTCCTGGAGGGCCACAGTGGGTGCAGGTTTTTCTTCCAGTCCAATTAATTCCTTAATGAGAAATCAGTTCTTGCTGTTGAAGCACTTACTTCTCAAGCATTATTTTTATGCTTCATTTCAGTTGTCTTGCTTGATGTAATTTCCCACACTTACGTAACTTTTTATTTAAGTCTTAAAGAGCTGCATTCGCTATTTTTAATTGCTGCTTATTAGCAATAAGATGGAAATAGTAAAGGCACCAGAAGTTCTCCATCTATCTTGTTTCCATTATCACCTTTGTGTACTCATCATGAAAGATCTGATTTAATCAAATATTTGGCAGGAGACTGAAAAGAAAAAGAATGAAGGACTGAGAATTACTGATTCAGGCCACAGATCATTTAGATAATAGCCTTGAAAAGAAAAAAAATCTACGGTATAAGACTAACCCTGGCACAGTGTGCTCCTCCACACTGACTTAGACAACATTTATCTTCTTGGCTGTCATACCCACTTTGTTTTGGTGATACATTTTTTTTGATATACTATATTAATCCTCAAAAGGAAATTGCCTTTTTACATGACCTTTAGAGGTCAGAGCACAGGACCGGCCATTGTTTAGCAGCCCTGGGCCAATTTGCAGGTCAAGGGACCCACGGAGTAGGATCCCTGCTTGCAGTAACAGGATTTGAACCGGCAACCTTCCAGATACCATTGCAGATCCTTAGCCTCAGAACCATCACTCTGCCTGTTTCAACTCTTGTCTGAATCCTCATCTGTTCTTTCTAAACAACCCAAAAAGCAATTATAGTAGACTGTTATAATTATAGTAGTACACTGGTTACCTGTGTCATTCAGGATTGACTTTAAAATTCTGCTTATGGTTTATAAAGCCTTAAATAATCTTATATATCGGAATGTCTGACATCTTATATTCCAAATCGTAATCTCAGATTCTTAAATGAGTCTCTCCTTAGAATTCCAAGAGCAAAACTTAAAAGAAGTGGTGAGGCGGCCTTCTGCTGTTATGCACCTAAAATCTGGAATAGCCTGCCAGTAGGAATTCGCCAGGCTAATACAGTGGAGCACTTTAAAAAAACTGCTGAAAACACATTACTTTAACATGACCTTCTCATAATTTCACTGTAATTTAATCCTGATACTCTGTATATCCAATTCATTATAATAACTATCCATGGTAGCTCTAAAATCTGTACTAACCCCTACTCTCTCTTCTGTTTCTTTTTCTGATGTCCTTTTGGTGGTGGCAAAACCACCATCTACTCAAAGCACCGTGATGTTCCAACAGTGAAGAATTAAAAGCCAGAAGTCTGCATGTCCATCATCATCAGTATGCGTCAATAAGGGCGCGCACAAAAAGGCGACCTTCAAAAGGGCGACCTCAATTGGGCGCGGCGAATAAAAGCGCACATAAATAAAAGCGATCTTCAAAAGGGCGACCTCAATTGAGCGCCGAATAACTGCGCGCATAAATAAAGGAGTGCTTCAAAAGGGTGACGTCAATTGGGCGCAGCGAATAAAGGCAAACGCAACAAAATTATTACAGAAAATTTATTAGATAAAGGCAATGATTGAATGTATAAAAAGGTGAAAGCAAGAATATTAAAACATCCAATTAATTAATGCATGAACTTCTAACGAACTATTTCTAAAGCTCTCTATATTTTGTTGTTTTCAAAATTACAGAAAATTAGATTAAGGCAATGACTGAATGTATAAAAAGGTGAAAGCAAGTTACACTTGAAGCTGTAGATTATGTGCAATGCCACGTAGATATTCGAGATGCGGTCTATTAGCATAATCAAGGACAATTAATTTCATTCGCTCCGAAGTGTCTCTGTAGGTCTTCCTTGGCTTTGGAATAGGCTGACCTGCGCTCGCATTTATTCGGCGCTCAATTGAGGTCGCCCTTTTGAAGGTCGCCTTTATTTACGTGCGCCTTTATTCTCCGCGCCCAATTGAGGTCGCCCTTTTGAAGGTCGCCTTTTTGTGCGCGCCTTTATTGAATAGAACCATCATCATCAAATCCTTCCGTGAGAACCCTAACTACAAAGAGGACTATGTCATTTATGTTAGGTAGAATGCCCAGAGGGGACTGGGTGGTCTCATGGCCTGGAACCCCTACAGATTTTATTTTTTTCTCCAGCCGTCTGGAGTTTTTTTTTTTTTGTTTTTTCTGTCCACCCTGGCCATCGGACCTTACTCTTTTTTTTATGTTATGTATTGTCTTATTTTAATTTCTTATGTTGTTATATTTTTTTTTTATTTACTGTTCTTCATTATGTAAAGCACTTTGAGCTACTTTTTTGTATGAAAATGTGCTATACAAATAAATATTATTACTGCTAAATACGAGTAGCAGGTGACCTACAGCTTGTAAACTGTCTTCAGGGCTGTAGCGCCAGCATATTCCTGGGTAACACGTGCAAATAGAGGATAGTGGACATCTGAAATAAGAATGGAAAATCGGCGTGGTGTCACAGATCTGAATATTTCACTTTCTGTTACTTTTTTCTTATTAGCAATATTTTGGATAACGTTTATTTTTAACAAGAATAGTTTACATATGTAGAAGTACAACCATCTCTCAATAATTACCACCACACCACTTCTGCTTCTTCTTCTTCTTCTTTCGGCTGCTCCCGTTAGAGGTTGCCACAGCAGATCATCTTCTTCCATATCTTTCTGTCCTCGTCATCTTGCTCTGTTACACCCCATCACCTGCATGTCCTCTCTCACCACATCCATAAACCTTCTCTTAGGCCTTCCTCTTTTCCTCTTGCCTGGCAGCTCTATCCTTAGCATCCTTCTCCCAATATACCCAGCATCTCTCCTCTGCACATGTCCAAACCAACGCAATCTAGCTTTGACTTTGTCTCCTAAACATCCAAGTTGAGCTGACCCTCTCATGTCCTCATTTCTAATCCTATCCATCCTCGTCACACCCAATGCAAATCTTAACATCTTTAACTCTGCCACCTCCAGCTCTGTCTCCTGCTTTCTGGTCAGTGCCAACGTCCCAACCCATATAACATAGCTGGTCTCACTACCGCCCTGTAGACCTTCCCTTTCACTCTTGCTGATACCCGCCTGTCACAGATTACTCCTGACACTCTTCTCCATCTACTCCACCCTGCCTGCACTCTCTTTTTCACCTCTCTTCCACAATTTCCATTACTCTGTACTGTTGATCCCAAGTATAATCAATATGCGGACAACAATACAAATTTCCACAACACTATGAAGTTTAAATAAAAAGGCGTGGCATTCAATTGCAACAAATTATGAAAGATCTAAATTGTTAGACCCTGGCAAGTTATCAAACAGGTGGTGTATGGAAAGAATTTCGAAACTACGAGGTAGCTCAAATAGATTGTTTTTTTAGAGAAAAGAATTTTGCTCAATACCAAAACACATTTAATTAGTACATTAAAATAACCTGATTTTACATTAGCAATAGGAACAAATTCCCCTATTCTCACGGTGGCAGTCAGCGTGTTGATCTGATTATAGGGCCATGGAAGGCCAGAGTCTATCCTAGGAACACCAGGAACAAGCAGAAAGCAACCCTGGATGGGGCACCAATCTATCAGTAATACAAGACTTTTAAACCTGGCGCCAGTGTTCCACCTATGAGGTAACTAGTAACATAAACGTTACATCACATTAATGTCAATACAAGGAGAAAATAAAGGCCCTGTGTCTAGCTTACATTTCCTATAGTACTGTGATTCATTGTAGCAAGTCTCTCAGTGCACCCATATCAGTTTTAAGAACATGTATTCCCCAGAACAGTCAGTGCATTGACTCAGATGACAGATTTCAAGGAGGAAGTGCTTTTTCCCTCCCGGCACACCATTAGCACAATGTCACAATGCTTTTGGAACACCAGTGCTTAACGCTATTGCTCCCAGTACATTACCAGAAGCAGGCACACAGCAATACATAATGCAAAAGCGACATCCTGCTGAACATTAAAAGATGTTCCTGCTACACTGCTGTGAAAATGAATAAAGCAGAGCAGAAAGTGATGGAAATATCAAACCGCGCGAGCAAGCCCCCAGTCACAGCCTCAGGAGAGCCTGGTAGTTTAGACAAGGCGATACACAAAACAACAGGGACATTCTATTGCATATCGCTGAGGAGAAAACAAATGAGCTCGCTGATGTGAATAGCAATGCAAACACACATCGAGGAGTGACCCCTTAATACCAGATTGAGCGACGCCATGGGAAAGCATTTTTATGACAGTCAGTTGTGTAGATGGGAAGGCACAAAAATAATTTACAAATCAATGGTCATTTTCAAAAAAAAAAAAGGACATGGATCACAACGCAGTGCACTATTTGGGGCTAAAAAAACGAACCGATGTGTCTTAGTTATAAAAAATTTAAAAACTGCATGTCAGCTCAAACAACACTTGCATGTATCTTTACTGAGTTATTGTGAAAAAGGGGAAACAAAGAAAATATATTATAGAGGGCAGGCAGTTCACATTAATAATTATGATACTACAAGTGGAAGAGTGGACCACTGAGGCAGAATGGCATATGGAAACAAATTGAGAGATATAAATAAGGCAGAGCAAAGGTCCTGAAGGAGCATTGCAGTTGTGCTCCTGGTGGTAGCTGAAAGCTGGCACAGTTGAAAGCCATTTTGCATCCTGCACTAAATGTTTACCGTACCACAGTGCTGGAAATAGATTTGAACGCTTTTCACACATGGGAACACACACTGACCATTTTACAAATGTCCCCGCGACAACAGTGGGAACATGGATAAAGTAACAGAGGAGACGTCAGCCGGCAAAAAATCCATCAGAAAAACAGACAAGTGCATAAGCTCCACTGCATTTTCTGTTCACCGGGGTGCGAAAGAGATTTCTGGGTCTCTAAGGACAACGTCACTCTGCCTCAGTGTGCTTCCTTCTCCTTTCTGAGCACAATTATAGTAAAGGGTGACAGTGAAAAAGCACTCAAGCTAAAGTATCAGGAGCCACCTGAAGTCGTCCTTGGAACACACAGTGGCAGAGGCATTAAATTAATCACGCGTTAAATATGGCCAATAAAACCGGGAGGTCAAAAACTGACGCGGATGTCGTAATTTATGTGCATTTTCCTGCAGTACTGCCATGACTTACTCCTTCCAAAAGATAATACACAGTTTTAATGTTTTCTACGTGACATTTAAAACTTAAAATAGGGGAAAATCTATTAAAGTGAAGACTTTGCATATGGAAATATTTCCTAAAATTGCCACTGCAATTTCACAATGTCAGGAGTGTCACCATTTGGGTGTGTTTGCTGGGACTAAAATATAGTAAAGGTGCTATGCCTAGTATCAACCTGGCCGAGAGTGGCACCCACTGTGGTCTCCTGCTGCTGACCCTGACCTGTCACACTGCCTACTCGGATAGCTCCTGAGAACAGGCCTCAGCCTATTTTTGAATGGCTAGAAGACACTCAACCTGTCTCACTTCTTTTAGCAACAGGCACCTTACATATGTATTACATATCATCTCTTACCTGTACATCACTAACCCCAAGGTGCCATGTGTTCTGTTTTATTTTGAGAGTGATTATTGATTTTAACTGGGTTAACTATGCCAACCGAGTCTTATTATAGACCTAAACAGCCTTGCAACAGTGAGAAAGAAGAGCACATATCTCCTTCTTATACCAGTCTGAATCCCTGCACTTCTTTCAAGAAGCGCTTTGGTGTTGCCATTCCACTAACTGTGTTTGATTTCTGGGCCAAAGAGATGGATTCACATTTCATTCCCAATTTTGAGCCGAAACTTAAAGCTTTCACCCTCAGTCTTGTAACAGTAGGCCAAATCTGAACTTGCATTTCCATAATTTTGTTATCAATGGTTATGTTTTTTGGAACCCAACATGCATGTATATTTGAATACTCCAAGGTTAGTGGGACATTTCAAATTAACCACAAAATGAGTTACCGGAGTTAAATAACCAATTGTTTTATAAAATAAAAACAATTTCTGATAGTTTGGTGACCTTGACATCATTCGCATTATTGAGAGATACTGCAAAAATTTAATGCCCCCTCAACAGATTTCACACATTACAAAAATCATATACATTTGTATGGATTTTACACCAATAAATCGCATGTTACATAACTGGATTGCGGTTGCTCAGTGAGTACATGATGGGCACTTTTTCCTTTAGAGCTGCCATAATTCTTTGTGGCATAGATTCAACAAGGTGCTGGAAACACTCCTCAGGGATTCTGGTCCATACTCACATGACAGCATCACACAGTTACTGCAGATTTGTCAGCTGCACGTTGTAAAATGATCCGGACAATACAGGAAAGAGGTTTGGGGGCAGCCGCCCATATGCTTGCAATTGGCTGCCAAATCATAGCAGAGATGTGGTTCAAATTGGTACAGATCAGTCCATAACAAAGAACAATCAGTATAGGAAAACATGGCTATTATATACATGGCAGACAGGAAATGATGTCATCAGGCAGGAGCCAGAAGTGACATCCATTGGGGAATGGGGCGGAAGTGATGTGGCCGGAACCGGAAGTGAACGTCCTTGGAACCGGAACTGGAAGTGACGTGGGCAGAACCGGAAGTGGCATATTGATACCAGAACTGGAAGTGACATCATTGGACCAAGGCAGAATTTCCCATGATCAGTTTGCTAATGGAAAAGAGCAAGGATTAATGCACTCTGTCATCCCCTGGTTTGGCGAGGAATTACTGTCTTTTGAGACTTTTAGCTGCCTCCCATGCGCATGTACATGACAACGTCCATGATGCGAATCTCCCGTTCCACCACATCCCAAAGATGCCTATTAGATTGAGATCTGGTGACTGTGGAGGCCATTTGAGTCCAGTGCACTCATTGTCATGCTCAAGAAACCAGTTTGAGATGACTTAAGCTTTGTGACATTGCACCTTATCCTGCTGGAAGTAACTATCAGAATATGGGTACACTGTGGTCATAAAGGGATGGACATGGTCAGGAACAATACTCACATAGGCTGTGGCATTTAAGTGATGCTCAGTTGGTACTAAGGGGACCAAAGTGTGCCAAGAAAATATTCTCCACACCATTACACCACCACAACCGTTGATAGGCAGGATGGATCCATGCTTTCATGTTGTTGATGCCAAATTCTGACCCTACCATTTGAATGTCGCAGCAGAAATCGAGACTCATCAGATGCAGGCAATGCTTTTCCAATCATTTTTTGTCCGATTTTGGTGAGCCCACATGAATTGTAGCTTCAGTTGCCTTCTCTTAGCTGACAGGATTGGCACCTAGTGTAGTCTCCTGCTGCTATAGCCCATGAGCTTCAAGGTTCGACGTGTTGTGAGTTCAGAGACTCTCTTCTGCACACCTCGGTTTTAACGAGTGGTTATTTCAGTTACTGTTGCCTTTCTACTAGCTCGTACCAGTCTGGCCATTCTCCTCTGACCTCTGGCATCAACAAGGCATTTTTGCCCAGAGAACTGCTAGTCACTGGATATTTTCCTTTTTTGGACCATTCTCTGTAAACCCTAGAGATGGTTGTGTGTGAAAATCCCAGTAGATCAGCAAGTTTCTGAAATACTCAGACCAGCCCATCTGGCACCAACAACTATTCAACGTTCAAAGTCATTTAAATGACCTTTCTGCCACATTCTGATGCTCAGTTTGAACTTCAGGCGGTCATCTTGACAATGTCCACATGCCATGGAGTTGCTGCTGTGTGACTGGCTGATTAGATATTTGCGTTAACAAGCAGTTGTACAGGTTTACCTAATAAAGTGGTCAGTGAGTGGACATGCACCCCAAATGTTTAACCACATTCCTTACCTTTCTGCAAGACTATTATAAAGTAATGTCAAAGAAATTTGAAGCTAAACTCCACCCGAAAATGAATATTTGTTTACTTACCCTGTGCTGTTTATAGTGATGAGTGAGAAAAATGTTGAATCGCATTGTTTTCATGGAGAACAGAAATAAACTTTTTGATGCAATAGGGCTCAATAGGGAACAGCTAGGACCAACATTGAAAACCAAATAACAATATAAAGGCATGCATGAAAAAATCTCGTAATCCAGTTATGTTAGTTACCCGCTTACTTGTATGCTCACAACACCCAAACCTTATGCATTTTTTTTGCTAAAATATCAATAAATAAATGAATGATAGTGAAGTGCTTTCAAGCAAAGTCAAGCTTTATAGCTGAAGACAGGACACTTGACCAATGAATGGTGGGTGAGCAGTGAGTCTTCAATTCAAAAGCACTAATTCATTTGAATACGCTTCACTTTTGTGCTCTAGTCTTATTTTCTGAAAGTATTTATTTAACAATGTGTTAGAAAAATACAGTACATGTGTGAGCATATGACTGGATAACTGACATGCATCATGTGACACGAGTCATTTGAGATTCTATCATAGACGTTTCTCTATTGTTTGCACCTCTTCAGCTGGTCCCCACTGAGGCCGTGTCAGAAGGTTCTGCATGAAAATATGAGATTTAAAATTGCTCTCAGCCATTACTACAAACAACAGGGGTTAAGTAACAGATTAAAAGAATGATCATTTCTGTGGGGTTTATTCCTTTGAATTATTAAGCACCACATTCACCATTCAGGCTGTTGCACAAAGTTTGTCTTGCAAAAACACCCTGGGAACCAGAAATTTGTTGATAGTGAAACATCCATCCCGCTGAATCCGAACACAGGGTCACAGGGGTCTGCTGGAGCCAATCCCAGCCAACACAGGGCACAAGGCAGGAACCAATCCCGGGCAGGGTGCCAACCCACCGCAGTAGTGAAACATCTAAAACACGAATACATAGCATATAAAAAGTATTCACCTCCTTGTAAGATTTCACAGTTTCTTGTTATTCAATGTTGAATGACAGTCAATTTAATTTAGCTATATTTTGATCAGCAGATAAAAATTGATTAATCTTAAAGCTGAAAAAGATTTCTGCAAAGTGCTCTAAAAAATGAGGCCTATAAAACATACCTCTTTTAATATGAACTATCTAAATCATCATGGGGAAGCCAATCATGATTGAATGTTGTGTAAAAATAAAATGTGAAAACTTCCAAAGGGGTGAATACTTTTTATCGGCACTGTATGAAGAGCACAAAATGAAGCGAGTTCCTTTTCTGTGCCAATTGCATAATGCATTGAAAGTCAGGAAGAAATGCACAGTGTGAGAGACATCACCGTGTTTTTAACCTGGATTCCCAGGCAACATGCTTTGAAATTGTTGTTTGCGTGAAGTGGTGTATTAAATATGAATATGTGTATGTCCATTACAACCGAGTGGTCATTTGGTAGCAACTGTTTAGGCACACCATGTAAAAAGGACCAGCTCTCAGATAGAAATGTGCATTAGAAATTCTAGTACCTGATTTTTCATAGAAGCAACGTGTCAAAGTCTATTTTCATTCAAACGGCGTACAACTCGACTTCTAATAATAACAGCGACTGCCTGTGTACAGGAGGGCATGGGCACATAACGGCATTTTGCGGGAATGTAATTCCTGACACAATGAAGCCAGACTTGGCTCTAGCTGGACATGCTTTGCTGAGTTTAATCTCTTCTGCTGATCAGTAGTGAACTTTGGAGATTTTCCAGTGCAGGTACAGCTATTAGCACATACAGGGCTTTACTGCTCTGCCTCCCTCAGAGAAGGGTGCTCATTTTTCATTGTCTCATGTCAGGTTCACATTAACATTGTTATTTATGTTTCAATTAATGTGTGCATTTGCTTATTTAACTGTCTAGACAATGGATAACTCCATCCTTAAAAATCTGGATACATGGCACCTATTGTTTAAACAGACCCAGTATTGGAAGCAGAGCCTAATAATCATCAAATGAAGGTTTTCCTGGCACTAATTCAGTATGTTGACTAGCACAAGTAGATGGTGTGGCCAGAATTTAGATCGATAGATAGATAGATAGATAGATAGATAGATAGATAGATAGATAGATAGATAGATAGATAGATAGATAGATAGATAGATAGATAGATAGATAGATAGATAGATAGATAGATAGAAGCATTGCTGTTACTTGAGCTCTGACCATGGCAAACTCATTTTTTGCCATTGAATCTTTCCAAATTTCTTTGCTGATCAGACTTTGGTTTTGTCCCTACCTCTCAACAACAACAACAACATTTATTTCTATAGCACATTTTCATACAAAAAATGTAGCTCAAAGTGCTTTACATAATGAAGAAAAGAAAAATAAAAGACAAAGTAAGAAATTAAAATAAGACAACATTAATTAACATAGAATAAGAGTAAGGTCCGATGGCCAGGGAGGACAAAAAAAACAAAAAAAACTCCACAGACGGCTGGAGAAAAAAATAAAATCTGCAGGGGTTCTGAGGCCACGAGACCACCCAGTCCCCTCTGGGCATTCTACCTAACATAAATGAAATAGTTCTCTTTGTATTTAGGGTTCTCACGGAAGGACTTGATGATGATGGTCATGCAGACTTCTGGCTTTTAGTCCATCAATGCTGGAACATTACAGTGCTTTGAGTAGATAGATAGATAGATAGATAGATAGATAGATAGATAGATAGATAGATAGATAGATAGATAGATAGATAGATAGATAGATAGATAGATAGATAGATAGATAGATAGATAGATAGATAGATAGATAGATAGATAGATAGATAGATAGATAGATAGATAGATAGATAGATAGATAGATAGATAGATAGATAGATAGATACTTTATTAATCCCAAGGGGAATTCAAATTTAACTGCAACCTAAAGTGTGGGCAATGTACTTCAGGTGAGCTTTGAGTATACTGTAGTATCAATATAATCAGGATTTCAGTTAAGATATAATGTGATGTAGCATTAACATTAATGTTGTCAATGTGATATGGCAGTAATTAGTTACATTTATACAGTATAGCACTTTTCTAGCTACTCAAAGAGCTTTACATAGATAGTGAGGAACCATTTCAACTGCCACTAATGTGAACATTTACCTGGCTGATGTGATGGCAGTTGTGCCAGTACGCTCACCACACATTAGGTGATGAAGGAGTGGGAGAGATTAGGAACTGGGGATAATTAGGGGCCCAAAATGGTCAGGCTGTGGCGGGCAACTGGGAAACACCCTACTCTTTTCAAATGATGTCCAGGGATCTTTAATGACCACAGAAAGTCAGGACCAAAGTTTTAAGTCTCATCCAAGGCACTGTGACAATTTTTACAGCACAATATCCCCATCACTGCACTGGGGCATTGGGATCCACAGGGTAAGTGCCCCATGATGGCCTTACCAACACCTCTTCCAGCAGCAATCCAATGTTTTCCTAGATGGTCTCCCATCCAAGTATCCAAGACACAGCCAAACAGTCGGACTACCTGTTCTGAACTGCAGGTGGTGCTAGCCATTAATCTCATTATTAAACATTAAATCATAGCCTTCTTAAATTGTCTTAATTTAATATAGAGTTATGGGGTTTCCAGAGCCTTTTCCAGCAGGAACCAACACTGGTACAGACTTATGTCCATCACAGGGCCCACTCACATACATATCCTTAATAAATCAGAGCCAATTAAACCGAGGTACATCCATCCATTCATTATCCAACCCGCTATCTCCTAACTACAGGGTCACGGATGTCTGCTGGAGCCAATCCAACTATGAAAAAATTCAGAAGACCTAAAGAACCTACACACTCCTTGTAGGGTACAATCAGCCTGGGATTCGTTTTCAGTACTCTGGATTTATAAAACAGTTGCAATAATCACTACGTCACTATGCCTCCCTATTAAATATCCTCTTTATTTTACATGAGGAGTATGAACCATCTGGGATATTCCAAGTGCCTGCAGCTTTGGACGTCTTCCTTTACTTGGGACCTCAATAGTCATGAACCAAGATGGAAAGTACAAAGTGATTTTAGTAAAAGCTAACGGTGTCCAAAACAAAGTGTGGTGAAAAAAAATATCTTTAATAAAATAACCCTTAAAAACAGTTCCATTGTGAAAAAGTTAAAATCAATCAATAAATCCTTCAATAAACAGACAAAAGCACGAATAAAACTAGCGAAAGAATGGTCTCCTTCCAATTCGCTCTCCCAGTGCTTCTCTCTCCATTGCCATGCGTCTACACCGCTGCCCAGGTAATGCTCAGGCCTGACACTTACGAAAGACACACCTATACCGTGTAACACTAAGCTGTCAGCACTTTTAAAGCCCGAGTAATTCTCAGGCCTAATGCTTACACGAGCTGCATCTATACAGTGACACTCGGGACTAACACTTTTAACAATCTTCTCATGGCCTGAGTGATACTCGGGTCTAACGCTAACGAGGCTAATTAACTCTTGTCATATTTTTTGTAGTTAAAAATTGCTGTAGTCACGTAATATTTACAAGGTACTCCTAATTGAATTAATTTGCTTTAATTCATACATCAGGTCACACTTGTATCATTACCCTACTATTTTTCTTTGCGTCCTTATGATCTGCAAGGCCCTTGGGATAAATAAATATGTCCAAATGTCTTTGCAGAATAAGAATCTTCTCTTTTATTAAACTGAGCCCCCAAAACAAAAGTCACCTTTTTTATACTGCATACAGTAGCGTGTTTAGCGATGGTGACGCTGCCTGGAGCTCTTCTGGGGGATCCCATACTTTCACAAGACCTGCTACCCCAGAAGCACTCCATGCTACTGCACTGACGCTATCATTGAGCTTGGGTATGCCTTAACAAGGCCATGTATGGCTCCGTCCATGTCCAGCAGCAGCGTGAGCCCCGACAAGGTCCCCCCACAACTAAACAAGTTTTCCTCCTCTTTGTAAAACCTCTTTCGTAATTGTATTCATCTTTCAACACAAGGTAGGTGTTAATGGATGTAACTATGGCTTCCCAAATCCTCCTCCTGCACCTATGTAACTACCCAAATATTAGCAGACCAGTAATTGAAAAACTGAGAAAAATAAATTTGAACAGACTTTGGTGTCTTGTTGGTGATGGACAATATCACATAAAATTAACACAAAAAACAGTGCAGTTTATGGTTAAGTATTATTACACCACTTCGCTCGCAAACCCCTGGTCGTGTGTAAGCCGAAATACACTTGAAAGAGATTATTGTCATTCTTGGTAATTGCTACATATGTATCATGCGCCCTCCGTACTATCTCGGGTTTGAGTATGCTGTGTTTTGTGGACGTTTGGGGACCTCGTACTCTCAACGGTTTGAGTGTGGGGCGGGATGCCGAAGCCTCTTGTGTTTGTTTTTTCTGTGAGGACATATGTATGTCTGTGAGTACTTATTGTATTACTGGAATGTGATTCACATATGCTGTGGAGTCCAGATCCTTGGGGCTTCTGCACCATCCCGGGTTTTTGCCTGCGGTGTGTTAGACGCGCGTTGTAGGCGCCTGCACCTTCCGTACTATGTCGGGTTTGATTATGCTTGTAGGCGCATGCGCCCTCCGTACTATGTTGGGTGTGACTATGCTGTGTGTTTTGGACGTTTGGGGATTCCGTACTCTCTCCGGTTTGAATGTGGGGCGGGATGCCAACGCCTCCTGTGTTTGTTGTTTCTGTGAGTACGTATAATATTGTACTACTGTAATGTGATTCACATATGCTGTGGAGTCTGGGTCTGTGGGGCTTCTGCACCATCACGGGGTGTTGCCTGCGGTGTTTTAGACGCGCGTTGTAGGCGCCTGCGGCTTCCAAACTATGTCGGGTTTGACTCTGCCGTGTGTTGTGGACGTCTAGGGTTCCGTATTCTCTGGGCTTGTTGCTTTATGTCTTATTTCTGTTAGTTGAGCTCTTTCTTCGTTTTTGAGCTGTGTCTCCTTCGTTCTCGGAGGATCGCGCTGTAGCCGCCTGCGCACCATGTCTCCTGCGTGCATGGGTATCACGGGTTTGATTATGCTGTGTGTTGTGGGGCGGGGGGCTGAATCCTCTTTTTTGTGTGGCTGTGTCGTTACCGCTTTCCGTACTATCTCGGGTTTGATTTGTGAACCTTTGTGGACTCCGTAGTCTGTCCAGTTTCACTCTGGGGCGGGGGGATGATTCCTCGTTTTTGTGTGGCGCCTGCGCACTATGTCTCCTGCGTCAATGGGCATGTACCTGCGTCCATATCCGGTTTACCATTCTCGGTTAGTAATATGGATTTTAGACTGTTCATTCTGTCAGCAATGGTATAATAATTATGTGCTAAATTCTGAGACAGGAGCTGCAAGGTCACTAATGATGGTGCCAGAGAATGGTGATGTGCTGCATGTTGATTAGCACATGCAACTATGAATTTCATTGTACTCTGTATATGTGATAATAATTACCGTACAAACTCATCAAATGATCCATGTTAAGATTATAACATAATTGCATATCTTTCAGTTAAAAACTGCTTCGATTTTTAAGGTATTTCAATTACCTCTATTAAGTACATTCTGTTGTTAAAAACATTTCAGAACGTATTCAGACCCCTTCACTTTCTGCATAGTTTATTGTGTTGTAGATGCATGGAGGTGCCCCGAATACCAGCAGGGATTTCTGGACAATGCAGTTTTTATCCCCAACCCTGCTGGATGCCGTGGGGGCCGCCAGGGGATGCTGCAGGGAGGAACAAGGATTATTTGCCCTACACCCCGGAAGTACATTCAAGTCACATGGACAGGAGGAATGAAGTGCTTCCGGGGTGAAGAAGAAAGGATTTTTATCTGACCCGGAAGTGTTCCAGGTCACATGGACAGAAAAGATGAAACACTTCCGGGTCAAGGACTATAAAAAGGACTGTGAGAGACCAGAGCGTGGAGCTGAGCTGGGTGGAAGGGTGGCAACGTGTCTGGGAGTGGAGGATTGTGATTGATTATTGATTATAGTTATTGTTTATGAGTATTGTGGAGTGTAGGTGCTTTGTGCACTTTAATATTGTCCAAATAAATGATTATTGGACTTTTACCTGGTGTCTGAAGAGTGGTCAGAGGGTTCAAGGGGTCGAGAGGACCAAAAACTGTCACAGGATAAATCTGCCATTTTGTCCATCAATTTATAATCAATAACCCATGAGGACCCATGATGTTTTTAGAAAAGTGCGCAAATTTATTAAAAATCGAAAACTGAAATCTCTCACTCCTGTAAGTATTCATACCCTTAATTTAGTACTTTGGGAGCAATTCCAGCTTTGAGTCTTCTTGGGTATGTGTCTACAAGCTTTGCACACCTGGATTTGAGCAGTTTATCTCATTTTTCCTGGGAGATCTTCTCCATTAGACTGGATGGGAAGCATCTGTAAAATTTTATCTTCGGGTTTCACCAAAGATGGTCTATTGGGTTTAACTTGGGCTTTGGCTGGGCCACTCAGGAACACTCTTTGACTTGTACCAGAGTTACTCCGGCATTGTCTTGGTTATACACTTCAGGGGCCTCATGTATAAAAATGGAAAAAAATGTTACATATGGCCATTTTCACGCTCTCTTTGAGATGTATAAAAGCTAAACTTGACGTAAAGCCACTATGCTCCAGGTAGACATGTTTGTACTTATAATTACAATCACCTCACTGTAAACTTTCACTAAATCTGTAATATTGCACAGCCTGAGCCATTTTATGAACCTCTTGCACTATCTGCACTATATGTACATGTATTTTGTAGTTATGCTTTCATATTGTATATTATTATTATTATCATTTTATAGGAAAATTAGTTCATGGAGGAGTTGCAAATTGAATCTCATTATACCATACAATGACAATAAATGAATTCAATTCACTTCAATAGAAGAGAGTGCGTATTTATAGATGATTATGACTGGCTTCTAAGTCGACTGAAGCTGTGTGCTGTTGAATACTTAGAGGCATACTTGATATCATTTTTATGATGACATGCATTAAAGTATGTATATTACATTTTACAGTTAAATTGTTAACTTCATTTAAATAATGTATACTGTTAATAATTAAACACGTGGGGGCACAGTGAATCCATACTGCAACATGCCAACAGGAGCAAGCAGACAGTGATCACCACACAGAATACATTGCATAAATGATATTACAGCTCTGTGAACATTTTAGAATATTAAGATGTATACTTGATATAGTTTTCATGAAGAAATGCATTTAAGCATGTATTAGAAATGTATGGGCACGGTGGCACAGCGATAGCGAATACGAAGGCACTTATTGTGTGGTGACTGGTTACGTGGAGAAAGAAAACGGAAGGACAGGAATTGGGAGTTGGTACATTTGACAGAGACAGTACTGCTGATATAAAGAATAAAGAAAGCACACCCAGAAGAACATTCATTAAATTCCCAACGTTTAAGGTTGCTTTATCTAGTCACGTTTAAACAAGAAAACATGACATCCCAGGACACCTTGCCACAATATCTCTAAAAAGTTATTGCAAAAACAGCTGTACGTTCAATGCAGAGAACATTTATGACAATTGTGACGAGGCTCCAAGAGGCTAGATATATGAATGAATATTCCACTAGTTTAATTGAAATAATGTGTAAATGTTGGGTTCATGAGCTGGTGGTCGGGGACACAGACACAGAATTCAATGGATGTTCTTCTGAGGGGGCTTTCTTTATTGCAGCCATGACATCTTTACTGAATGTACCAAACCCCAGTTCCTATCCTTTCATTTTCTTTTTCCATGTAACCATCCACCACACAATAAACATCTTCGTATTCAGTACCATCGTGACCCCACATGTTTAATACATGCTTTAATGCATTTCATCATAAAATGTACATCAAGTATACATTTGAGTATTCTAAAATGTTCAGAGAGGTGTAATATCACGAATGTAATGTATTCTGTGTGGCGATCACAGCCTGCGCACTCCTGTCAGCATAAGAGAAAGCCTGTTTAAGATACAAGTACCAATTAATGATTGGGTCTGGAAACACACAGAATATGAAGCATTTAACGTGCTACTTTAGTTACGATGGAGTATGAGAAACCTTAGTAAATTAAACATCAATTTTAAGATGCACTCTACGATGTTGTACTTTAATGACAAAATAAACTACGAGATTAAAGTGGAAATTTTGAGACTGAAGTCACCAAATAGTATGTTTTTCCTTGCTTACACTTCACTGAGCAGGATGTACTGTAACTTTCACATTTGCTTAAATTCTTCTTTTTTTCCCACATGCTTTTACCATTGCTTTTTAACAAAACACTGAAAGGAAGAGGCTATTTATATTGATTTCAATATTCAAATATGTGAAATTCAGGAAGGAATTGGAGTGGGGCTGTAAGGACATGCATGTGCGTTACAATTCACGTTGATTGGGATTTATAAAGAGGAAGTGCGTGAAAGTTTGTTTTGTGAGAACTTTGTGAAACTTGGTTTTATGCATCTGCACCATGAAATACCGGGGCATGCAGCCATCCTAAACCCAGACATATGCAGGCGCAGAGACACAAGTCCAAGGCAACACACGTTTATTTCTCGTGGGGCAGTGCTTTTTCCTCGTTACCCGACTCAATACAGATAAGCACAAGCACTAATCAGCCCCTTCTTCTTCTTCTTCTTCTTTTTGTCCACCTCCTCCTGACTCTGGCTCCCCAAATGTAGTGCAGCAGATCTTTTTATTCAGCACCTGGGTGTGCTCCAGGTGGTTCATCAGTATTACCTGGAATCACTCTCAGGTGTGGTGGAAATACATCATATGGCTCCGCAGCTCCCCCTAGGGGCCCCCCACAGAACCCAACAGGGCTGTACCAAACTCCAAGTCCCAGAGTGCCTTGGGGGGATCTGTGGTGGCACAACCTCCCTGGTGGGCTGCCCTGTAGCATCCCAGGGGAGTTAGTGCCTCACGGATGCTTTCTCCCCCTGTCCTTCCATCCAGGTGGCGTCCCGACAAAGGTAATGGCCGAGGCTGCCATTCACAGCACATTTCCAGGTTTGTCCGTAAAACATGTTTTAGTGTGAATTCTGCGCATGGCGTTATATATGAAGACCCAGGTGATTGTCATGCAGAAAAGTGAGCTGTTGCCCCCATCTGAGGTTGCATGCACTATGTTTCAGGCTTTCTTCAAGAACATGGTCTGTATTTAGCTGCATTCATGATTTCCTCAGTTCTGACACGTCTCCCTGTCAATACCACTGTGAAGCACCTACATAGCATGATGCTACCACCTCCAGGCTTCACCACAGTGAAGTTATTAGGTAGGGGACGTGCATGGAGTTCTGCCCAAAGAGTTCAATTTTTGTCTCCTCATAACAGAGAATCTGTATCCTCATGCACTCAAGAGTCTTTTAGATCATCATATGCCTTTTATTTGAGGGTGGCTTTCATCTAGCTACTCAACCATAAATGCCTGATGCTGCTCAGATGGTAATCCTTCTGACAGATTCTGTCATTTTAGCAAGGAACTTCATTGGGTTCTTGGCCACCTCCCTGACCAAAGCACTTTTTGCCCAGATACTCAGTTTGGCCAGACAGCCAATTCTAGGAAAAGCCCTGGCGGTTCCAAACATCTTCCATTTCACAATTATTGAGGCCACTGTGCTCCTGGGAACATTCAAAGCTTTCGAAATGATTTTATCCCCTCACCCTGATCTATGCTTCACCACATTTGATTGCCGAAGTCCATAGGTAGTTCCCTGAATTTCCATGGCATGCAGTATGAATTGTGGGACCTCATATACACAGGTGTGTGTCTTTCTAAAGGATATCCAGTCAATTCATTTTGCCACTGGTGGACTCCAACCAAGTTCTACAGACGTCTCAAGGAGAATTACGACAAACTGGATGAACCTGACTACAATTTGGAGTGCTACAGCAAAGGGTCTAAGTAGTTATACAAATGAGAGATTTATGTCTTTGATTTTTAATACATTTGGAAATATTTCTGGAAAAAATGTTTGAACTTTTTCATTATATTACCATTAAGTGTAGATTGATAGGCAAAAATGGACAATGTATCTGGGCGTGTATAGCACAGTAAAGGGGTCTGAATACTTATAGAAATGAGAGATTTCAGTTTTTGATTTGTAATAAATTTGCAGACCTTTCTGAAAGCATCACTTTGTCATTATGGTTGTATTGAGTGTAGATTTATGGGCAAAAGTGGGACATTTATCCATTTAAAATTAAATCTACACAAGAAACAGTGTAGAAAGTGAAGGGATCTGAATATTTTCTGAATCCACTGTATGGTACATTACGATTCACATGCTATATAACAGCAGGATATTTTTAAGTAATGCTTATACTGATTTTTGGCATACTCTGTGTCTTATTATAAAAAAAAAACAACAAAGAAAAGCAAAGGCTGACATTTTTTATCTTACTTTTTCATCAGTCATCTAGCCTGCTACAGCCTGAAATGAAAAATCCACCTTTCTGAAATTGTACAGCAAGCAAACACATATCTTGCACATCATTAGGAAAATTATGCACGTTTATGTGTTCGGCTGCCTGGCGTATAATTGAAAATGCAGCAGGAAGCTACAACAAAAGCCCCTATTCTTGAACAAGACAGACCTCAACAATGCAAAAGACTGGGATTCGTGTGCCATCTGTTGTTTGCTGCTGTGAGGTATCTAAAAAGAGTCTCCATTCATTTTGTGGAGGTTAAATATGGAGAACAAAATATCATTCAAAAATCAAGGACAAGCAAGGTCACCTGCTAAAATTAAATACATTCCTCCTTACAATGAAATATATTCTCCGCACTGACAACATTTCCAAAAATCCTGTCATTGCATTGAAGCTTGCAGTCAAGAAGCTTTAAACCAGGACTTTTTTTTTATAATAGAATGGATGCTTTATGGAGAACTGAGCCTCTATAGGGATGTGACCAAAACCAAGAGGTGACTTTCTATTTAACAGAAGGTTGAAGCTCTGCCACCATAAGGTGTGAATGACAGAAGTCAGGCCAGGAAAGAGAAGACCAAGGTAAATGATCCTCAGGGGCCTCTGTGTTGGTGCCTGGCATGACGTTACCATACGATATATTTTGTGCTGCGCAACTAGAGGGTTAGGGAAGCACTTTGCTAGGTACTCTGGGAGATTTCAAAGGTGACATTTCTAGAAAGGAGCAAGAAGAAAGCTTACTAGGACTAGCTTGTTTTTTGCCAAGGGAGTTATCCCAGAAATAGTCATTTGTGGTTGATCAACAGAGAGAATATCAGGAATGAAGACTATGTGGATACCAGGGCCAGGGAGGGCACTGTGACCGGCTGGGACACATCCGTTCCATAAGTAAAGCCCTGATGGAGTGAAAAATGGCCGATATTTACTAACTGAGGCTAATGGTGAGATGGAGTAAAGACTCAAATGGGAGGCAAAGCAGTCAGGAAAGTGGAGGTAGAGGTCAGGCCGTTAGAGATGTTTGCTAGGTAGTATTTTGAGATGCATTCTGAAATGGAAATGCATCTGCTTTTATATTTGATAATAAAGTATGTTACTGGTATCTTTAACATTATGACGAATGGCGCTAGAAACACTAAAGTTTAAGAAACAGACTTTGCACAGTGAATTTTAGTTAATATAAAAAGAACTGGCCTGCTTGCTGCGTTCACCACATAAAAAGTAATGACCAGTTAAAAGAGGAACTTAGGGTTGATCAAGATGACAAATTAACCAAAGAGAAATGTCTTACCCAGCCCAGTAGTAGGTTTGAGAAGATGAGTTTTGCCAAGCCAAGATAAGTCCAGGTACATGGACAGGACATAGGAAGTGTGGGGAACAGCCCGGACACAGACAGGTAGACAAGATGGTTTCACCACACACACGTTTATTATACATTATGTACAAGTAATAGTGAGCACAAACCCAGTGCTGCAGCACCAATCACCCCTTAAGTCCTTGGCCACACAACACAATGCCTTCAGTCTGTGGTCCACCTCCAAGCTTCGTCCTCTTCCACCCGATTCTTGCCAATGACTGGAGGGAGGCGGCCCCTTTTATACACCCCGGATGGGCTCCAGGTGCTTCCCGACACTCTTCCGTCAACACTCCCCTGTGTGGCAGAAGTGCCGGCTGCGCAACCGGAAGGACTTCGGGTGTCTCTGCTCCTCTTCCCCCCAGCACTTCTGGGTGTGGCGGAAATGCTGAGGTCCAGGGCTCCGAAGGCATCAGGGCGCCCCCTGGCGGTGGCCACGGGCCCCTACAGGGTAGAGCTTCCATGCTCTGTACCTGTGGCCCCCAAAGCAACCAGGGCAGTTGCCCCCTCGTGTTCTGGAGGAGGCACAAGCCCTCTTCCGGTCCTCCTGGGAATCCCACAGTAGGGTTCTGGATCCCTGACCAATGTTTCCTACACTGTGTTCCAGGGAATCTTAGGGTTCCTCTAAACCTTATAATGGATTGACTCAGCTGTAGCTACTGGAAAAATTAGGGACGATTAAGGAATATGCAGAATTTGAAGCAACACTGAACTGAGCTCCCCCAAACTAGAAAGCAGAGCTCCTGCTGTCTTTCATCATAGTCATTAAATATCTCTATTGTTTGATGCATGTGGTGTTGTATTTGTAACCATGCATCTAGTTACAGTATTTGCGTTAATTAAACTTAATGTATTACTATAACTATGGTTATATTTTATTTATTTAATTTTTTTTTACCTATATGAGTAAACAATTCAAGTTAGATTTCAATTTTTTTTTTTCGTTATTACATGCTGATGATCTCCGGTTTTCACTGGGTCAGATTTTTAAAAAGAATTAAAATTATAGTTCTATTAGATAAAAACTGAAACATTGTGCAGTTCTTAAGAGACACAGATTGGAACATGAAGTGATGTTTGTCATGAATGTTGGAGTTCCAGAGCATGTAAGGCCCAAAAGTTTCAAACGCACTTCCAATAATGGCCACTAATAATTCTTTGCATTTATATAGCGCTTTTCTCACTACTCAAAGTGCTTAGCAATTGTAGGTTAAGGGCCTTGCTCAAGAGCCCAACAGAGCAGAGTCCCTTTTGGCATTTTACAGGATTCGAACCGCTACTGTCAAAATCTATGGCTAGATTATTTCAACGAATCTTATAAAGTAACAGTATTCTTCACAAAATGCTCTTCAATATAATGAGCCCAAGAAGCAAAGGAATTGGCCAAAAAACACTAAGCCAATCCAATATACAGTACACAAAGTCCAAATACAGTGTTAAAAAACAGAGCATGAAGGTCAAAAGCTCGAAAAATACCAAACCATAGAAAAGAACTGACCAAAACTCCCAAAGGGCATTCACAATGAACCACCAGGAATTATGGGAGACCCTTTAGATGTATTGGGCAGTGATTATCAGGTGGTTGAGGGACCACCCACAAAAAAACAAAAATAACATGGAACATCACCAAAGCATAGTACACAAAGCTCATAATATGTGAAAGTAACATTAACATAAAACAATGATCCAAAAAAGAACAAAGGATACATAAAAGAAGAATATGAATCCAGGCCAGGGAAGCAACCTTAGCTGAAATATAACAATGCTACCTTACAAACTTTCTTTGGCTTTTAAAAAAAGTTTAACTTATCACTTTAGGTGACACATAAAACAATATTGAATATACTGTAAAATATAAAAATAAAAGTCCACAGAAGAAAATTAGATATTGGATACAAAGAACTGAAAATAATTTATTTCATAACTTCAAAACTTAACTGACCAAATGAATGAGGCAGGGAAGAGAAATGAAGACTACAATTTTAATAAACTCATACTTATTGTGATCAATCATTTACAAAATGTCATAAGTTAAATTTTAAGACTATTTTCGTGAAAGTCAGATTTTTTTTGTGGATTCTTGATCTGTTTAACTTAATGAGTAAGTAAAGAATGATCAATGAACGAATGAAAAAGATCATTTTCCCTCAGATGTTATGCTAAAAAATTTGAAGGCAAATTTAGTTTTTGTTAGGTAAAAAATTCTTAGTGAGTGTGAACTTTTAAGTCAATAGGCATTTAAAATCCTACTCCAGTTTGTTTCTGCATAGGGTTTTGATAAATGATTAAAATAGGCTAAAATGGTATGACACCTACATTAAGGTTACCTTTAACAAACTTTTCACTATACACTTCTTCTTTCCCGTCTACATAACATATTACCAGTACAATACCAGCACTTGCCACCTACAGAAATTCTAAGATGATTCCTCCATCGTAGGCTGCATTAATAATGGTGATGAATCAGAGTACAGAAAGATCGTGAGCTGGTGGTGTCAAAAAACCTCTGAGAACCAGTCAGCACTTGAGGGGAGGACATGGAAGTGGCGCAGAGCTATGAGTACCTGGGGGTTCACATAAATAACAAACTGGACTGGTCTGACAACACAGTGGCGCTGGAGAAGAAGGGCCAGAGCAGACTGGACTTGCTAAGGAGACTCTGTGTGGTATTTTGATGTATGCAGCAAGTTGCTGGAAATGTTCTACCAGTCCACAGTAGCCAGTATAGTGTTCTACGCCACAGTCTACTTTATGAAGTCTCCTGGGGAAGCAACTTGAGCTCAAAAGAAGCACAATGCCTGAACAAACCTATCAGGAGAGCCTGCTCCATCACAGGGCAAACTCTGAACACACTGGACTATTACACCATGATGTGATAAGAAGCGCCTCTGGGGGTCTTTCCTGCCTGCTGCTATCAGGCAATTTTATGCTTCCTCCCAATGTCCTCTTTAAATTCATTGCGCAGTTTCTGCACAACATACTTTATTTATTTATTGATTGATTGATTGCATTATCTATCATGTGTGTCTGTATTTTTGTATTTCATGTTTCTACTGCTGTATGCATCTAGACTTTCCCCTGGGATTAATAAAGTTTATCTAATCTAATCTAATCTAATCTAATCTAATCTAATCTAATCTAATCTAATCTAATCTAATCTAATCTAATCTAATCTAATCTAATCTAATCCAATCCAATCTAATCTAATCTAATCTAATCTAATCTAATCTAATCTAGTCTAATCTAATGATGCCTTGTGTCATACCATGCAAGCTGTTTCTTTTCATTTACATTTACATTGAATGCCTGAAATAGTTTTAATTATTTCATCTTTTTGTATAAACACACAAAGTCCATATACCCCTATCTTTAGGAGCATTTACAGGAATAACCATGACAATTTGGTTCCTGTGGACATCAGCCCAAGTCTTCCCGGTATTTCGAGGTGTGTTTCCGACATCCCGTCTGGTGCTGCCGCTCAAGAAATCACAACAATGTGGCGGTTGTTCCAAGACAAAGCGATGGGTGACACAAGTCAGGAAGCTTGTGATCTGATGTTGCACCAATTTCCAACAAATGCTGAGAAGGAAAAGGTTATGTTCTCTGACGAGTGCATGATTTATTGCACCTCCCGCAATTGAAACGTGTTTATTCTGGGGAAAAGAAAATCCACATTTCTTTGAAGAAATTGAGCATAGCCCACCACACATGATGATCTGGGCCGGAATGACAGCACAGCATTTGTTTGGCCCTTATTTTTTTTTCTGTTAACCAAATCAGTTATCTGAAAATGCTGAATGGCTGGCTCATCCCGCAACTGAGAAACCAGGGCGTCCTTGACAGTGTTTGGTTTCAACAAGACGGGGCACCTGCCCATTTCGCAATCACTGTGCGTGATCGCCTCAACGAAGTTTTTGGGAATCGTTGGATTGGACGAGGATCAAACAACAATCCTGCTCCTCTTCCGTGCCCTCTGAGAAGCCCTGATCTCACAACTCCAGATAATGCACTCTGGGGGTTTATCAAAGAAGACATGCGGAAGCGCCGTTATTCATCGAACGATGAACTGAAACATGCAGTTCGCGCAGTGTTCCAGAAAGTCACCCTGCAAATGCTGCACAACATGAGCAGGAGAACCTGGCAGCGCATTTGGCTATGCAGAGATCATGGAGGGACCCATACAGATGTTTTGGATTCCTAAGAGGTAACCTTTAGCTTTCAATATCCTCCCAAAGATTGGGGTATACGGACTTTGTGCGAACCCTGTATATACATCACTGAATATTTACAAAAACTTTCTTGATTATAATATTATGCTGGGGTTCTGCAGATCAAATGTTTTTGAACAGTGTTCCACAGTCCCAAAAAGTTTAAGAGACACTGCTCTAGACTATAATGTCCCTTTGATTTAAAGGATATAGTAAGGAAGAGTAACACTCACTTAACTATGATGGAGGGCCCTTAAATCAGCATCCATCCAGAGGCATGTCACATTGAAAACTACCAGCTCAGAAACGCAACACAAGACTGAAAACAACAGCTGACACCTGGGCACTTTGGGTGCCCCATTGTAATCCATCCAAATTGTATGGGTGTCACATCCATTATTGCTCTGCTTTTGCTTTAGGCACATTTCGATTGCTTTATATACTTATCTGCATGTAGATATGTATTTTATATATATTGTCACGCATATGAGCTTCAGGAATGTCTCACAGGTAACGGGTTGACTAATGATATAATGAAGGATTTGAATGTGACACTGCCTTAATGCAAGAGAGAGGAGGAGAACTATCTGGAGGGCCAATGGCGTCACTTTAGCCCTGTACGTCAGTTGCTCCACTACTTCTGCTTCCGCCTCCCTATATAAATCACTTGACCTAGAAAGTCCTTGTCACTCTGAACCTAGCCTTCGAGGAGAATGGATCTTCTTAAATAGCTAATTAATCATATCAATGTTGATGTATTCTTCTTTATTGCATTTTTCCTGTACAGTTTTAGATATTAAACTGGATCAACCCTAGTGCCCAAACCTTACTGTCTGAGAAATAGTGGGCTAAATGGAAAGAAAAGTAAACAACCACATCGGTGAAGTAACCCTGGTGTGGTTAGTGTGTGAGCACAGTACAGCAGAGAGATGCAGATGGTTGCAACCTGATATCTAAGCTGGTGAGTATCATAGCAGAAGGTAATGCATAGGTTTCGGACTGTCTAACAAACAGGGGAGTAGGGCCACCCTTTACAACCCGCCCATGATAAAATTGCACTACACCAAAGTTTAGCAGGGCCCATTGTACCTGTTTGGTTTTGTTTTCATTTTTAAGGTGTTATCATTCGGTCTCCTTCTCTTATATGTTTTAATGTAATGAACCATTGCTTTGATAACTGGATCTTATCAGCTGCATTGATGCTCGAGCTGGAATGACCTCTTTAATAATACTGCTATCAAAACTGTTAATACAGCATATTTAAATACAATAAATTATATTGGCACACATCACAAATGAAGATGAATGTGGATTTTCTTTTTTTTTTTTTGGAACAGTGCTATTTTTTATTTGTTTTTTGTTACCTGAGGTACCTTAATTCAGGGTTGAGGCACAGTGCCAAGACTATAAAATGCTCTTTTCTGTGTTTTATTACCACTGCAATTCTTCACGGTTCAGAAGCATCAGCCTCGTGTTAAGTTTTGTCTCAGCACTGAAGCTGTTCTTATTACTTCACTTTCATTCTGTACTCCCCTGCTTCTCTGATATCCTCCCATCATTTTTTATTTATTTTTACAATTTTCTGCCTTTTGAAATGTACTTCTTTCTTATTCACCTCCTAGATATTTTGCTTTCCACCCCAATGTTCAATTAAAGCTGCCCCATGAGGATCTTCATGAAATTTATATTCTTAGGTTATTTAAGTGGTAGACACTTAAGTACATATACTGTAGATACGGCTGTGTAAAACATTAATATTGTTATAGCAAACTAATTGAAAGGAATAACATGCAGGGATTGGCTAAAAAATGTCTCCTTCCTCTATGGAGCCTTCAGTGATGCCATCGGTGGGAAAAACATTTCTAAATTGTCACAGCATGAGCGAGTGTGGAGGTGTGCTTCAGTCTATCCTGTAGCTCAGATTTGGATAACTGAACATGAAAACGAATGACTTAATATAAAGATGAATACGTTTTACCGTTATTTTATCGGATGCCTTACTTGAAGTTTGCAAGCTTTGTCACTTGTTGTTTTTAGGTCAATTGTTGATTGAGCATCTATCAGAACAGAACAACCTGAATATGAAACAATGTGACACAGACACATCAACCCCATTCTATAATAGCACCTACCATTATCCCAACCCTGTCCCAATTCAAGGTGTAGATCAGAGTCTGACTAAAGGCCGGCCATAAAACTGACAACACCACTGCAGGGAAACAGAGAAACTCCAAGACAGGAGGGAGCAGAGTGGAATAAATAGAAGATACTTTAAGCTTTTCAGCTGACAGATGTGAGGTGATAGGCCTTTAGTTTGAGTTTGGTCAAGCTGAACAGAAGTGCAGTGTATGCTGAAGAGTTGCAACGTGATGCGAGGTTTCAGAGTGATTATTTATGAGCTTCGAATCTCAGGGTGCTAACTTTGAGCTGGGTCAGGGATGAGTTCACTGCTTATGAGCTCGACTGGTAATGATGTTTTGTGACATTTTCTTTGTTTTGTTTTTACACACTATGATATGAGAACTTGTAAAATGTCTGCACGCCCTGTTATCAGTGATGATAACGTATTGCTAAGCGAGCAAGGGTGTCTTGTTCATGGGCTCATTGGACCAGTATTGAGGGGGAACTGCTGTCTTTAAAAAGAGTGAGTGTTGCAGAGAGCCCGGTCTCTTCTTCAGAAAAAAAATCTTCTTTGCTTTTGATTAAAAACATATAATCTGCAACGAAAAAAAAAATATTGCTGTTGCTAATGGGACTGAATGAAGATCACACCCACTCAGGGTTTATTATTTTATGTATCACACTAGTCATTTAGCCCGTTACAATAACGGGCGCTAGAACAGTAGTGCATAAACATTAGTAGGAACAGTCTATATTAAATGGCAAGGGACTTTGACCTCATTCTTTTTGTTGGTCGTATTTTTCTTTCTTTCAGCCTTTCTTTTGTTGATGTTTACTTGCTGAGCTGACCGTTCTTCCTGGGCTGCCGCCGTGTATTGTGTGTCTTTAATTTTCTGTGATAGTAATACTGTCTTGTACGACTCTATTCAATAAGGGCGCGCACAAAAAGGTGAGCTTCAAAAGTGCGACCTCAATTGAGCGCGGCGAATAAAGGCGTTCGTAGATAATTTAGTTCAAATGGCTCTGGAATATGTGAAGAGCAACAAAGGTGCAGATCTTTATTTACGCGCGCCTTTATTCGCTGCGCCCAATTGAGGTCGCCCTTTTGAGGCTCGCTTTTTTGTGCACGCCCTTATTGAAGGATACTGTCTTGTACGTCCGCTGGCTTGTACGTCCGTAATATACCTTTAATTTTCTCTGGCGGTAATACAGGCGTGCGCGTTGGTAATATGCCTTTAATCTCCTCTGTCAGTAATACTGGCTTGTATGTGGCTGTAATATGCGTCACTGTATTGTGTACCTTTAATTTCCTCTTGCAGTAATACTGGTTTGTATTTCCGTAAAACGCCTCTAACTTTCTCTGACAGTAATATCGCGAGTCGCACCGTGCCCCGCGCATGCGCACTTCATCAGAAGACACCCACACATGGACACCTGGACGCACATAGGGATTTTATATATATAGATTGTACTTGTTGCTTTTGGTTTTGATGAAAATAATTATGTGGGTGAGCGAAAGCATAAAGAGTTTGTCTGCTTGATTGTTACTACCGTGTTTCCGAAAATAAGCCCTAGCATGATTTTCAGGTTGCTCAGTAATATAAGCTCTACCCCAAAAAAGCCCTAGTCAAGATCGTCAGCTGAAACGTAAGGCACCTAAAGCCAGGTTTATACTTCACGCGATGCAATGCATGAGCCCGAAACATCCATTAAATTCCGAGGACACCTTGCCACAATATCTCTGATAAGGATGTTTAATGATTACATCCATCAATGCAGGGATGTGCCCATTCCAGCAGCATCGGCGCAAAACAGAAACAAAATCCCTGGATGGGGCATCAGCTCATCCCAAGGTGAACACAAGCACACAGATACACTGGCGTCATTGTAGCTTCACCAAATCCATAAACCTTCATGTCTTTGGATGGAAAACTGAGCCCACTGTGGAAGCACACCAGGAAAACATACAAACTCCATAAGGACGCGACACCCTGAAAGACAGCAGCGCTACCACTCTGCCACCGTGTCACCCCCATATGTGTAACTATTAACAGTACTCATTATTTAAACAAAATTAACGATTTATCTGTAAAATGTAACATACATATTTTAATGCATTTCATCATGAAAGTGATATCAAGTATAAATCTAAGAATTCTAAATGTGCAGAGAGCTGGGATATCATAAATGTAATGTGTTCTGTGTGGCGATCACTGCATGCCACTGCCGTCAGGTCAGGAGGAAGCCTCAGAAGTGCAATTTAACAACTAGGTCTGTTTTAAGATGATGTTAACGACGGTCTGCTTTAATGACAAAGTAAACTACGGGATTAAAGTGGACATTTTGAGGTTAAAGTCGAAATTTCCACTTTAATCACAAAATAGACATTTTCATTATGTCCTTATTTATTTCTCTCTGTGGCTCAAATACGCTGCCGTATATTTTGATGGTATTGTGAAAGTGAAAAAAAAAAAAGACGGCACAGAAGATGGTATGTGAGACTTTTAAAGTGTATCATGTCATTACTTTGGGGAATATGCGATGCTTGAATATAAAAGCAACATGAATACATCTGTATGTCGGCATTTTGCTTCACCACATCGAACTATTCATCAAACATCGAAGCGCGCACATCGATCCCAGAGGATCCTATAAGCGGCTGGAGTAGCAAGAATTTCAGGCTGGAATTCAGGGTTTCAATGTGGAGAGTTATGACAATATTCCAGAAGAAGATGACATGACTGTATTTGGATAAAAGTATATTGTTGTACATAAATAAATATAAGATATCCCCTGAAATTAAGCCCTAGTGCATCTTTTGGAGCAAAAATTAATATAAGACCCGGTCTTATTTTCGGGGAAACACGGTAGTGGGCTTGAAGGTTAGATTGTTCATTCCTTGTCTAACTGTGGTTCCTTAATGGTACAAGGGGACACCTTTGTGAAGTCTTTTACTGGTGGTAAACTGGGTTGAAAGTAAAAACAGCCCCTGTCAGCGAGCAGCCTGCCATAGAGGTCTTAAGGGTGGGGAGGTGCAAGGACAGTGAGACAGGTAATATACAAGTAAAAGGCACATAGCTGGCTTTGATATTTCTTCATACCACACACCCCCTTTGAGAAAAGAACCTAAAATGTTAGGTGATACCTTTTCTGTTAGGTGCAAACCTTAGGTCAGGGGTGGGCAATGTCAGTCCTGGAGAGCCACAGTGGCTGCAGGTTTTCATTCCAACCCAATTGCTTAATTAGAAACCAATCCTTGCCAATCTCAAGCCTTATTTAATTTTATGGTTTGTTAGTCTGCAATGTTAGGTTCTTAAATCACAGATTTTTTTCCTTTCCAAGGATGTCATCCACTAAAATGGATAATTTTCAGTCTGTCCCATTTTCTATTACCGTATATACTCGAGTATAAGCCAACCCAAATATAAGCCGAGGTACCTAATTTTACCTACAAAAACTGGAAAAACTTATCGACTCGAGTATAAGCCTAGGGTGGGAAATACAGCAGCTACTGGTAAGTATCAATAATCAAAATAAATACCAATAAAATTACCGTAAAGTAATCGAGGCATCAGTAGGTTAAATGTTTTTGAATATTTATTTCAAAGAAAAACAGTAAACTAGATCTGTAAGTGGAGAAGAGGGTCAGCAAAAACAATATGGTATCTCTCTTGCTCTCTCGTGTGTGTGTGTGTGTGTGTGTGCGTCTTTCTCTCTCACGTGCGTGTGTCTCTCGTGTGCGTGACTCTCACGTGTGTGTGTCTGTCTCTCTCTCGTGTGCGTGTGTGTGTACTGTACACTCCAGCTTTCTGTCGGGTTGGCGGCGGCAGCGGGACCTGACTCGAATATAAGCCGAGGGTGACGTTTTCAGCACATTTTGGGTGCTGAAAAACTTGGTTTATATTCGAGTATATACGGTAAGTGTTTAATTAAATCAAACAGTGCATGATGAACACAAAGAGATGTAAATGGAAACAAGTTAGTCGGAGAACTGCAGGCTGCTTTGTCATTTACATCTTATTGCTAATTAGAAGCCATCAATACAGTGAATGCAGCTTTTTAAGATCGAAACAAACAATTAAGGGTGGGGAACCTTAACAAACAAAACCACTAAAATGAAGCATCAAAATGTTACTTAAGTAATAAGTGCTTCATCAGCAATAAATGACTTCTCATTAAGAAACTGGGTTGGAACAAAAACCTGCAGCCACCGTAGCCCTCCAGGACCGACATTGCCCACCCCTGCATTAGGCGATCTGATAACACAATAAAACATGGAAGAGGACAAGAATGTGCCGTGTCTCTGGGAAGAAGACATCTGGGATTTAAAGAACTTAACGCTATGTCCTGGAGTGGAAAGTGTTCAGTTTTTGAAGTAAGTTTTAATTATTTTGCTGAAACAAACCAGAATTAACAGAATTTACAGGCATTGTAAGCATCCTTTCTTGTACATTCTTCCTGTATTGTACTAGTAAATTACGACCTCAGTGCATCTGTGTTAATTGGCTTACAATTTAATAATGGAGAGAAAAGAAAGCAAGCACACGGCACAGAATTAGTTTGTAATCTGGGAATGGATGGACATTGCAGGACTAGAAATTACAGAATTAGTTTACAGCATGAAAAGGAAGAAGTACGGAGTTACTTAAAAGAAACACTGCTTCTCGGAGTCATTCAACATAAAGATAAGACAGCCAATCAAATGTGTATAATGTCACATGTGCGTTTTAACATAAATATAGCTTGTCCGAGGAACCAAAGGAATGACCGCAGAAGGGCAAAAGAAGAAATGACGTCAAAGACTAAGACATGTACAACCATTTCATCTTGATGTCAGGGAACGCAATTTATGAATAAAGCTGATTGCTAAATCAAAGGCTGCCTGGAAGAACATCCACTCCTTGACATTTCTGATTTTCAATAAGGTTTTCTAAGACTGTTTATATCCAGACTTTGCTATCTATTTTGTTTTATTCTATTTGGCATTATTATGCATTAATAAATACAATGATGCTTTTATATTTTCTATATTTTGCCTTTTATCTAGAGCAGGGGTCTCCAATCTTTTTTCGCCTGAGAGCTACTTTTACAAAATGAAAATGGCCGAGAGCTACTCATGTTTTCTAACGTTTATTCTCATATCTTATTTCAACCCAAACAAACTGAATAAGCTTGTTTTGCCTGAACATTTACAAAATGTTGGTGTCCACAACTCACATTTTACATTAAAACATCATAAAAAATATTTAGTTCACCTGCGAGTGCATTTTGTATGTCTGTATGCATTTTCTAATGTATCTCACACTACTGAGTTAAAACATGAATGCTGTCAAAACAAAACAATGCAATTCCAAATCCAAATCCAAATCCACAGATATGACTTCTTCATTTGTCATTTTGTCCCATGTCACTGTGTCACTTTATTTACATGTCCAGTTGCATGTGTGATGTGTTTTTCAGTTAGTCAGATGACTTAACAAGAGAGGCAGGTGTCTGGTGGAGTGGAGCCACTGAGGTTCACTCTTATGGAGTCATTTAAATGTTCGTCTGTCAGTCTTGTTCTGAACTTTGATTTCATGACATTCATGTCAGACTCACAGAGGTATGGAGACCCAAACAACGTAGACATTTTCAGAGCTGCTTGGTGAAGATTCTTATAGTTATCTGGCTCTACGAAGCTCCAAAAATGCTGTTGAGACTTTAGCTGCACATTATTTTGAAGGTTTACTAATATATAATACATAAAATCCAATGTCTATCTGTCTGTCTGTCTGCTTTTCACGAGAGAACTACTTAACGGATTTAGATCGGGTTTTTTCTATAATTTGCTTGAACATTCCGGTTGATTTTGTGACTTCTCTCATTTCACTATGTATCATAGTTAGTTAGTACCGATTTATTTGCGCGAATCCGAGATCCACGCAACGGGCAGAGGTGGAGGGGACTTCCTCACTCGCTCGGCAGCCTCGGGGCATGTCCCTTAACGTCGTTTAGCTTGCGAACGAGAGAACAATTGAATTCAACTTTGTCTGATATTTAAAATAAAATGTTACTTAGGTCTTGATGAATTTGAGTCCGGATATTCTCTTAAGTGTATGCCACATTAAAAAGATAGATTGCAATTCAGATTGTGGATCGTGATATGATTTTTTGGAAAGATTTCCCAGCCCTAATTTCAATAATTAAGTTTTCAAATTTATGTAGGATTCATTAACCTTTTGGCGAGCTACTTGGAAAGGGGTTTGCAAGCTACGCGACGTGTTGGAGGTCCCAGACCTAGAGTGATTGAAATAATAAAAGTGTGTCAAGTGTTGGAAGACTGCTGCTTTCTTGCCCACAGGTTTTATCAAAGCTATTGAGGTCGTTCCCGATTAATCAGAACAACTGCAGTAGAAGTAAGACATTGTTTTGTTGGCAACGGGCATGTAACCAAAAGAGTTGTGGTTTTTGATGTGTCGCATGGACACCTGCATGTTTGTTAGAGCTGGTAATAGTGAGTCCCTATGTATGCTGACTGACAGTTGGCACCATTCAAGACTTTATCTGGATGGAATCGCTGTGTGTATGTGTGTGTATCTCTGTGTGTGTTGATCTTCAAGGGCGGGAGCAGATGAACCTAGTAAATGTTCCTAGTAAGTCTCAGAAACTTCACAATAATACACACGTGTAGTCCAGAAGTTGATAGATTTACTAGAGGCTCTGATGATCCATAAGACTGATATTATCTCCAAAGGCATCAAGCGGTTAAAGGTAGATTTTAGTAGTAGGAATATTGACAGTATACATCATCACAAGGCACTTTACAGGGGTGACAAGATCACAGCACAATGTTAACTTTAACAACTGAAGAGTGCAATATTATGAATAAACACTCATCGCAGAAACAAAAAAAGAACCATTAGTAAGACACCTTGAACATACACACACCAGATTACACTCAATGTCAAGTGGAGCTGCACATATCAAGGATAACAATGTGGTAAAATGACAAAACAGTATCCACAGACTAGGTAACATAAATTAAGAACCACTACACTGCAGACCTACTGTATAAAATAGGGTACTAAGTAATAAATAGTACCCCAGAAACAGAAACAAGAAACCGAATCATTTGAAAGTCAGTAGACTACGAGAAAGTTAACAGTATACAGTGAGGTTATGACAGTATAAATCACATTGAACACCAGGGACCACCAGACTCTTAGAGGGGTTACAGATAACAGTTGTGGAGTTTTCCAGCATTGAGTTTGCAGTTTAGAACGTGTGGTTTCTGGTTGATTACAATATCAAAGGGTAAGGGTGAGTGTAGTGGTTAAGGGACTTCAAACCCTGAAGTTACGGGTTCAAACCCCACTACTGACGCTGTGTGACCCTGAACAAGTCACTTGACCTGCCTGTGCTCCAACTATGGGAACCCAAAAGAAATGTAACCAATTGTATCACAAATGTAAGTCGCCTTGGATAAAAGCATCAACCAAAAATGTCAATGTAAGTCCTTTGACTTGAGCTAAGTTTTAAATTATGTATACAGTAGACCCCTGCAAAGTCGCAGTTCAAAGTTTGCCGCCTCAGTTGTTTGCGGATTTTTCCTTAGAACCTAACTAATAATTGTTAGCGGAAACCACAAATATCCCTTGCAATTTTTTTATGGCTTTTATCATGGCAATACTGTAATGTAGCGAGAACACAAAGCAACCGTAGAGGAAAATGCGGCTTGGGATGGTGAAAGTAGCCAATCCGGGAGCATTATTGATTTTTCCTTGCTGCTGATTGGTTGCTGCTCTGTGACGCATCTCCGGCAGATGCAGCCCAGCATTCCCACATCATACCAGTTTACCGCGTGTAGCTATCTCAAGTGTTTCGCTGAGCGTTCTCGTGTTTTTAATTTTGTTCTTCTTAAAGCCCTAAGATGCCACCCAAACGTCCTGCACCTTCTAAGGCTTCTGGTAATGAACCAAAGTGCCAGAAGAAGTTTAAGACACTCCAAGAGAAGGTTGAACTACTGGATTTGCTCCGGGAACTCAAAAGTTATGCTGCAGTAGCCACCCGAGGAGCTGTAAATTCTCTGCTTTACCATGCAGTCATTATCTTCATTACATTCCTTCATCATACTGCACATCATCATCATCATCATCTTCAATCAATATCATTAATTATTGTTGAGTACCCATACATTTTACTATATTTTTATTAAATTAAATTATTGCATATTTACCCTACTTATAGCAAAGAAAACGACAGCCCATACCAAAGAAAAGGTGCTTGCATGAATTACAGTACATATAGGAGTAGCATTGGTATTTTACATTCTAGCACAATATATGGGAGACACAGCCGTACAGTACTGTACAGTAGACGGGTTTATCTTTACATTCTTTTTTTTAGGGTAATGTATTAAGCTGAGTGTTAAATGAAATTAAAGTGTTTTGAGGGCATATTTAGGGTATAAACTATAACAATAGGCATTTTTTTGACCACATCCAAAATTCACGATTTTTCACAATTCATGGATGCTCTAGGAACGTAACCCCGGCAAATTTTGGGGGTTGTCTGTAATTCCATTCCACTACAAAATGAGTACTCCCTATTTGATTGAGAGTTTATGTGACTTTGATAAAAATGTGTATCACATTTGTTTGTATGACGATTATGAAAAGCACCATAAGCGAGTCTCTCAGTTTCTTTCAAGAAGAAAACAGTGCTAGGAAACTGTGTGAAAGTGAGCCGCAGGGACATTTGCAGTGCTAGATGCTCAACCAAAGGTGTGGACTTTTTCAGAACATTCATGCATCTTGAGGCGATATGCCAAGTGTTTCTTTAAAGCCAGACAGCTAAAGTGTTGGTCTATGGCAGATTACATTTACAAAGTGCTTGAATACACAAAAGGTTATGGAGGGTAACAGACAGTCCTTTAGGATTGGGCCTCTGAACATACAGAGACAATGGAGGTGTGAAACAAATCGCTGGTGAAGTGCTGAGTTATTTGACTTCCAAGCCATTAGCTCAAGTGAAGGTAGGAAGTGGATTGTTGTTTCATCATCTGTTTTTAATTCTTGGAGGACGTCTGTCTGGACTTTTTAAAAGTATTTGGTTTTTCCCTTTTTATTTTCTGTGAGCCATCAATGAATTGTACTGGGTTTACTAAGAAGTGCATGAATTGATAACAATAAATGAAGACTCCTTATTATTATAAAAGACAGTCATTGTTTTTGCTTTACAATCAACTGTCGCCTGTGTGTCTGTGTCTCACATTCTCTCACTACAAGATAACCAAGGGTTTGAGACGTGCTGAGGTCCAAGAGCATGGGGCATCACCATCTAATGACTGCATGACAGACAATTGAATCCCAGCTTCCACTATACGTCCTTGTGTTTATTATGGACCCAATCCCCAAACTTTACAATTGTTCAGTCATTGCAATTTTTACAGTATGTCAGATAGAAGTCAAGCAAAATGACGCCTTTTATTGGCTAATTAAAAAGATTACAATATGCAAGCTTTCGAGGCAACACAGGCCCCTTCTTCTTGCCTGAAGAAGGGGCCTGCGTTGCCTCAAAATCTTGCATATTGTAATCTTTTTAGTTAGCCAATAAATTGTGTCATTTTGCTTGACTTCTCACTACATTCATAATGGCTAACACGATACACCACCCTAGTACTACAGCATGTCAGAGTAAATGCTGCACATGTTTAAACAAACTATGTTAAGATATGGAGCCCCTGGGAAAACTCACCTTCCACCATTCAATATGTCCTAGTTTAATACAACATAACATTTTTAAAATGACTTTATCAGATTCAGGCTTTGCTGGGCCTCAGAGCCAATCCCAGCATCACTGAGCACAAGACACCAGCTACCTCTGGATGGTGTATCAGCCCATTAAAAGATAATTGATGAAACCTGCACTTCTTTGGACTATGGAAAAAAATGAAGTACCTGAAGAAAAACATACATAGACAAAAAAATAAATGAAAGTGTTTGCAAGCCACACACTCAAATAGCAACTTGGATGCTAATCAGGATACTGAATCCATGAGGTAGCGTCATCGCTGATGTGTGTAATAAGTACATAAGTTTAATATGTCACTGTGCTCTGTACAAAAAATATTTTTTAAATCTACTCACATGGACAGCTAACACAAGGCCAGATTTAGCACACAGGGGCTCATCATTTAGAACTGCTAGGCAAGCATTAGAAGACAAGAAAGGGACAACTACAAAAATGAGCATTGTACTATTTCTGTGTTACAGAGTCAGAATGACATTAGATCTTCTTTTCCTTGTTTGGAATGGCATCATTTACCTAAGTGGGGCCTGCACATGGAGAAAGGGTATAAAATCTTGGAACATTGCCCGGCACACCTTTGAAGCCGACGGACGGATGGGAGATAACGTCATCCGATCCTGAAAATCCTTCCACTGCAGCGACGAAAATGGCAGACTATATACATCAAGCTCCCACTTCAATAATAGTCTTGCTATTGGCTTCCTCGTCTGTAATGCCATGTAAATTGTCATTAAAGAAAGCTAATTATTTTCTCTTATGTGATTTCTTACCGCCGTATCACTATGGGAGGGGTATCGCCTCTTTAATATTATATCTATATAGTTTCGGGTTACTTAAGACGCCACAATTGCAAAAGAACTTATTCCAACCAGGGATTTAGCACCCCCTAGAGGAAAACAATGTGCCATGTCCTAAAGTAGTACAAGGTGAACACAGATCATCATTCACCACAGGGATATGACTGCACTAAGGTGGCCAAAACTCTGGAGAGCCTCAGCTTTGCAGCTAAAAACTAAGTCATTGCTAATTAAAAGCTTCAGCCTGCCTTTTCAAAGTTATTATTATTTATTAATAACATTGTTTCCCTCAGCGCTATGTTGAAAACAGTTCTGAAACGCTCTAAAGCAGAAGAATGCCACATACAACGCTTACATAACATCAGAGTTAGGCTGCTCCAATGAGTACACAAAATGACTGTGACCTACTTTGTGGCCATTTTCAGCTCCATCATAAAATGAGCACAGTAAAGGACCTAATAAAGACATGCAAAATGTATCCGAACCGCATTACGCTCGCATCCAAGACTTAATGCATAAGGCAAACGGCAGCACGCCAAGTGAATCAGCCATTTGTTACAAAGTGCGTTTTGTAATGAAGCCACTGCCACAAGCTCTTTCTTTCCTCAAGCTAGCAGTGATCTCACTAATTCCTGGTTAGTCACATCTCTGTGACCTTTGCCATAACATGAATAGATGGAGACTGCCATGGGAATTTATAAGTAAAGATAACAATAAAAAAAAAAAGGAGTCCCCCATGTAGGATGTGACACACACTGCCAGAAATTAGGCGCAAAGATTTACACTGAGTTCACGCTAAACTCCAAACCAAACAAGCTACCATACAACTATAGCACACTTAAAAAAAATAAAGTTGTACACTTTGTAAATCTATATATTCTTTGCTTAATCCATTTAGATAATTTACATTTAGGGGAAATGTATAAATAGCTCACTGTCTCTCTGAATATAAGACAAACGTTGCTAAAAAAGGGGCATCCAGAAGCAGTGCTCCACATTGAAGAAAAACAGATACGTAGAACAGGTGATAGGCAAAAAAAATTACAGTAAAATAAAATAAAATTGGGCATAACTCTCATGATCAGCCATGCACAATGGTATGGAGCCAAAATGATGCCACACGTTATTTATTTATTTATTTATTTATTTATTTATTTATTTATAAAGCACTTTAAAAACAACATCAAGGCTGACCAAAGTGCTGTACAATAAAACCCAACATATAAGACACACAATAACCAAAGGGTAAAAGAAACAGAAACACATAAGAGCTGAAGAAATTCATAATAAAAAAGTACACAGATAGTCAACATCTCACACTGGGTCAAAGGCCAGGGAGTAAAAGTGTGTTTTTAAATAAGATTTAAAGTCAGCAAATGAAGGAACCTGCCTAACATGCAATGCCAATCGTTCCAGAGTTTTGGAGCTGCAACTGAAAAAGCCGATCACCTCGGAGTTTGCATCGAATCTTAGGAACAAGTAAAAGTGTCTGGTCTGCTGACCTGAGAGAGTAAGACAGTACATAAGGGGGGCAGCAGTTCCGACAGATTAAATGGAGCACAACCATTAAAGGATTTAAAAACAAATACAAGAATCTCAAAATGGATTCGAAAATGAACTGGAAGCCAGTGAAGGGAACCCAAAATTGGGGTAATGTGCTCATGCTTGCTTGTACCAGTTAAAAATCGAGCAGTGGCACATGTCACATTTAACTAGGCGCAGACTATGGTTCGCATCGCAGAGTATTCCCTACGTGCTCTGTCACAGACACGACAGGGTGGCGACAACATTTAACACATGTCTGTGAAATGGCGAGATTCAGGTGACATGGATCAGCTACATCTGCTGTGAAATGTCAGAAATGGTGCCACACACTGGCAGAGGTTTATTTTTCCTCGTGAATGTTGTCTACATCTCATTATTATCCATGTTTCTGTCGCTCATCTAGGAAGATTCTGGTAACAAAAGAAATATGTCACTGGAGCTGTGTGTCATATGACCACAAACAGACGTAGCTACTGTGGAAAGCATACCCCCAGACACAGACAGACAGACACCAGATTGTCCAAAACACACTTCTTTATTTTCCTACAGCACCACAATGCCTTCCTTCACCAACCCTTTCTTCTTCTCTTTCTCTTTTCTTCTCTTCTCACCTTCAACCTTCTCTCTCTTTCTCTCTTCTTCTTCTTCTTCTCTTTCACCTTCGACCTCCTCTCGCCCTCCTCACAAGCTTTGTCTTCTTCCTCCCAACTCTAGCTCTCTTAGTGGAGGGAGGCGGCCCCTTTTATTACGACCCGGATGAGCCCCAGGTGCTCCCCATGACATCCCTTCCTGGTGTGGCGGAAGTGTCAGGAGAGCACCTGGAAGTACACCGGGTGCCCTTGGGATTACTTCCGGCAGCACTTCCTGGTGTGGCGGAAGTGCTGCCATCCAGGACTCCCTAACTGTCCGGGCGCCCCCTGGCGGTGGCCACGTCTTCTCACAGTGGTGAGTGTCCTGGCTCCATTCCTGTGGCCCCCAATTAGGCCCGGGCAGCTGCCCTCTCGTGGCCGAGGAGAAGTATTGTCCAACTCGGGGACTGTCCAGGCATCCCGGCTGCGCAGTGTCCCCGCTCATCCGTGACACTACATACACACTATGGTTGAGGCCATGCAGAGATTGTCTCAAAATGGTGGTGACCATACAAGATGCAAAGCACAACATACAAATAACTACACAAAATAAATAAGAAAAGTGTTCAAACATGAAAAAAATGGAAATGGGACACCCAAACCTAAATGTGTCATTGTGGCTTCCAGACACTAAACTGTCAAGCAAAATTTAAAACAAAGGTTTTTGACTTTGGTTATCTAGTTAATGTAGTTCGGCTGACTAAGAGTGCTTGTGTGTGTGTGCATAAATGTGCCCTGCGATGGACCAGCAGCTTCTCCTGGGTTTGTTCCCACCTCGTGCCTAATTTTGTCAACATAAGTAGGGGCTCCTGGCGAGCCCGAAATGGACAAGCAGTTTAGAAAATGTCATCATTGCCCATTCACTTCAATAAACATGGATAAAAAATGATTTAACATTTTCCAAATGGTGACATGGTTCAACGCGGTAAGATACTTGGAAAAAAAAAACTTATTTATTTCTTCATGTGCCAAATGTACTGATCAACCTTTATTTTGGGGAAGAATTTTAAAATTTAAAAATGAGCTATAAATACTTTTTACCATCAAAAGCAAATGATAATGATATTGGCATAATGTGTAGCTAAACTGTTTTGAAGGATAAGTTAGGTTTTCATAGTCGTATTATTATAAACACAATTCATTCTTGTGTGTCGTTCTGTCAAAGTAGGAAACTGGGAATTATATTTTCCATAACCCCAAATTCTGTATGAAAGACATTCATGCATTAAATGGTTTTACAATCACTGTGGCGGCTGCTGTAGAAGAAAGTGCAGGTCTATTAGGGGTGCTTTAGTTCATCTAACTACAGTATAAAGCCAACATATATGATGAAAAAGATTACATTTGTAGAAACACAGTTTGTCTCAGGAGCCCTTTTCACTTCTCTGCTCTCCAAAAACAGAACTAAATTCTCTATCCTGAGGCAACAGGCAACATAAAGTCATGATTCAGCATGAACAAATACAGAATGACTTTGAAGGTAGAAGAAACCCGTACGTTTTGGGTTACTGTTGCATTCTGCCGAGTATTGAGTCTGAGAAAACACAAGGGGAATGAAAGAAGAAGAAAAAAAATAGATGGTGAATGAGTAGGTAGCCTAGTCTATGATGCAAATAATTTTTATTGTTTTTATTAATAATAAAAGAATGACAAATGCTACATTTGTAGAGAATGCCACTAAAGATTATTACTGACCATTTCAAAGGCTGTGCTGAAAACGGTCTCAACACACCAGTTCTGTGTACTTTAACATGTCCATGAAAATGGACCTCAGCCTGTCTGTTGTGGTGATAATCACCATAGCAGCTTATGAAGACTTTGTTCCATACAATCCACAATGTCAGCGACAACTGTTTATCCTCTACTCAAAAGACTTCCAGCACAATACCAGTGCTTTCCATCTATAGAAATATTCAGATGACCTGTCTATCATAATGGAGGTCAGTCAGAGCACAGGAAAGTCGTGGAGGACTTTGTCTTGTGGTGCAGGAACAACAACTTGCAAGTCAACATCAGCAAGATAAAAGAACTTGTAGTGGACTTTAGGCATGCTGAGGAGTCTGAGACCCATCACCATCTGGGGGACGACAGGGAAGTGTGGCAGAGCTACAAGTGCCTAGGGGTCCATATAAACAACAAACTGGACTGGTCTGATAACACAGTGATGCTGTACAAGAAGAGCCAGAGCAGACTGGACTCACTGAGGAGGAGACTCCAGTCTTTTGATGTGTGCAGCAAGCTGCTGGAAATGTTTTACCAGACTATAGTGGCCAGTGTGGTGTTCTGCACTGCAGTCTCCTGGGGAAGCAACCTGAGCACAAAAGAAGCACAATAGCTGAACAAACCTATCAAGAAAGACTGTGTCATCACAGGGTGAACTGTGGACACAATGGCAGCTGTTGCGAAAAAGAGAATGATGGCAAACTTGGGTGCCATCATGAAAAAATCTCCCATCTACTTCAGGAGGCCCTCTCTTGGAGCACTTTTAGCCACAGGCTCATTCTACCATGGTATGATAAGAAGCACCTCTGGAGGTCTTTTCTGCTCACTGCTATCAGGCAATTCAAAGCTTCCACCCAATGTACTCATTAAGTTTATTTATTGATTGATTGGCTGTATTATCTGTCCGGCGAGTCTTCTTGCTTTTTTATATTTCTGCTGTTGTATGCATTTGAATTTCTTCATGGGATTTTTAATGTTTCTCTAATCTAATCTTACATCTGGAGTACATTCAGAAGGGTGTCTTGGTTTTGTTACTTTACTTGCAGACCCAGTAGTATGCCACTTTTTGACTAACTGCTGAATTGTGTATTTTGCAGGAACACTCACAATGGCACATTGTTCTAAGAATCCCCCATGGACCAATTTGAAGAAGCCTGTACAAATATACGGCCCCACATCTGAAAGAGCGTTCAAAAGAATACTGCATGTCTTCTGTCCAGCAAGCGGACAGATACTGTAATAGAACTGACAGAACAAAACAAGACTCTACCAGTAGATTAGTTGCTGTTAATAAAAATGAAGATGGGCTCCTTATGCACAAGAATATTTTTTTACTTGCTAAATTAAACACCTGCTGCACTGGAACACATGCAATATAAAGAACTGTTCCTCTAATTGCATCCATAGCATTCATAAGTCTTTTCCAAGTTTTGTCAATATTTATTAGCATTATCTTGTTTTTCCAATGTATATTCACAACATCTTGTTGTATGGTGAAAACCAGGCTCTGTGAAAGAAATTTAACTGCTTCTGTCACATATTTCTGGTTGCATTTCATTTTGCTTCCAAGCATCACTCCTGTTAGAGACTGGGAGTAAATTATAAAATATGTTTAATTATATTTTTTTTATTGTGTTCTTATTGTGGCTTACGAATGCTCTGAAATCACCTCAGGTTTTTTTGACCGATGCCCCTTGATCACTGGCACAAGAAAATCCTGACATAATACACTATCAATCTCATCTTGATGTCTACTCATGTAAAATGTTGAAAGTTTTAGGCTTTCTACAATTATTGGCCCTCTAGACCTCTCATTTTTTGACCATATTATATGCAGAAAATTACACCCTCACGGAAAAGAGTAAACCAATAGGTGTCTTCAGTAAAAAATGATCAGGAGGACTTGAAGTTGTGCACACCACATCAAACAACCGCTGGAAGTCACCCCCAAATGGGAGATGAGGGGTCAAAGTTACTCTTTTTCACAAGACTTTGACAAAATCGGGATTAGTAATAAAGGGATGTGGAGTATCGTTGAATGTGATTTTGAGGTTGCTCCTCACAAATATGATATTTTTGATATTTGTTTCTTTACCAGTAGAGCTACTCCAAGAAAGTTAACAATCACAAATTTCAAGGATAAACATGGGGGGTTTGTTTTAGACTATTCCATGGTCAATGATTTCGACTATGATGTTATTTTTGATTTTGGATCCTTCGCTACAGATCCATCACCATCTATCACATTGTGAATAATGACAAATTTTATACTATATATTACTATATTTATAATACTATATTTACGATTATATTCGAGAATACTTAACCTCTGGACATTTAAATTGAAGCACACATTTTAATATTTCAAATAGTTTTCCTAGTTTATTATGTACCTCTAACTCATGAAGTAAATCATTACATTTCTTTTCAACACCCAGAATTAGGGAGACTTAAGCTAATGCAGAATTTTCTTTATTCCTTCCACTGTTTAGACTTGCCAGTATTGTTTGAGCCATTGACGTCAGTCTGGTGCATTAAAGCCAATGGTAGTTTGTTACGTTTATAATAATCATTGTGCTCCACTTGCCCTATGGAGGGCTTTTATTAATCATCTTAAACTAACTCTACATTGCCATTAACCCAAAACTGGATAAAGTATGCTTAATAAGATGGATGGATACAAAAAGAAAGAATTCAATAATTTATTGAGGATTATTGGCAATCGGGGTTAAGTAGATTGTTTTGCTAGCATTGAAGTCTATGTGATTTCTAACAACGTCACTGACAAAACTGAAAACACAGTAAAAGGTTAACTTCCAAAATTAAAAATGTGACAAAGCGCTTAATAGCACTTTTGGACAAATGAGAACAATATTTTCTTCTCTTTGGAGTTAAAAGGGAATTAAAGAAAACAGAAGGGCTTTCAAAATAAAAATATATTTTGAACAACATTAGTTGTGGCATGAATAGTCATCCTGCTTCTAGATAAGCTAATGACAGACATTTTATGCATGTGTGTAATCTGAAATGAAGCTGCCAAATATCTAAGTTTAAAAGCCTCTTTCACACACTCCCTGTAACGCCATAGCATTATCTACGTACTACAAAGATGCTTCATATAAATATTGGTTACTTTCATTATCACTACATCATAATAGAAGTTTTATTTCTACATTTCTGGCAGCTCTTCAAAGTTAAGTCACATGGGGATGACATTGAGGGACTTAGTCACTGCATCACAGTCTATATTAAACTTCTGTGTCGACATTATTGCACCTGCGATAAAAGCGTGCAGCTTTCCAAACAACAAGCTGGGGATTACTAAGGAGCTCAAAAGTCTTCTGAATGAGAAAACGAGAGCATTCAAATCTGGTGACAGCTTGCTTTTTCCATTTGTAATGCTGAAGACTTTTAATACAGAAAAAGACCACAGCTCTAAGAATTTGAAGAGGTGCCTGCCATTTCTGGAATGGGATCAACACAGGGTGTTTTCCACAGCAGCCTTAGGGACAGACTGAACAGGTGACAGAGGATACCACAAAGTTGGTCAGCACTGGCCTTAAGAACTGGAGGACTGACTCCATCTTGTTTTGCAGCATTTCCTGTGTGTGGCTTCCTCAGGAGTCTCCTTACTTGGTCATCAGTAACAGGAGAGCTCATACTGATGGTAAAGGTTGTACTCATCACTGGCAATTCTGCTTGAAGTGGTAGGAGTTTCTGATATAGTAGGAATGGTGTGGTAGAACTGGAAGAAGGTGGTGATGGAAGGAAGGAAAATCTGTTAAAAAACTGGTTTGAGGCATTCGCGTTTCCCACATTCCCTTCTTGCACCTGAGCCCTGGATTGGTTGAGTCCAGTAATTATCCCCAATCCATTTTGAAAGTGAGATTGTTTTCTTTTGTACCTCTGGAAGCTTCCTTTCATTCACTCAGCTTTTTCTTCAGCACTCACTGGGTGTCTGCCCTTGAAGGTCTCTTTGTCACCAGTCAAGAATGTTCTCTTCTTCTCATTCAGAAGACTTTTTGGTAGTAGGGATGATATTTTGGGGTTTGGGATGGGGGGTAACTGGTCATTGGAAGAAGATAGCAGTGGGAGAAGAAAACTATTAAAAAATTGATTTAGGGTGTTTGCCTTATCCATATCTCCTTCAATTATCTGAGCCCCAGATATACCTCAGCCCCAATAACACTTACATGAGTCTGATAATGGATGAAGGTGTCATCACAAAGTGTTAAAAAGAGACAACACATACTGAACAACAAACTACCACTCATCAAATTCAAGAAGCTGTAGTCTAATTCTGGATTAAAAGTTTTAAGCATTACAAATGGAAAAAAACAAACTGGCATGGACTCCATGCACTGCAAGATTCACAGGGAGAGCGAAAACAGGGCAGAAGATAGCATAGGATTTTTGACAGCAGAAAGGGTGAAATTATTATTTCTCCTTTACAATAATCCCCTACAAAATGGATGCCTTTATTAACACAGAACAAAATTTACTCCTCCCTTCCCACTTCTGACCTGTTTTATAATTAAGATGTTTCAAACATATTGGACTCTTCAAGCACACCATATATACATAAGACGACACTCTCTTTCTGTGGCACTAAAACTATCAAATAATGTAATGAAACTCACTTAAATAATTAAGAGCAAAATTTTGAAATTAATAATAATAAGCCCTAAATTTTTGCCTGAATATTCAATCATGGATTTGCAAATGCACGAAGCTCAGTTAGCCTGCAGAGAGAAAGGTCATGTTTTGAAAAACTGCAAATTGAAAATAACTGATCTTTGGCCCTCATTATTAGAAATACATGGCATCATAAGCCACAGAGAAGAGCCGGATGAACCGGTGGGACTTTTACTGTGATACAGTGCTCTGCAGATTATTCTCCTGCTTCACTGAACTCAACGAGGCATGACAAGGCCATCTCCAGCTTCAAGTAAAATCAGGAGGATCACAGACTGAAAATGGCTCTTTATTTCTACCGAAAATGCTCTCTTTCTGCACTAGTCATAAAAGGATACATGTATGAATATGATATTGGCAGGCATTTTGGAGCTTTACAGTTTTACAGTATATTACCTATTTGAACTGTGACATTACTAAATATTTAATTAGGTACAGCTAATGATGGAGATAAAAATAGAAATGGTTAAAACATATTATAGGCAAATGATATAAAATGCCAGCATACACCAGCATATTGGGCATATGCAGCACACTTGGGGGTATTCAGAAATGCATTGTGGTTCACCAAATTAGCTTCCAGATGTAGCCTTTTCTTCATCTTCTCCTCCTCTACATAATGTTAGATAAGCATTGAAGTATAAAGTTATTATGTATGCAATACCAATGACAATCTTAATGTGTCTGACCCTCACCATCACTCCAGAAATAATTGAAATTTCCTCCAGGTCATGCCGCTGCTCTTGGCATAGCCCGCTGCTGTCATTAGCAGCGAGTGCACATGCAGCCTTAGACATACAGTGTTTCAGCATCTGTATAAATTGCATCTTTGAGCGGATTTGACTATTTATGCAGAATGAAAAGTATTCCCACCTCTTTGCCTAGCTCCTCTCTAATGACTTGCTCTATCTCCTGGAGACTGCTCTGCGGTGCCCTGCTGTGCAGGACTTTCAAGGTACTGGTGTATTCCTCAGGAAGCAGATAATCGAGCGCGCCCAGGTGCTGCCCCACCTTAATGAACGTCCCCCTGTTGGCACAGCACAAATCCCTGAGGCGTTCTGCGGAACGCAAATGAACCTGTGCAAGAAAGAAAAGAATCAGTGTTATTTCTCTGTGAGGAAGAAGTAGATTTATTTTATCATCATTTGTAACAGAATGATAATGGGAAAATGCTACCCCTAGAATACAGAAAGGAAAAAGAAAAAAAAGAAAGAAAGTCTCTGTGGCAGTGGCCTTTAAGACAGGCTATCAAGCAGAATGTCATTTTATACATGGCCGGTTTCCATTGCCTCGCTGCTCAGCAGCTACTGAAGTCGATCATTTCCATTTTATGCAGTCCCAGAGCTTTGCTTTTCAGCACCAGCACAGAAATTGAACAGAATACATTTCTCTGACAAATAAATAAATATTGCTAATATGCAGCAGTTATCACGCTAAACTGCATTTTCCACATAATTACCTACTTAAATTGGTTACATGAAAAACGTGCAATATCGCATTGAAAGAAAAGAAGTCTTGGGAAGGCACTGCACACATGCCGCAGTGCAGTTATGCTTGTGTGTCCTGATCTACATGGCCGGCCGGCCATCCATTTTCTGAACCCGCTTTATGCAGAGGCAGCACGGTGGCTCATCGGTGAGCACTGTCACCACACACGCCTATCTCTCCATATCTGTGTGCGCTTTCCTCCTGATACTCTAAGGTGGATGCCTTGCGCATGCTAAAGGCGCCCATGTTAGATTAACTAGCTACTCTAAATTGCCCCCCCCACCCCCCAATATAAGGGAGTGTGTGGAAATGAATGGGTGTGCCCAGCTGGAGCTTCATCTACAGTGCCTATAAAAAGTATTCACCCCATTGGAAGTTTTCATTTTATTGTTGTATAACATTGAGCCACAGTGAATTTAATTTGCCTTTTCTGATATTCATCAACCAAAAAAGACTCTTAGATAGATAGATAGATAGATAGATAGATAGATAGATAGATAGATAGATAGATAGATAGATAGATAGATAGATAGATAGATAGATAGATAGATAGATAGATAGATAGATAGATAGATAGATAGATAGATAGATAGAGTGCATCTGGAAAATATTCACAGTGCATCACTTTTTCCACATTTTGTTATGTTACAGCCTTATTCCAAAATGGATTATATTCATTTTTTCCTCAGAATTCTACACACAACACCCCATAATGACAACGTGAAAAAAGTTTACTTGAGGTTTTTGCAAATTTATTAAAAATAAAAAAATTGAGAAGGCACATGTACATAAGTATTCACAGCCTTTGCCATGAAGCTCAAAATTGAGCTCAGGTGCATCCTGTTTCCCCTGATCATCCTTGAGATGTTTCTGCAGCTTCATTGGAGTCCACCTGTGGTAAATTCAGTTGACTGGACCTGATTTGGAAAGGCACACACTTGTCTATATAAGGTCCCACAGTTGACAGTTCATGTCAGAGCACAAACCAAGCATGAAGTCAAAGGAATTGTCTGTAGACCTCCGAGACAGGATTGTCTCGAGGCACAAATCTGGGGAAGGTTACAGAAAAATTTCTGCTGCTTTGAAGGTCCCAATGAGCAAAGTGGCCTCCATCATCCGTAAGTGGAAGAAGTTCGAAACCACCAGGACTCTTCGTAGAGCTGGCCGGCCATCTAAACTGAGCGATCGGGGGAGAAGGGCCTTAGTCAGGGAGGTGACCAAGAACCCGATGGTCACTCTGTCAGAGCTCCAGAGGTCCTCTGTGGAGAGAGGAGAACCTTCCAGAAGGACAACCATCTCTGCAGCAATCCACCAATCAGGCCTGTATGGTAGAGTGGCCAGGCGGAAGCCACTCCTTAGTAAAAGGCACATGGCAGCCTAGAGCTGGAGTTTGCCAAAAGGCACCTGAAGGACTCTCAGACCATGAGAAAGAAAATTCTCTGGTCTAATGAGACAAAGATTGAACTCTTTGGTGTGAATGCCAGGTGTCACGTTTGGAGGAAACCAGGCACCGCTCATCACCAGGCCAATACCATCCCTACAGTGAAGCATGGTGGTGGCAGCATCATGCTGTCGGGATGTTTTTCAGTGGCAGGGACTGGGAGACTAGTCAGGATAAAGGGAAAGATGACTGCAGCAATGTACAGAGACATCCTGGATGAAAACCTGCTCCAGATCGCTCTTGACCTCAGACTGGGGTGACGGTTCATCTTTCAGCAGGACAACGACCCTAAGCACACAGCCAAGATATCAAAGGAGTGGCTTCAGGACAACTCTGTGAATGTCCTTGAGTGGCCCAGCCAGAGCCCAGACTTGAATCCGATTGAACATCTCTGGAGAGATCTTAAAATGGCTGTGCACCGACACTTCCCATCCAACCTGATGGAGCTTGACAGGTGCTGCAAAGAGGAATGGGCGAAACTGGCCAAGGATAGGTGTGCCAAGCTTGTGGCATGATATTCAAAAAGACTTGAGGCTGTAATTGCTGCCAATGGTGCATCGACAAAGTATTGAGCAAAGGCTGTGAATACTTATGGACATGGGATTTCTCAATTTTTTTATTTTTAATAAATTTGCAAAAACCTCAAGCAAACTTTTTTCACGTTGTCATTATGGGGTGTTGTGTGTAGAATTCTGAGAGAAAAAATTTATTTAATCCATTTTGGAATAAGGCTGTAACATAACAAAATGTGAAAAAAGTGATGCGCTGTGAATACTTTCCAGATGCACTGTAGATACTTCATTAATCCCAAGGGGAAATTCACATACTCCAGCAGCAGCATATTGATAATAAAACAATATTAAATTAAAGAGTGATAAAAATGCAGATATAACAGACAATAACTTTGTATAATGTTAACGTGATGTAATGTAAATGTTGAAGAGAGAACAGATCTCTGCAAAGTGGTCTACATTAATTATAAATATAAAACACAAACAACTAACGGATCACATTAAGTATTTACCCCTTTAGTATGACACACCTAAATCATCACTGGTGCAGTCACTTGGCCTTACAAGTCACAGAATTGGTTCAATGGAGACACCAGTTCAATTGACTATAGTATAAATACACCTTGTCTGGGAGGTCCAACTTGTGCTGAGTCAGTATGGTGATCTATCCTACACAATGAAGACAAAAGAACACTCCAAGCAACTCCGTGAAAAGGTGATTGAAAAGCACAAGAAAGGAGATGGACACCAGAGAATATTCAATTCACTGAGTATCTCTTAGAGTCCAATTACTGTAAATCAGATATTAAGAAATGGAAAGAGTATGGCACCGCTGTAAATCTGCCTGAGCAGGCCATCCAGAAAAACTGAGTGATCATGCAAGAGGAACACAAATGAGGAAGGCCACCAAGTGACCTATCAGAACTCTAAAGAAATTCTAAACTATAGTGGCTGAGACTGGAGAGACTGAGCAGACAACAACTGTTGCCCAGGTTCTTCACCAGTTGCAGCTTTATCTCAATCCGGGTGATTTGTCGTGTGGTGGCGTAATCAGCACATGCTCTAATAGAAGAAAAAAGATAAAGAGAAAGCCACTGTTAAAAAAAACACACATGACCTCTAGAGTTTGCCAGAAGGCAGATGGGAGACTCTGAAGTCAGCTGGAAGAAGGTTCTATGGACTATTGAGACCAAAATTGAGCGTTTTGGCCATCCGACTAAATTCCACATTTGGTATAAACCAAACCCTCACAATGGTGGTGGCAGCATCATGCTGTGGGGTTGCTTCTCTGCGGCAGACCCTGGAAGACTTGTGAGTGTAAAATGAATGCAGGAAAATAAGAGTTATCCTAGAGGAAAACCTGATATTGTCTGCAAGATACATGAGCATTGGAAGAAGAATTGACTTCCAGCAAGACAAACAGCCCGAGCATAAGGCCAAAAAGCTACACAGGAATGACTTCAAAACAATAACGTTAATGTCCTGGAGTGGCCGAGTCAGAGTCCAGATCACAATCCAATGGAGACTTTGTGGCTGGACTTGAAAAAGGCTGTTCATTTATGATCACGACAAAGCCTGAGCAATGAGAATAGGAGAAAATGACACCTGTGCACAGAGACTCAAGGCTGTTATGACTGCCACAGGCACGTCTACTAAATACTGAGTACTGTACTTATGGGAATAATTATTTTGTGCTTTATATTTGTAATTAATTTAGACAGAAATCTTTTTTCACTTTGACATTAAAGAGTTTTTTTCTGGTGATAAGTGTCAAAAAAGTTAAATCCACTGTGATTCATTGTTGTATAATGAGAAAATGTGAAAACCTTCAAGCGGGTGAATACTTTTCACAGGCACTGTAAGTAGCATGGCCAGCGGTGAAATAGTGGCTTGTCCAAACTTTTGAACAGAGCTAATTTAAGTAACAAAGACTAGAAGATGAAGTGTCTTTAAGGTCAAAGCAAATATCAAAGCTAATGCCTGGTGCCAGAAGATCTTAAAAATGAGTATCAATATTAAAACAAAAAGCAAAGTCAAGAAAAAATGGCCCAGAGGCCCAAGTAATAACTAGATTCCTTTTCCATTCTGGGTCCAGGTTGCAGGGGCAGTAGTATGAGCCCAAGCATCCCTTTTTCCTGCCACCTCCTCCAACTCCTCCTGAGGGATACCAAGGTGTTCCCAGGCCAGCTGAGTCAGCTTATCTCTCCACTGTGTCCTGGGTCTGCCCTGATGTCTCTGCCTGGTTGGACATGTCCAAAACACCTCCCCAGGTAGGCAAACAGAAGGCGTCCTCATCAGAATGCCAAACCACCTCAACTGGCTCCTTTCGATGTGAAGGAGGAGCAGCTGGACTTTGAGCTTCTCCTGAATGTCTGCCCTTCTCACCCAATGCAGACATTCTGAGCCCAGATGTCCTATAAAGGAAATAAATTCTGCTGCTTGCATCTGCAATCTAGTTTTTTTTTTTTGTCACTACCCAAAGCTGTAAGAAGACTCAGAAGGTAGAATCACTGTTTAGCATATAATGTTTATAGCAGGGATGGAGAGTGCTACTGACCTCACCCGGGGATGTAATAAAAGGAACACTTCGAGGACTATCTAAATCTCACTGAGACACAGTCCATTGAGGAAGCAGAGCCAGGGGACTGGAGGTGAACGATATTGTCCCTGAGTTCTGTAATGTTCTAGACTCCCTTTCACCAAAGAAAATAGTGACAGCCTCTTTGGAAGTTAATTGTTTTTTTAATGCAAAAGTATGATTGTAGGTTGCTGCACACTGCTAGCTTAAGTAGATCATGGCTGATGTAATGCTGCTTCGATCATGTTGTTGGCAATGAACATCATTGCTAAAAATGGTACACCACAATATCGATGGGCCCATGAATATGAACACTAATCAAAATGGTATTGTGAATAACACTACAAATTATCAACAATAACAAACAATGATTTTAAGAAACATATAATCGTGGAGAACTAGACAGGGTGTACATAAAAAGGGTTTCTCAACAGAGATTCAGTGCTTGTACTTTGCAAAGTGCTAGAAAAGTCCCCAGTCCTCACATCTATGAAATAAGTGGGATCAACAATGGATAAATTAATACTTTATTTTGTTCATAATCTGTAAAAAAAATAATATTGAATACATAGAGCTAACTATATAAAATGTAATTCAATTCCAATTATTTTTACTATACCTTACAACAATACACTGATGAGCATTTGCTGTTAGTCCGACTGCTGTTGAAACATGCAGCAACAATACAATACAGCAGATGGACAAAACAGATGTTAGTGGAAGCAAAGTTATTTTTACAGTAAACTGATTTGGTAGGAATCATATTCATGGCTATGGGATGCCCAAAAGTGATCATTCTTTGATTCATTTCTTGTCTATATTCAACCTTTCCATGACAGGCTTCTGGCGCTAACACTTTCACGACTGCTCATTGTTGGGCCGGTGGGAACTCATCTCTCAGCCTAACCTTGGAGTTCTGTGAGGAAATTGAAATATCCAGTTAAAACCCAATGAGAGAGACGTGTAGAAGCCACACAGATGTTAGAGAGCAGTGTCATCCACAACAGCACTGTTCTCCCTTAACCATTGTTGCACAGGAGTATCTAAACAGCTCTGCCAAGGTAAGGCGGTGCCAGGGTGAAAGCGATTGCTGACCACCTCTTTTCTCTATCATGTAGAAGAGAAGACAAGTCCCTAGGTGAGCAGTGACACTTCTTCCAGTATCACAACAGAGGCTGCCCATCTTCCGTCACAGGATCTGTTTAAAGAGTATAGGTGCCATTTGGACCATGCTTCCTTAGTGTATGAAACCCCATGACGGAGAAGCTTATTTCCAGACAGAAAGCATACAGGACGAGAGATATCTATCTTATCTTTTTTCATTTTGTTTCATTATTTTGGTAAAACGGGGTATCCGGCTGGTCCCCAAACCTTTATCACTTTCTGTTCCCGTGCTGTTAACAGAATTACAGCATGAACATGTCAAAAAAAATTATGACCCATAACAAGATAATAAAATTCAAGATTATCACAGACAGACGCAGACTTTGCCATTTGTATCCCTGCTTGTCTTATGTCAGTCATGACTACTCCACATGATATTCAATTCAGGGAAGAGGCCAATGCATGACTTGCAGCACAGCATATAACGAAATAAGAAATGTGCTTTAGAAAATGTTGTAGGCTTACAAAACATAATTGTTATTGACTTTGGCATTATTATTTCATTTAATGCTGGCCTCCATGTGGGTATACATCTGTGTATATATCGGTATGCAGATAACAAATAAGCCTTCCTTGTGCTCAGAGCAGCCATTTATTTGTTTCATAATAGCATCAATAACCTCCACAGCGGGCATTACCAGTTCCATAATTGACCCAACACCACGGTCAATTATCTTGCTGGTGACGCCTGCTGAGTTGGATTCTTTATTGCAAGTAGACAAATCACATACAAAAATTAAGAGATAAGTATTAAATAAGTAAATGAATAAATAAGCCAATCTTAAGCAACTGTAAGCAAGGAGTGAAGTAAGGAGAAGGAGAAGTGTATGTGAAAAAGGATTTATTTTGTAGAAAGTAAGATCGTATTTAATGTATATATACAGTGTGCTCAAGATATTTGGGAAAAAGACAAATTCTTTCTTGATTTACCCCATGCTCCTTAGTTTAAAATTACAAACTGAACAATTCAAATGTGAAAAAACTGCACAATTGCAGACTTTCATTTAAGGGAATTTGCATACATTTTGGTCACACCATTTATTAATGACAGCCCCCCATTTCTGGGTACAATAATGTTTGGGACAATTGGCATCACAGATGTTTGTGATTCCTCAGGTGTGTTTCATTAGTTCATAAGATACTTCAGCTTGCTTCTACCTTTTGGAGTCTGTAGTTGCCATTGTTCAACATGAGGACAAGAGCTGTGCCAAAGAAAGTCAAAGAAGTCATTGTCCATCCATCCATCCATTGTCTCCCGCTTATCCGAGGTCGGGTCGCGGGGGCAGCAGCTTGAGCAGAGATGCCCAGACTTCCCTCTCCCCGGCCACTTCTTCTAGCTCTTCCGGGAGAATCCCAAGGCGTTCCCAGGCCAGTCGAGAGACATAGTCCCTCCAGCGTGTCCTGGGTCTTCCCCGGGGCATCCTCCTGGTTAGACGTGCCCGGTACACCTCACCAGGGAGGCGTCCAGGAGGCATCCTGATCAGATGCCCGAGCCACCTCATCTGACTCCTCTCGATGCGGAGGAGCAGCGGCTCTACTCTGAGCTTCTCACCCTGTCTTTAAGGGAAAGCCCAGACACCCTGCGGAGGAAACTCATTTCAGCCGCTTGTATTCGCGATCTCGTTCTTTCGGTCACTACCCATAGCTCATGACCATAGGTGAGGGAAGGAACATAGATCGACTGGTAAATTGAGAGCTTCGCCTTGCGGCTCAGCTCCTTTTTCACCACGACAGACCGATGCAGCGCCCGCATTACTGCGGATGCCGCACCAATCCGCCTGTCGATCTCACGCTCCATTCTTCCCTCACTCGTGAACAAGACCCCGAGATACTTGAACTCCTCCACTTGGGGTGGTCATTGTGGGAAGTCATTGTGAGGCTGAAAAACAAGAAAAAACCTAAACGGAGATATCAGAAAAACCTTAAGATTGCCTAAATCAACTGCCTGGAATATCAGTAAGAAGAAAGAACACAATGGGGAGCTCAGTAATCGCAAAGGGACTAGGAGGCCAAGGAGGACCGCCATTGCTGATGACAGAAGAATCCTCACTGTGGTAAAGAGAACGCCTGTCCGACAGATCAGAAACAGTCTTCAGGTGGCAGATGTATGTGTGTCAGAGACGACTATGTGCAGAAGACTTCGTGAACAGAAGAAATACGGAGGCCATACTGCAAAATGCAAACCACAAAAACAGGATGGCCAGATTACAGTTTGAGGAAAAAGTATTGAAAAGAGCCTGCAGAATTCTGAAAACAGGTCTTATGGACAGACAAGACAAAAATGAACCTCCATCAGGTAATGGCAAAAACAAAGTGTGGAGAAAACAAGGTACTGCCCAAGATCCAAAGCATACCACACATCTATTATACATGGTGGTGGGGGTATTATGGCTTGGGCATGTATGGCTGCCACAGGTCCTGGCACACTTATTTTCACTGATGATGGAACTGCTGATAGCAGTGGCACAATGAATTCTGAGGTGTATAGAAACATTTTATCGGCTCAACTTTCAGTCAATGCCTCCAAACTCATTGGACGGCAGTTCATCGCACAACAAAATAATGAGCCAAACACACTGCTGAGGCAACACAGGAGTTTGTTAAAGCTAAAAAATGAAATATTCTTGAACAACCAAGCCAGTCACCCAATTTAAATCCAATTCAGCAGGTCTTTCATATGGTGGTGAGAAAATGTAAGGGGATAAGCCCCTGAAACAAGCAGGAGCTGAAGATGGCTGCATTAGAGGCTTAGCAGATCATCACCAGAGAAGATCCTGTAGATAGATAGATAGATAGATAGATAGATAGATAGATAGATAGATAGATAGATAGATAGATAGATAGATAGATAGATAGATAGATAGATAGATAGATAGATAGATAGATAGATAGATAGATAGATAGATAGATAGATAGATAGATAAGAGGAACACTTCTCTGCTCCGAGATTCGATGTTTAAAATTAAACCCTATTCTATCCTGTTACGTGATCAATCACCATTAACACAAATTCTTACATACGTAGATAATGTTTAGGTTTGACGACTCAGTGATGATATTAAACAGAGGTCGTCATAAAGCCAAAACATTTCTAGAACATTTTCTTAAAACTAGGAGTTTCTATTCAGCCCCGCTGACTTGGTAGTTCAGTAAAGCAGTAAGGTTGATGTCTTTGAAGCAGAAGTACAGTAACTGTAACCACTTGATCCATGTGCAGAGTTGCAGGGATCCAATCTTTATCCCAACAGTAAAGGTCGGACCACAGGAGCTAATTTTGGATGGAGAGCCCATCAATAGAGTTGGGCTGGAAAAAACAAAGTTGTAGATGTGATCATCTTAATGGACACCCTGTCAAGGCAGCAGACCTGTCTGCACTGCAAGTGTATGCGTCTTTGCAAATTTTACGATGTAAAAGTTTTCAGAATAATATTAACTGTGAATGGTGCATTATAAAATCAAGTATTATTTTTTGTGGTTGGCTGCACATGGGTGGCTGAATCTCAAGTCTCGGCCAGGAATTCTCCACGTAGATGAGGTGCTCTTCTATAATGTATGTTAAAGATTATTGTAAAACACTGCCTGTAAGATTTATTTTTATGTATTTCAAAGCACTCATGTTATATAGGCTGCATTTTTTTACAAGTTATAATAGGGTATGAATACGATGACAGTACTGATGACTGTTTTGGACCCTACTTTGAATTCCATCTTCTAAGTGGAGTTTTCTAGGCGTTCTTGTGTGTATTCTCCAGAGACAATGGCACCCTACAAATATCCGATCCCATAGTATTAGTTTGACCAATCAATCTGAATTGTACCAATGGATTTCCTATTATGGACTGGCACATCTGCTGCTGGGATAGGCTCCAAATCACAGCCATTCTGTATTGGAAAAGAGCAACCTGAAAATGGACAGCTGGAGGAAACCATTACTAAAGCCTTTCATTAATCTACACTAATATTTCTTAGAAGGGAACTTTTATGCTTTATGAGTGACCACAAAGTATTCATTACATCAAAGTATTGCCATTACAAAGTAAAGTCACACTTAGGGTACATTCACACTATTACAGTGGAACCTCGGTTTGCGAGTAACTTGGTTTACGAGTGTTTTGCAAGACGAGCAAAAATTTTTAATAAATTTTCACTTGATAAACGAGCGAGGTCTTGCAGTACGAATAGTTTGTCTGCTGAGCGTCATGTGATCACAACTGAGCTGATGGTTCTTCTCTCTCTCTCACTGCGGGATTGTGGACAATCGTCTCCTATTCTCCGTCTGAGTCAGCGTGCCTCACTCATATAGTCAACATCCGTACGAGGGTATAGTGTTTACTACAGCATTAGCATTGTGACTGTGTGCGCGCGCACGCTCGTGTGTGTGTGTGTATGTGTGTGTGTATGTGTGCTCGTGTGTGTCTGTGCTGTGACGTGCGAGTCCCCGTCTTGCACCTTAAAACACGAAGCTGAGTCTCAGTACTTTAGCAACACAAGCTTTATTCAGTTTGAAACAGCAACAGCGCGGATATTTATACACAGACACAGCAGTCAGGCAGGGCCCTGCACATTTATAATGTTCCTTGTTCCTTGTATCACCCATTGACGGCAGGCGTTTATAGCATGTCCGTGATCTTTTCGGATTCGCTTTTACAGAGAACTGCTACAGCGCTGGGAGACTGTGATTGTTTTGGGATGCTCTTCCGCGTGTCATCCCGTTGGGTGGAATCCCACAAGAGTTTAGAAACTCACTCACACCAGCCATGATTCTTTTCAAAGGTAAAGTGCAAGTTAATTTGTTTTATGTATTTTTACTTTATATTTTGTATTAATCATTTTTATATGAATAGTTTTGGGTTGTGGAACAAATCATCTGAGTTTCCATTATTTCTTATGGGGAAATTCACTTTGATATACGAGTGCTTTGGACTACGAGCATGTTTCCGGAACGAATTATGCTTGCAAACCGAGGTTCCACTGTATGTTTTCATTTTATCCACTGTGGCAACCCTTAACGGGAGCAGCCGAAAGAAGAAGAAGTCCATGATAGTTTTTTCACATTGTTTTTGAAAGTATCTACACCTTCAGAGACGGAATTGTCTTCCACACTAGACATTCGTTTGTAGCTTGAATTTACACATGAAGAACAGCAATAGTGAAAAAGAAAAACAAAAAAGCATATTGTTTTACTTGGACTGATGATGAGATGGTATTGTTATTATTGAGAGTACCACACAAGTATAAGGCAAAAAAGCAGCTGAGAAAATGTAAATGTAATGAGCATGATCCAATCATGGAAGGGTTATGTTTTAAGCATGAACCAATCAGAGTGAGATTAGAGTCTGTGTTTTCAAACCTTTTTGTTTTCACCCATCCACACAGCAAAACTGAATAAATATGCGGCTGTGGAGAGCGTTTTTTATAATCTCCGTTTTTGGGGGTTGAAAACACCTAGGTAGTGTGGTTGAAAAATGAAAATGGAGCCTAACGTCTGCATTTTTAAATGAAAATATAGTAGTATGAGCGTAGCCTTAAGCCATTTATGTTAGGATGTGGCAGTAGATTTGTTAGTTCTCCACTTCCATTTCCAATATCCATGCAAAAGAAATTATTATGTATAAGACATGAAGTGCGTGGCAACAAGATAAAAGTGAACAAGGGATCTGATAGTTAACGTCATAAGGGTAAACCATCCACTGCATATGACAACAAGCTGTGTTTAAGTTTATAAATGTATGGCATCATAAAGTGAGAAAACACGCCATCCACTGCAGTTTTGTGCTCTTCCTGAGGTCACAAGGGAAACTACTGCATATGAGGAGGTGCACACAATGAAAAATCACATTAACTTAACATACTGACAAAATATTTAGACAGTCATTTTAAAAATACATTTATCTATTATAAGAAGTTGCCACAAAAAGTATTGAATGGTACATGACAGGGAAAGATTTTCATAAAATGGTCCATTGATGACTGGAGAGGCACATGGGGTATTAAGTCCTTTTCACATAAATTGATAGCAGTTACTCTGTGAGCGCAGAGTTAAGAGAAAGGCCATAAAGCCTATCAATATCCCAGTTTGACAGATGAAAGCAAAGTGTTTTTCCATCTGGGAGAAGTGAGATCCTGATGTTTGTTGCCAAGAAGAGACAGCTTGGGACTCATCAAGGATGCCAAGATGTTGATTTGTAAGTTAGGCTGAGAGGACACAATAGTTGGCACCAGTAAAGGGACCACTGGCAGGTTGGTCCCAACACATTCAAAGAGTGTTCCTTAGTCAAGTTCTAGTTCTGGGGTGCCCTGGTGGGAGTGTTTGAGGGGGTACGTTTAATGTGGAGAAGTGAGAAGTCAACCTAACTGATAGCCAAGGAAACAACCTGTTTTGGACAAAGCCAATGAGAATCCCGATTTCAGTTTCTTTTTTTGCCTTTTATTAGATACTCTGTGCTTCCCAATAATCTCTTATATCTGTTGTAGTCAATAAAACTATGACTTCTTATACAATTTTTTAAATCTTTTATCATGATTTTGGTGATATCACACCCATCACACCCGGTAAAACTACACATTGAGTTGCACTGAGAATTTATTGTCATATGCACAGTAAACAGTTAGTCACAATGAACAAAGAAAATTGCACTCTCTGCCAACAATATACACAACTTAATCACAAGCCAATAAGATTAATGTGCTAACAATCAATAGATGATCGAGAAAGAAAAACAAATTTCCACAATAAATATAGCAGAGCAATGTAAGCATATAATTTGCAAATACTTTGAGCATCATGTAAACATATAAATCAGGTAGTGAGACTGAAACACATAATCCAAAATAAAAAATGTAATGCAGATATCAAAATTCAAAAGGTAAGAGAAAGTAAGCAACTGGCTGGACCAACCGTATGTGCCGGAAAAGTCAGATATGGTGAGGGGAGGAGATAATGGACAGGAATCATTCACAAGTCTAATTGTCTACAGATAAAACTGTTCTGTAGTCCTGTAGTCCTTGATTTCACACTCCTATTGCGTCTGCCTGATGCTAACAGTGTGAAGTGAGTTTCTTGAGGCTGGGTGATGTCCTTTATAATGTTGTGAGCCCTCCAGATGACTCTGGCATGGGAACTGTTTTCCAGACAAGGAACAGCTGTTTCTGAAATGGTTTATGAAGTCCTGACCACCCACTGTAGAGCTTTGTGGTCCTGTGCAGAGTAGTTTCCAAACCAGACTGTGATGGTATTTGTAAGAATGCTCTAAATAGTACCTCTATAAAAGCTACCAAGGTTACTGGCTGGCATGGCAAATGTCTTTAGCATTCTCCATAAATACAAACACCGTTGCAAATTCTTTATCAGTTGAACAGTGTTGTGGGACCGGGTAAGACTGTCACTAACATAAATGACAAGAAATTTAAAGATTTTCACTCTCTCCAGCCCTGCCTCAGCGATGTACAGTGGTGTGTGCTGCTCTCTTCTTGTCCATGGGTCCACCATCGTTTCCTTTGTTTTACCAACATTTAAGAAGAGATTGTTGTCTTTGAACGACATTACCTGATTTATCACCTCCCTCCTGTTGACTCTCTCATCATTTCTGGTAATCAATCTAATGACTATGAAATCATCTGCAAATTTGATGACACTAATGTCATTCTAGGAGGCAACACATTCACTCGTAAAGAGAGTTTACAGCAGAGGGCTTAGCACACAGCCCTGTGGGGTTCCTGTATTCAAAACCTGTATGTTGAAAATGCAGCTCCAGATTTGGAATACCTGAGGTCTGCCTGTTAGTAAGTCCAGAACTAATTACAGCTGGAGGATAGCAGAACAAGGATAAGGAGCTTGTCCTCCAGTGTACAATGGATCATTAAGTGACAAACTTTTATGGAGTTTGCTATATACCCTAGGCATCTTAAACCCAGAACTATCAATTGTCATAAACTGAGGATGAGCCAGACAAATGAAGACACACACAATCAGCAAGGGTAGGCGTGAAGTGTTTCAGTGCTTTATTTTAAAACAGTGTCCTAAAGTGCTGTTCATCTGCAATAAATAAATAAAAATCCAGAGCACATTGTGAAGAATCATCACAACAAATCTAACATTCAAATAAAATAGTTACTCAAATCCAGGTAAAACCAACCCAAGTATTGAGTCATTCCTCAGCCAACCCAACACATCTTTCACTACACGTCTCCCCTGCTCAACACAATGGGTCTTCCAACTGCAGGAGATGCCGACAGTTATGACCACTTCTCCTGACTCCTGTCTCACCTTCCTCCACTGGCATTTCAAATGCAAGCCTGGCACTACCTGGATCCCTGGGTGGTTTGTTCCATGTCCCCACTCATACACTATTCAACGGGGACAACACGCGGAGAACAATTAAGTTTGCTCTGCTACTAGGTCTCGGTCACTCTGTCTCCTCTCCTTCATGCTAACTGCTGCTTCCAGGTGGTTTACTTCCCTCGCGCAACACCATGGCACCAGATATACTCCCGGGTTTGACTTAAAATGAGCCATTTGCCTCATCTCAAGGAGTCAGAGTTGAGAGACAAAGGACCAAACTCACCAGAGGACTGGAAAGAGAAGAAAGGAACTTTAATCAACCCTAATGCTCTCTTTACTGCTGTGAATATCCATTTACTGAAGGTACTGTGTGAATAAGCAAACTTCATTTGAACCATTCACTGTGTTGGGTGTAATTGTGTCTGGGGTTTGGGGCTCAGTGACACCCCCTTTGTAGCTAGAAATCTTAGGCCAGCACTACACTTCAGGAATCAACTTCTAGTCAGAGAACATTTTAAATGAAATGACAACTATTCCTGAATCCTGTGGCCACTGAGGGTGTCAAATTATATGACTAGAAACAGGAAGGGGTGACTGATTTCTTCACAACTTTCTATCATAATTCCAAATCTCATATGGTGTCATGAAAGTACCACAAGGGTAGCCAATCAGCATACAGCACTGCATGAAAGGAAACATGAAACACTGAACAGACGTCTGTGCTGGTTCCAAAGTTAATCAAGCCTCTCCTCCATTTGCAGAGTCCAGAATGCTTGAATTCCTTCAGGCCTTGCAGCCACTGCTGTTCTTCACAGCTTGCGGGCACTATATTCATTGAACTTGTAGTTGCGCACTCATTGGCTATTAACACTCGTGGATGACTTGCGACTTGCTGTGATAAAACGTGTGACTCAATAAGAGAGCTGTATTTTGTTGTAGCGAGTCTCACTGAGTTGTAGGGGCTGTTAAGAGTGTGATGATTGAGTGCTGGGGGGCGTCACACTACCCAAATGACATTAACAAACACATGCTGCAGCTGTCTACAGCTTGCTGTGATTTGTCTTAAGATTACATAAAATCACAGGAAAAGTCATGTGCTGTAATGCTGGATTTACTCACAGCAAGCCTACAGTGAAAAAAGCAACTTCAGAAAATGAAGAGATGAACAACTATTTAGAAGCACTAATAATTCATCAACATTACCATGGCACAGTGCTGCCTCCCATTACAAAAACCAGGGTTCACATCCCAGATCCTCCCTGCTTGGAGTGTGCATGTTCTCCCTGCGTCTGCGTGGGTTTTCTATGGGTGCTCCAATTTTCTCCCAAACTCCAGAGACATGCAAGTTAGTTGGATTAGTGATGCTAAGTGTGTGTGTATGCAATGGGCAGGCATTACCTGTCCTGGGACTTTTACTGCCTTGGTGCCCTATGCTTCCATGGATGGGCTCTGCCTTCCTCATGAAAATGGATGAATGGAAAGTAATTAACCTTTTATTATTTACTTCCACTCTTCATTTATAACAGGTGTCATTCTTCTAGAAAGAAAGGGACTCATATAAAAAAAAATCATTTTAATGCAGACTGCAAATAATCTGGTGAGGCAGGTATCCAATTATATCACTATCAGCTAAAGATGTGGTCACACAAGGGTTTGTTTTATTGTTTTAAGATTTATTAGGGTTTCAGCACGAAATATGCCTATGGCAGAACAGATGTCTCTTCGTCAACAGATGGCTAAGAGTGATGGGTTTTATCTATTCTAGTTAGATATTTATTTTGATGTTAACATATGGTAGGTGAAGGGTAATCAGTGAAATTATGGTCTTTCCCAGGGTACTCACCGTTATAAAGGTTTTTAGTGAGGACCACCCACAGAAAATGGGAAAAGTACAAAAACCCAACTCCAAAAGCCATATATCCTGTAATTAATCACATCTGATCCTATTAAATAAATAATAATGTATTAGCATAAAATTAAACAGGAGGCAAAAAAATACTAATAAACTGGAAAAGGAGAACAATTAAAAAGTAATTAGATAAATTCACAAAAATTGTTCCTGCCTTGTGTCTGATGTTTGCTTGTTGATGCTACACTGAATAAGTGGGTTGATAAAACGGATAGATGGGCAAAATGTCCTCAACATCCATTGAAAATAAAGAAAAGGAAAACAAGGGAAAAACATAAAGATTGTTAAGAACCCCAAAAACTATAAAAAATTGGGACAAAAGCAAAATAAGAAAGCTAATAGCCATGGACAGACATTCAAGGAGAATCCAGAAAAAAAAAAGACTACATCAAAAACTTAAACTCAAAGCTTGAAGTCCAAACAGAAAAATCGATAGTTCAAAATTCTAAACCAGACTTAGATAATCAAAAGCCCAAATCAGAACGGCAAATGGCAAAACATCCAGCTTAACAGCTGAAAAGGAGCTCTCTCTTACTTGCCTTCAGGTGACTGCACTATGATATGCAGCAGCATCTGACAATGAGTTAAAAATGGAAGCGGTGCTCTTTTCTGCCTCTCGTTGTTCTGTCAATGACTTGACAGATAAACTTTTGAGCAGAAACCCGGACATGTACATAAAAAAATTTAAAGCAAAACAAAACCAAAGCTCAATATGAGAGACAATAATTGTGGTCGAGAAGAATAAGAGTGGCAAAACTGAAAGAACACACGAGAAAAGAGCACAAAGATACGCTTTGAATACTTCGGAGATTTGGTATCTGCCAATCAGATGAGGATTTGCACTCATAACCGTCCTTTCATCCCGTCGGTTCTATTACATGTGGGTACCGTACTCATAAGCCACACCCATAGCAATGCTGGAAGTGCACCTAACCATGGAAATAAACACTGGTGGTCTTTGAGGACCCAAAATCATACCAATTCATGACACTCATCATAGTGGGAGGAAAGAAACAAATGCCAAATAAGAGGAAGAAAACATGAAGCTCCAGGTGGCACTGCAGTAAAAACCACGACAAATGTCAGTCCTGCTGGGTCATAGTGGCTGGGGGCTACAAGGTCTTCATAACTGAGTTTGTGGCTTTATTCAGTTTCCTTTTCTTCTGAATTATACACATATATGGTATATGTTTACAATAGACAGACAGGATTTAAGTACTGTACTTTATTCATGTATCCAGTCATTCTTCAATTTTCATAATTCAAATAAGAATTGTAGAAAGTCTGAGTATTTTTCATTTAAAAGTGCAGTTTGTATACTTTGACCACCTTAACCTTTATCAAATTCCAACTTATATTTCTGAGCACTTTTGAACAAATCCTTCTCAATATTTTAGAATAAAGCTACTTTTAGGGATAAAATCATTGAAACACCTGCCTGCCTAGATGTTCTTATCGATCAGATGTAGCTTTTTCGCTTTGCTTTAGAGCCAGCAATCCTAATGCATGGGTCCTTAATCTCTATCCCAGTGGGCTACCGTGGCTGCAGGTCTACTTGGTCCCCAGTTTATTAATTACCAGCCTGTATAGCTGCAAATGTAACACACTTTTTATTACCTTTATTTACAGTACATTAACTCACATATTGAGATTCAAAACTCTTAATTGCTTCTTTAAGTCACAAACAGCTACATTCACAATTATTAATTGTTTCCTGTTTTCTTCATGAGCTTGCAATTAACAATGAAACATAAATGACAATCAACAGCTCACCAGGAAATTACTGGGCCAAACTATAATTTGCTCAAATATAAATTCAGAAAAAGGTTATTGTTACGGTGTTTGCTTTAATTTAGCCTGAATGATGCAATAAATGTTGTTCTTTTACCGCTCTCAACTAACTACAGCTGTCACACTGGTCAGTAACTGGGTGCTACAAATTTAGTTCATGGCACACAAATAATCTGCATGTTGAGATAGCCGCCATTTTAGTATTGCATACACATCATCTAAGTACATATCTTATGAGCAGTGCTAGGGAATATTACTTTATTAATTGCATTACTAATTGCTTACAAGAAAAGTATCGAAATATCTTACATATTTATTGATTTACTATAAAATGTAATGCATCACAAACAGTGCATTTCTTTTGTGTTCTTTTGCATCTTTTATAAAAAGTGAACATTTCATTGGCCAGCATTTGTTATTATATTCCAAACCTATAAACCTTCAAGAAATTGACCAGAAACACAACATATTTAATCTGCGATGATCACTGGCTCCCTGTATTGCTAAACTGGTACCGGACTAAATTTACCCCTTTGCACATACAGGACTAAACGTACGCTTACAACTTTTGATCAGTTCTTTTCACTTGATTGTGCTTAGCCTCTTCTTCACTAGTTGTCACTTTAGCCTCCTGGAAGGAGGCATCATTTCTTTCATGAGCGACCTGCTGGACGGAGCTCTGCTACCTCAGTGACTTGAATACTGGCTAACCAGCCTGAATACCTTGCTTTGGTTTTTGATTCTTTGTATAACGGGACACGCATGCCAAAAAGCGTGTCCTTAGACAATAAACGGCACCACCCGGTTGGAACCCCAAATTTTTCTAGTTTGTGGAGCTGTCATTCCTGCACCCGGCCACAACATCTATTTAAAAAATATTCAAAATTAATTCAAATGATCTTCTATGACAGAATATTGGAATTCACAGGGGTAGAAGAGAACCTGGAGGACAAACACAGACTGTAGATCATCTTGAGGAGATTAATTAAATTAACAAAAATAGCAATTTTTACAATTAAAATTGCAGTAATGCTAAATCATAACAGGGCAGAGGAAACAAAATGAAAAAAAAAATATGGGAGAGTGATGTGCATGCACGCCACATGGCTCTCAGTAAATGACGGAGATGAGTTAAAGAGGAACAACTGGCTTTCAAATGATACTGGATTGCAAGCCTAACTTCAATGTGTGTAAGAATTTTCTCTCGAAAATCCATCTCCTACGGAGTATTGCCAGGAATGCTTCTGTTTCTATTATTAATTCAACAGAAAACACATTTCCATCCATGTGGATTAAGAGTAATCCCTCTCAATTGTGTGCCGAGATTTAAAGGCGGCCCTCTGAGCATTGCTAAACACTGCAGCCTAGCAACTTGCCTTTGTTTGTCCAAGAATTTGAGCAACGGGGACTCAAAATGTGGACAAAAACACAACATTGTTGGCATATCACAATAACTTAAGCACTCGTTTAAGGAACTGAAAGAGAATCAATTACCTACGATTAGAAGTTTAAACTCCAAGGTCATTTATAAGCCACCCGTCTGTTTGTTCAGCGTAACGACTTAAGGGATGCAATGTGCCGGGTGCACCTCAAAGGGCTCAGGCCACAGGTTCTCTGAGCGGAGATGCCTGGTCTTCGTGTCTTTCTGTGGGAGAAGTCCAAAAGCAGGAAGTCCATTCCATTAGTTACTACAAACCACATCAGTGTGTGCATGTGTTAGGGTTCAGCCAGGGTCTGATCTCTTGCTCAGGTGTGTTTTCCTTTGGTTTGGTCATGTTTGTTGTTTTTGAATTATCACTTTATTTGTGTTTTTTCCATTTTAGATTCTCTGTATTTAATGTGTGTTTTTTAAATAGTATTTAGTATTTCTGTATTGTGTATATATTGTGGCACCCAGCTGGGGTTCATGCCCGGCCGGGATGCCCAGGAGGACCGGAGGAGTGCTTGTGCTTCCTCTAGAACACGAGGGGGTGACCGCCCTGGTTGCTTTGAGGGCCTCCGCCAGGGGGCGCCCCAATGCCTTGGGAGCCCTGGACCTCAGCACTTCCGCTACACCCGGAAGTGCTGGGGGGAAGAGGAGCAGGGACACCCGGAGTCCTTCCGGATGCGCAGCCGACACTTCCGCCACACAAGGGAGTGTCGGCGGAAGAGTGTCGGGAAGCACCTGGAGCCCATCCGGGGGTGTATAAAAGGGGCCGCCTTCCTCCATTCAATGGCAAGAGTCGGGTGGAAGTAGGACGGAGCTCGGTGGAGAGGAGTGGAGGCGGACCAGAGACTGAGAAGGCATTGTGTTGTGTGGCCAAGGACTGAAGTGGTGATTGGTGCCGAGGCACTGGGTTTGTGCACTTCATAACCTGTAAATAATGTATAATAAACGTGTGTGTGGTGAAACCATCATGTCTACCTGTCTGTGTCCGGGCTGTTCCCCACAATATATACTTTAGTATATCCCGTGTGTTCTGTTTGCAGGACCACCATGACATCATTGCTAAAGGACCACCCTCAGAGTATTTATTCTGACTGAGGGTCTGAGTCAGAGTTCAGAGAGTCCTTGAGTAGTGTTAGTACAGGAGGTCCTCGAGTTACAACGTCTCGACATACGACGTTTCGAGTTTACAACGCTCACTCCCATAAAAACTTTAAAAAATTAAGATGTGAGTGTTTTGGCTTACGCAGTTAGCATCGTACTTACAGACTACGTGGGCAAACTAGCTTGGTTGTGCAAATCGGAAGTATGTGGCGTTTGAGTGAGGGAGTTGGCAAACTAGTTTGGTTGCGCGTGGCACAAGTGTTCCATTTGTGTTGCTTTGTTTGGTGACTTTTTGGCCCTTATCATGGCTCCTACATGAAAGTCAGAGTCTTCAGATGGTAGTGCTTCAAAGAAGAGGAAAGCCATCACGATGGAAGTGAAATTAAACACTGTCAAGAGATCAGAAGGAATAAAGATAAGGAATTTTTTTACACTCATTTTTTGTCATTTTTTTCTGTTACTACAGTACAGTATATTTATGTCCTTTTCCTTTTTCTGTGACTTAGTTGTGTTTTTATGTTCTAGATTATTAGATGATTTTCCAAATGTGTTAGGATAGGTAAGTGACTTAGGCTAGGGTGTGTTTCGACTTACACCAAAATTCGGGTTACATCACTGTTGTAGGAACGGAACTGGGTTGTAACCCGAGGACCCCCTGTATCCATATTCTAAATCGGGGTGGGCAGATTCAGTCCTGGAGGGTCGCAGTGGCTGCAGATTTTTGTTTCATCCCAATTGCTTAATAAGAAGCCCTTATTGCTCCAGTAACACTTCTGCTTCACTTTAGTTGTCTCGCTTGTTAACATTTTGAAACGTTATTGCTTACTAGCCAACCCGCGGCATAGCATACGCCACATAATTATTTATTGATGGGTGAACACTTCCTGAAAGACACAGTTGTCCAAATGGTGTGGGTTTGAGGATATGACTGTGAGTGAATGAAAAGATGGAACTCTGGGCAGGGCTCTGTGAGTTGGCGGGCGGGACTCTGTCTTGCATCTTGCCTGCCATGGTCGGCTGCTTTAGTGAATTATATATATATAGATTTTAGTCTTAAACAGCTGTAGTCTCGGTTTTTAATTGCTCCTTATTATCAATAAGATGCAAATGACAAAAGAAACCAGCATTTCTCCATTTAACTTGTTTCCATTTACACCTGTGTGTATTTATCGTGCACTATTGGGTTTAATTAAATACTTGGAAGGAAAGTGAAGTGAAAAAAGTGAAGCACTGAAAATAACTCGTCTCTTTTAGACTTCAAATCATTTGGATGATATCCTTAGAAAGGAAAACAAAATCTAGGATATGAGAATGACCTGACATGGCAGAGTTAAACTAGCAAGCCATGAAATTAAATAATTGACAAGGATTGTTTTTTAATTAAGCAACTGGGTTGGAACAAAAAACCTGCAACCACTGCGGCCCTCCAGGACTGAATCTGCCTACCCGTGTTCTAAATACTATTGGGATTTTCAAGTATTGTGGATTTTTGCTTGTTTTCTGGGCTGTATCTTTGGATTTCCGACTGGCTGGGTTTGTTTTGGGTTGCCTTCTAAATACAAACCCCTTTGTCTTATTTTTGCTTCGTTTTCCCCTGCCTTGTCCTTGTATGTTTCCTTTTTGTTTCTTTCAATAAATTCTGCATTTAAAAAGCATCTGCCCTTTTGCCTTTGTCCTTAAAGCCAAAGGTTTTCAGTCATTCTCTCCCTTAAAGGACATTTTCTGAGTATTTTGAACTTCAAAAGCCTGAGACCCGGTGTTCTCATTTCTCACACATGTCAAATGTAGACTATCCTGACAATATTAGAATGTCAGATGTGATTATTTAAAAAATACATTTTGTTAGTGTTATAATAAAGTAAAATCAATGCTCATACTATATATTTTTCATCAAAAGTGAATTCATCCATCCATTCATTATCCAACCCGCTATATCCTAACTACAGGGTCACGGGGGTCTGCTGGCGTCAATCCCATCCAACACAGGGCGCAAGGCAGGGAACAAATCCTGGGCAGGGCACCAGCCCACTGCAGGACACACACACACACACCCCAAGCACACACTAGGGACAATCTAGAAACACCAATGCAGCTAACCTGCATGTCTTTGGCCTGTGGGAGGAAACCAGAGTACCCGCAGGAAACCCACGCAGACCCGGGGAGAACATGCAAACTCCATGCAGGGAGGACCCGGGAAGCGAACCCAGGTCTCCTAACTGCGAGGCAGCAGCGCTACCACTGCGCCACCGTGCCGCCCCAAAAGTGAATTCAGTAGAGAAAAACTGTCAGTTCTTTTGGCAGTATGCTTCATACAGAGAAAAGATGACAACCCCTCTACCACCTTCCAATTTAACTTGTGCAGCCTGTTACACTGCACAACAATTTTTTTGAAAAGTCTTGCTTCCTGAAAAGTTTTTACTGATTGTGACAGGTACCTACTGGGTATGCACAAATGTAGTTGGTGTTACTGCATCACGTAGGAACTCTGAGAAATAGACATTTATATGTTTACTGACAATAACGTATTTAGTCACGTTTATGTTTCGCATAAGCTATTAAATTCAACAGAATTAAAAGTGTTTTGCTCCTGATTTTCTTTTGTATTCAATGTCTGGGGCATCATGTTGAAGTGTCCAACAGTAGTCAGGAAGCATTGACGGATTCCAGTTGCCCTGGTATCGTTTCTCCATCGTAGCACCGATGAGATTTGCAGGGAAGAAGTCCAAGTGTGAGCGGAGGAAATTAATCTTGAGTGACATGTTGCACTTCATTGTCTTGTATGCTTTGAGAAGTTTGTCTACCAGCTGAATGGAGTTTGGGGCTCTGTAATTGCCCAGAAAATTGTCAACAACGTCTTTGAAGGCTTTCCAGGCAATTTTTTCCAGCCCAACTAATAGATTTTCAAACTGCTTGTCACTCTTAACATGTCTGATCTGGGGGCCAAAAAAAATGCCCTCTTTGATCTGGACGTCTGTTATTCTTGGGAACATCTGTCTTAAATAACAAAAACCTTTGCCTTCATTGTTCAGTGCTTTCATGAAATTCTTCATGAGCCCCAGTTTTATGGCAAAAATATCTTTTCCGGATTGACAAGTGATTCATGTGCCACATTTTTCTGTCCTGGAACTAACTTTTTACAGAGTGGCCAGTTCTGTCGAGAATAGTTGCGACACTTTGGCACGGCTGTCCCATTCACAGATGAAACAACAGTGCTTTGTATAGCCGAGCTGCAGTCCTAGTAACAGAGCAATCTCCACAGATATTCCAGTTGTATCTGCTATACTGGATGTGCTTCAGCAACAGTTTTATATTCTCATACGTTCTAATGTGTGCTGCATAGCCAACAGGTACTGAAGGATAAACGTTGCCAGTGTGTAGAAGAACAGCGTTCAGGCTTAACAATGACGAATCAATGAAGAGACGCCACTCTTCTGGGTTGTGATCACAACCCAAGGCCGAGAACAATCCTTCAATGTCACAACAGAGACTGTCGACTTGTGCAAAAAATGTGGTTATATCACGATGTCGGCCTCAAAACACCGAAATTTTCGTACCTGGTGACAGCAAACACCATTCCTTCAGGCTCAAACCCAGCAGCTCAGCTTTTGCTTTTGACAGACCCAAATCTCTGACCAAATCGTTCAATTCGGACTGTGTTATCAGATGTGGATCGACTGATGAGCACACTTCCAGCTCAATGTCACTGTCAGTACCCTGAATTGCAGTTTCTTCATCTGGTTCGTCTAAGGTCCAATCCTCTGGTGGTTTCGGAACTGGAAGACTGTCGTCATGTGGCACAGGTCCCATTGCTGAAGGCAGATTAGGATATGCAATTGACTTCTTGGCAGAGAAACCAGACACATTAGTCAAACAGAAGTAACAGTCCATCACATGGTCTTTCTGTACTCGCCATATCATGGGAACAGCAAAAGGCATCGTCTTTCCAGTGTCTCTGAGCCAGGCTCACAGACTGACAGCACATGTCGCTCAGCAAATGTGAGGTGCCCATTCCTTGTCTTGATCACCAATTTTGCAGCCGAAATACAGATTATAAGCTTTCTTCACAAGAGCAGTCATCCAACGTCTCTGAGGCGCAAGTGTATATTCGCCACAGATATAGCAGAATGTATCACGGCTGTTACGACATTGACGAGACATATCGCCCAACACCAAAACATCTATAGCATCAAGAATTTGCCCAGATTACTGTGCACAAGGTGAACTTTATATGGTCATGTCAATGACATCACAGTCACCCAGTCCCATTGAATCCTGGAATAAATTCCTATGGCAACGAATGATGCAACTTCAGAAAATAGCACAAAACAGAAATAAAAGTGGCTTCCAAATAGAAGATCTATATCAGAATCTTATTCCCCGGGTAAGAAAACTCCGGAAAAAATGTATAACTGATTTTTAGCCGTGAGAGAAATGTTAATTGCAACATATTTCGGCAGACACAGTTAGCCATAAAAAATCCTCTGCAAACAGTCTTCTCTCACAATAATGCACCAAACTTGTGATTGTACAATACATGGTGGCGGTCACATTTGAAGAGAATTCATCATTATCGACCCTCTGCAGTTTGCATACCAGGAGAAGGTGGGAGCGGAAGATGCCATCATCTATATGCTACACCGATCCCTCTCCCACTTGGACAGAGGCAGTGATGCTGTAAGAATTATGTTTCTAGACTTCTCTAGCGCCTTCAACACCATCCAACCTATGCTCCTTAGGGACAAGCTGAGAGAGATGGGAGTAGATTCATACCTGGTGGCATGGATCGTGGACTATCTTACAAACAGACCTCAGTATGTGCATCTCGGGAATTGCAGATCTGACATTGTGGTCAGCAACACAGGAGCGCCGCAGGGGACTGTACTTTCTCCGGTCCTGTTCAGCCTATATACATCGGACTTCCAATATAACTCGGAGTCCTGCCACGTGCAAAAGTTTGCTGACGACACTGCTATCGTGGGCTGCATCAGGAGTGGGCAGGAGGAGGAGTATAGAAACCTCATGAAGGACTTTGTTAAATGGTGCGACTAAAACCACCTACAACTGAACACCAGCAAAACCAAGGAACTGGTGGTGGATTTTACGAGACCCAGGCCCCTCATGAACCCCGTGATCATCAGAGGTGACTGTGTGCAGAGGGTGCAGACCTATAAATACCTGGGAGTGCAGCTGGACGATAAATTAGACTGGACTGCCAATATTGATTCTCTGTGCAAGAAAGGACAGAGCCGCCTGTACTTCCTTAGAAGACTGGCATCCTTTAACATCTGCAGTAAGATGCTGCAGATGTTCTATCAGATGGTTGTGGCGAGTGCCCTCTTCTACGCAGTGGTGTGCTGGGGAGGCAGCATTAAGAAGAAGGACGCCTCACGTCTGGACAAACTGGTGAGGAAGGCAGGCTCTATTGTTGGCATGGAGCTGGACGGTTTGACATCCGTAGCAGAGCAACGGGCACTCAAGAGGCTCCTATCAATTATGGAGAATCCACTACATCCATTAAACAATGTCATCTCCAGAAAGAGGAGCAGTTTCAGCGACAGACTGCTGTCACTGTCCTGCTCCACTGACAGACTGAGAAGATCATTCCTCCCCCAAACTATGCGACTCTTCAATTCCACCAGAGGGGGTAAACGTTGAACATTATTCAAGTTATTGTCTGTTTTTTACCTGCATTTTTTATTACTCTTTAATTTAATATTTTTTGCTGCTGGAGTATGTGAATTTCCCCCTGGGATTAATAAAGTATCTATCTATCTATCTATCTATCTATCTATCTATCTATCTATCTATCTATCTATCTATCTATCTATCTATCTATCTATCTATCTATCTATCTATCTATCTATCTATCTATCTATCTATCTATGAGCACCTTGCATTCAGATGTCATTCATTTGGGTGGCAGGAATAATCAAAGACGTTGTGCCTTTTAGCTCATCCTCTTATCCTAGACCACAACTTTAATCCAATACACCTGATCAACACTGACTATAGTAACTTTAATATGGACTTTAAGGTTCCTAAACTCTTTTGGGACTCCCCCCAATGGGACAACATGCCAAAGAGCGTCCCAAAGTACGATCGCCACATCTGTGGAAGACAGCTTCTCCATTCCCGGGGGGCAACCACAGGCTCCCAATGCTGCAAATCCGAGCTGACTGCGGTCACACTATAAGTATCTGTCATCAATGGGAGATGCAAGGAACATTATAAATGCAGGGAACAGTATTACTTGGCCATGACCCTGCATGATTGCGGTGTCCATGTATCGGAGAGTGGTGATCCCACTACAATAAATAACCCTGCTGTTGTTGTTTCAAGCTGAATAAAGCTGGTTTTGCTAAAGTACTGAAACTCAGCCTTGTGTTATGGGGTGCAAGACAGGGACTCACATGTCACAGGACGATCTCGTATACAACCTACTTGATCTCTTCTCACATGTGAATATATGTGGCTTGGAAGCTGAACCGGGTCTGTGACAAGGACTTGGTGCCACCTGAAAGCACGAGTTTTGGGTAAGACAAAAGCCTGTGTAAAGTAAAACCATTGATTCATTATTTATTATCCTATATTTTCTATCTAGTTGTGTTTTCCGTTGTATTTAGATCTTCTGATAGGAGTTGAACTACATTGATTGGTTGAGCTAGAATATTAATCAGAGACTGTGATGACGTTATTGTCTAAAGCTCTACAGAATCGGTTAGGTACACTCGCTAGATGTTTAGAGATCAGGTTGAGAGCATCAGCAGCTCTAACACCTTTACATTGTGCCTCAGCAAAATCCAGTGACACAAATGTCATTTGGCTTTAGCGAGGACAGTCTCTGTTTAAACATACTAGTGACTGATTGTGGTATTGCGGGTCCACAGCTCATGTAAAAAGGGCCTGTTTTAAATAAATAATTGACGCACTCGTGGCTTAGAGAGGGGACGTGGTAAGTGTGGTGGATCGGTTCCCGGGGTGATTCGTTGATGCGGGCAATTCTCACCTAAGTGCACAGGTGAGGAGTCGTCCGCATCTGTAATTGTTCCCGGGAGCTGTTGATTGCCACCGCTGATCCACATCCCCGCAATATATAGTAGCGCAAGGCGGCTAGCAGGAGAGAAAAAAAAAGAAGAAAGAAACGGAGGTTGCAGGGAGCAGCGAGGACAGAGAGCTGGTGTGAGCACTCATAAGCAGCTGGACAGTGAGCCCTAGCAGGGTGTTTGGCCAACATCTAGGGCAGTTGGTAGTGGTCGCTCCTGCTGAGCATTCTGAGGAGCGGGAGTGACCAGCAGAAGGGCGGCTCACCGCAGGAAATCAGCGGGAGTCGGGAGGCTTGGAAGGAGAAGCCCCAGTGTGAGCGTTCTTGTCTCGATCTGGAGAGTGAGGAACTGAAGCCAGGAATCGGGAAGCCTTCAGTCCAGTGGAGTGGCCAGAAGGTCAGCTGCAGTTAGAGCGACTCCCCTGTTGTGAAGCCCAATGGGAGAAGCAGGGGAGCCACCAGGTAAAAAGATGGCACCAGGCTTTGTGATTTTAAAGGACTGCTTCCAGCCGCTGTTTTAACCTCGTTTTACAGGATTTATTTATTATTTTTTTTTACCTCCATGTTTCAATTTTAATGGATTATTTATTTAATGGTTTTTGATGTGCTGCACTTTATTTCATTTAGACACTTTGTTTTTTTTGTTGTTTTTTATAAAAGCACTTTGTACTTTTTGCACCATCCCCTTGCTCCATTTGTTATGTCTCACTGCCAAGCTCATCGGTGACATTACCGACGGTGCAGGGTTCAAGGGCTCCCGAAAGCAAGATGGGAGGTGGAGCAGAACCCGCATCATCACACTGATTTATGTGGTGCAGCCAACCAATGACTGCATTTTTTTCTTTATTAATTTCACCATGGGTCGTGTTAGTGTGTATTTGTGTTTTTTTAATATTGAATTCAAAGCATGAATAGTCTGTTGTGTTACTTCACAATTGCCAGCTCTTTATATAAAGCACACTAATTCAAACAGTTTGTTATTATGGATAATTAAATTAAGACTGCTGGGCAAAAATTACAAATGTATCCATTTAAAATTAAATCAACAACACAATAAAGTGTGTAGAAAGTGAAGGGGTTTGAATACTTTCTAAATCCACTAGATGTTGTTAATATACCGTTATAATGGATGACACACATAGGCTGGAATCACAGCCAGGGTTGATCAAGGACCTTAACCTGGTCAGGAGGCCAGTGTAATGAAAGGACTAGCTGTTGTCTGGTGAATATTTTCTTCTCCAATACACTAGATGGCAGCATCCCTGGGCTTCGTTTCCCATTCGGATACCCTCAGGGCATGCTGGAGTCCCAGTGTAGAGCCATGTTGTGTTCCGTGGCTACCACCAGGAGGTGCAGCAGGGGTTTAAAATTCTGACTTCGTGGGATGGCCACCTGACCCAGAAGTGCTTCCACCACTGCCATGTCATAGCACTGGAAGTAAGTCCTGGTCTGAGATAAAAGGAGCCACTCCACCTCACCTTGATAAGTCAGAGTCAGGAGGCAGTGGACGGAAGGAGGAAGAGAATCTTTAATTATACTTGTGTGTTTTGTCTTATTTGGCTTATTTGTAAAAGTGTTGGTTATAAATAAAAACATTTTATTTGAACACAGAATTGTGTTGGGTAACATTGTGTCTGTGGTTTGGAGCTCAGTGACTCCAACTTGTGGTCACAATGTATATAGGACTAATGTTTAATAAAGTAATGAAGTTAAGTGGGCTCATGAGTTGCCTCTGATCCTGTTTATGCTCATGATGAAATAACAAATGAACAAGCCCCCAACAAACACATAAGGTAAATACACTTGATGCCCAGTTAACTTAAGAAATGATCTCCTAAATTCCGATCAAAATTAACAAGAAGGTGGCACGCACAACCTAATTCACCTGAAGCTGCCATGAAAGCTGGCCCTCAGATGCCTTTGGCTATTGCCACATGTAGATACTGCTGGTCTATTGTGAGGCGGAGCTGTTATTTTTCAATCTTGCAAGCTGTTCATGTTCCTCAGATTTTGTCATGCTGCTCTGAATTTAACCACACGACAAAATGTGATGTGCAGGCTACTTTATAGTCAGGGGAAGAAACAGAGGTGGCCAGATGGCACCCTGCCACCTTAAGACTTGAATGATACACCCTAATAAATTATGCACAGTGAATTTCCGTGTGGTTGGCATGGTGGCACAGTGGTTATTTCTGCTGCATGCCACAGCTCCAAGGATGCACGCTTGATTCATAGCTTAGTCAGTGTCTGGATGAAGTTTGCTCATTCTCACGTTCAAAGGAATTCCTATAAGTTCTTAAGTTCTCTTTATATAATCACATTGTTTTTACTGGTGAATCCAATCTCATGCAATATGGCGTGGCATGAACCATCTTGGGCTGCTTTCTGCATTGTGCCTAATGCTGCTAAATTAGGCTTTTTTACCCACAAACCCATAACAGACAAAGCAGACACAGAGAACGAGATGAATGGACGGATTGGTGGAAATTGCTGTAAAAGTTTGGATAAAGTAGACCAGAGTGAAATCTGTTGTCACTTTGAAAATAAAGGCAAACATGAACAACAGCAGGGCTGTCAAGGGACATGGCACTGCTAAAGGTACAAATGAGAGTGGGCAAGAGAAAGATGCCAATTACAGAAGCCCATCGGTCTCAATATTTAAATCAAGGCTCAAAGCTTTTTATTCTAGCATAGCAAGCTCTCGTTGTAGCTGTTGCTGAGGTTTTTTTCTCTTACTCTCTGAAATTGATTTTGAATTAATTTTAGTAATTGTTTTTGATGTGCCATTGTAAAGACTTTGCATTTTCTTTTTGTTCTCAGCGTCTGCAATGGTATGGGTCTGCCTTGCAGTGGTTGCATTATCACAAATGATGCAAGTGTTTTCTAGCCTCTTTTATCCAAATGGAATGATCTTTGTTTGCCTACTTCAAGTGACCCCCAACACACACACACAGCATCTGAATGACGTTAACTCTTTCTTCATTTAGAAAGGAATTTCTTTAAGTACTCAAGTTTCCTTTTTATGTTACATTATGTTTCCAGGTGAATCTAATCTGGTAACACATGAATTAATGAGTAGCATGAACCATCTTGGCTTACTTTCTGTATTGTGTCTAATGCTGCTATATTAGGCGTTTTTACTCACAAACCCATAATGGACAAAGCAGTTACAGAGAACAATATGGTTGAATGGACAAAGGCAAATAGGAACAAGGGACTGACAAGGGACATGGAAGTGCTGACTGCTCCACCTGCTTTTCTTCCTCCTGCAAACTGAACTTCATTTTTCCAGTGTTCTCTGAAGTACTTCTAGGACAGCCATAGCCCTTGAACCTGCCATAGCCCTAACCCTAACCTTAACCCTTTGGGACATCTACCCAATGCTATTCCTGTCTCAAAATGGCCTGACAATAGTGCAGGGATCTCGATAGGAACCTTCTGCTGCCAGCAATTACAGGAGAGTTGAATTTATCATCTTTTATTATTGAGGTTCTCTCCAGGGTTGGTTCCTATTTTCCTCCTAACTGCCAACAGCTGAAATGAATTAAATGGACTCGCAAATGAATGAATGGATAACTAACCTAACAATTTCTGGGATGTGGGTGATGAAGAATGTTCTGAGAATACCCATGTGGAAGGGTTCCTGAAGCAGTATAGTTATTAACAACTGCTTTTTTAACATAGCTTCAATGTTTTCTCAGAAAAACAGACAGACCCCAATCTTTTATCATTGCTGCACAGTTAGAAGTTGATCTGCTGTGTTAGGAGTCTCAGTTTGCACATACTACTTTCATCAGAGTGGCAGAACCCTTAACTTCAATAACAGCCTCATCCAATGCATACATCTATACCTATTGTCACACTTGTGCACATAGGGGACAGCCTAAATGTTCTAGTAGTGGTAATACTCTGCCACTCCAGGGCCTGTCCCTGTGTGCTCATGTCTCTTCCGTTATTGCCCTCCACTGACATCACTTCCTGTGTCCATCCACCTGGATCCGCCTCTTCCTGCTGGAAGTTCTCAAAGCCAGAAGCTCCGTCATCTTAGTTAGTCACAAGTAGACTTGGGCCTGCGAAGATGTTAACGCATAATAAACACAATTTTTTTTTCAAACAATTATACAGGATTTGGGGCGGCACGGTGGCGCAGTGGGTAGCGCTGCTGCCTCGCAGTTGGGTGATCTGGGGACCTGGGTTCGATTCCCGGGTCCTCCCTGCGTGGAGTTTGCATGTTCTCCCCGTGTCTGCGTGGGTTTCCTCCGGGCGCTCCGGTTTCCTCCCACAGTCCAAAGACATGCAGGTTAGGTGGATTGGCGATTCTAAATTGGCCCTAGTGTGTGCTTGGTGTATGGGTGTGTTTGTGTGTGTCCTGCGGTGGGTTGGCACCCTGCCCAGGATTGTTTCCTGCCTTGTGCCCTGTGTTGGCTGGGATTGGCTCCAGCAGACCCCCGTGACCCTGTGTTCGGATTCAGCGGGTTGGTAAATGGATGGATGGATGGATATACAGGATTTGCCATTTGGTGCCCCAAGCCTTTATGCTGTGTTGTCTATTCTCTTACACTATTAATGACTTTTTATGATCTTTGGAAAACGCTAAGCACCTGGGGCCTCATGTATAACGCTGTGCGTAGAATTCACACTATAACATGGCATACGGACAAATGTGGAAATGTGCTCACGCACAAAAAAATCCAGATGTATAAATCTGTGCATACGCCAACTTCCACGTTCTTCCGCTACATAAATCCCAGTCAGCGTGAAAAGTAACGCACGTGCACGCGCCTGCTGTCCCGCCCCAACTCCTCCCAGAATTACACCTCTTTGAATATGCAAATCAATATAAATAGCCCTTAAGCTCAGCCTTCTGTGAAAAGACAATGGTAAATGCACGGGGGAAAATAGAAGAATTTCAGCGAATACCAAGTGGAGGCAAAGAAAAACTTACTATTTGTTGGTTTAAACAGTGATATAAACAACAAAAGGAAGATGATCGAGTCACATAGCATGTCGGAGAAACTCGAAAGCTCAAGTTCACAAAGTCGGACACTGCCCGAAATAAAAAAGAAGTTGTCACATATCAAAGTTGCTGTGAAAAGGCGAGTCGTAGCCCACCGTCTGAGTGTCATATGAAAGCTTATTAGGGTACAGAGAAAAAAAAAAAGGCACACAGTGGGGAAAAAAGCACGAAATATCAACTTTAATCTCGAAATTTCCACTTTAATCACGTAGTTTATTTTGTCATTAAAGCAGAACATCATAAACTTCATCTTAAAATCGTTTAATTTACTTGTTTCTCAATCCCATCATAACTAAAGTAGCATGTTAAATGCTTTTTTTTGTATTTGATCTTCTATGTGCTCTATGTGTGTGAATCGGGCTTTCTCTTCCTCCGACAGGACACAGAATCCATTACAGCTCTCTGAATAATTAAAATACTGAGATGTATACGTGATATCACTTTCATGATAATAGGAGTTAAAGCATGTTATTAAACATGGGAACACAGTGGTGCAGTGATTGTTCATGTCTCACGTAAGATGTTTGCTGCGCCATGCGTGACCTTTAATGAAATACTTTATTGTAGCAGTACTGTCTCTTTCAAACGTACTAACCCCCAATTCCTGTCCTTACTTTTCTTTCTCCAAATACCCACTCGCCACATAATCAGCTCTGTAATAGACGTTAAGCCATCTGTAAGCTTAGAACGCCGATTCTTCAAAACTTTTAAGGAACATTGAAATATCTTTGTAGTACATGTTTAATTATTCTATGTATCTATCCTTCCAGTGTCACGTCAGCACCAGCAAAAACAGAGAGCGAGGCAGGAACAATCCCTGAACTAGCTAGCACTGTGGCACCGTGTCCTCACATGTTTAATTATTAACAATATAGATTATTTAAATGATGTTAACATTTTATCTGTATAATATAATAAACATATTTTGCTGCATTTCATCTTAAAAATGATATCGTCATCATATGTAAATACGCGCTTTATAAAGTGGCTCAGGTTGTGCAATATTATAACTGTATCACAAGTTTACAGTGAGGTAATTGTACTAATAAGTAAAAACAGTTCTACAAGGAGCACTTGATGGACTGATTGAGTGCGTTTAAAGTTCTTGGGATGAAACTGTTTCTGAACCGCGAGGTCCCTACAGGAAAGGCTCTGAAGCATTTTGCTGTGGCTGAGGCAGCGTGTGCTTGATGTTGTACAGTATTCCCTCGCTACTTCGCGGTTCACTTTTCGCGGATTCACGACTTCGCGGGTTTTTAAATACAAGTGATTGCCCGCCTATCGCGGAAGTTATGTTCCAGACCCATCAGCAACAGGAGAAAATCTGCGATATAGAAAGACCATATAAATAAACATTTTTATAGTTTAAGCTTTAAAATACCCATCCCACATGCTTTAAACACATGTAAACTTATAAAACACACTTTGTTAACACATATGATATGTGGATGTCGGGCTAAGGATATGAGTAACATCTCACTATTATAAAACATTTTAACTTCACGCAAGACAAGACAGTGAGACAGGAAAATAGGTGATGTACACCTAAAAGCCTGATTGTACAGGCTTTTAAATTATTGACACGCAGAGCGACAAGCAGCACAAAGTCCACTTCTCCTTAGCGTTCATTCAGCTCCCCACCCCCTTGACAATGCGAAGTGGCAGGAGCGTACTGCGCTTCCGGGGAGGGGGGGTTTGAGCGAAGGTGCGTTCAGCTCTCACACACCCACACACACACACTCCTCGCGCAGAGCGACAAGCAGGCATTTTGGCAGAAGCAGCACAAAGTCCATTTCTGCTCAGCGTGAGTTCAGCTGCCCCCCTTCACAAAGCGAGTGCAGACACATTGACGTCTGATCGCTGTGTGCAGTGTGCAGTGTTGGTCTGCGGTGTTTAAGAATGTAGAAAGTGTTTAAGAGCATAGGAAGTGTTTATAAGAGCGTGGGAAAGGTTAACAAGAGAGTGAGAAAGGTTTATAAGAGTGTGGGAAGGGTTTATAAAGCCTTAAAATATGTATAAGTAATAAAATAAATATAGGTCGCTACTTCGCGGATTTTAACCTATCGCGGGGGGCTCTGGAACGTAACCCCCGCGATAGGTGAGGGATTACTGTATACCAATAATTCTCTGGTATAGATCTGTGATTCCCCTCTCAGATATAGTGATATAAATACACTGAGTGGTGCAGTGCGAGTAATATGGAAAAAGATGATCCACTGTGGCAACCCCTAACGGGAGCAGCTGAAAGAAAAAGAAGGTGCAGTGAGAGTAACAACATTAAAGCAGCAATGGTATTTGGAATACTTTGGCTATTCCCTGGAACATTATATTGTTACAGGTTAATTACAATCAGACGCATTAAACTAATGAACAATATGCAGTTAGTTTCAGTGTATACGATAACGCCGCGTCAGGGATGTGGATCTAAAGAAAGGGCAACCACACAGCAACAGTAGCACTACTTTGACGCTGGGTGTCGCCAGTCTGCAAAACAGAGCGGAGAACTTGCGCATGCCAGGGTTGGACCTACCGTGGAAATATGCGTGGCTTTACGCCAAGTTGAGGTTTTATACATCGCGATTTGAGTGTGGAAACGTTCATACGTAACATTTTTGTGTGTACGCACCGTTTATACATGAGGCCCTGGGGGTGGGAACTGACTTGGCCTCCTGAATTGATGGCTGTTACTCCTAAGCAAAGAAAGGAGTGCAATCTCACCATGTCATTCCTTTATCCAATGTTCTACTATTTGTTGTATACAAGACTAAAACATCGATTTCTGTCATACATTCTAATTCTGGAAATAGTTTGCAAGACTTCATAAAAAGTGCTAGCAATGAACTTCCTTAAGTGTATTCATCCTACAAAATATTAAAGGAGGAAATTAAGACAATTAACTTCCTATTTGCTTGCCTATATCTGCATTGCTCAGTCTAATAGAATAAAGCAAACAGATGTTAGGAGATTAAATGCTCCGCTAGTAGCAGTCTTTCATCTTTAGCCAATGATCTACTTATTTTTCATCATTAAATGTCAAGTCAAGTACAGTAAATTGTTTATTTTTCTGGCCATTTTTCACATTATACTAAAAAGATCAGAGTGAATCTCAAAAACATTATATGTCACAATTAAAATGTCTGTACCAACAAATATTGTATAAATGTGCAGTTGACTCATTTCTTTTACTTGCATTGGCATAAAGCTTACACAGTTCTTATTAGATTTAAAATATATGTTAGAAGGAAGGCTGCTGTTCCATAATGCTCTAGCAGCTCGGCTCAATCCTGCATACTGTGTTACAGGTAATTCAGAAACGGGGTGATGGCAGACAGATTTTTCAATCTCTTGTGGCTCTGATTACATGCTGCCGCCTGAGGAAGACAGCACCTTCTAGAAAGAGCTGAGACTATCACAGCAGAAAAGTCAAAATAGTTTAGTGTCAGGAGTGAGTGTTTCTAATTAGCTAATGATCACCACTTCCAATAAGAGGTTTACTGTGAACTCATTTTGGCAAGTCTGTGAGGAGTACTGATACAAAGCTTTCCATCAATCATTCCACTTTCATGCTTACATACATGGAGAAATTTGTTGGTACTCCTCCACGAAAAAGGAAGAACCCACAATTGTCTCTGAAATAAGTTGAAGCTAACAAAAGTAATTAGCACCCGTGATTGTTTATTCCATGTTTAACAAAAATCAGACTTTTCTTTAGAGTTTTGATTAAACAGAATACTTCAAATAATAACACAAATGAAAATGGCATGGACAAAAATGATGGGACCCTTAACCTAATATTTTGTTGCACAACCATTAGAGGCTATCAATCACTGCAAACAAGCAGTTCCTGGAGCTCTCGATGAGACATCTGCACCTGTCCACAGGTGGTTTGGCTCCAGATATGTCATGTTTGAAGGGGGCCTTCTCCAGACTGCATGTTTCAGTATTTCCACAGATGTTTGATAAGATTCAAATCAGGGCTCAGAGAAGGCCACTTCCAAATAGTCCAATGTTTTGTTCTTAGCCATTCATAGCTAGACAGACTAACCATCTTCCAAGCGGAGAGAGACGCCTCTTTGTTTGGTAAAATCCTCGGTGGGGACTGTGTGTTTATGTGAAGAGAGAGTGGTGTACGAATGCTTCCTTAGTTACGCGACACTGCTCCCCGCTTATAGAGGTTTTATCGGTAAGATGCTGGCCTTTCTACCTGCCGAGGGAATACAGTTGCATGCTGGTGGTTGCCGTCTACCTCCTGCCTAGCGCAAATGCTAACCAGGCGTTAGTGGAACTCTACGAGATCATCAACAAACTGCAAACGATGCACCCCGAGGCATTTTTCATTATTGCTGGAGACTTCAATCATGCCAACTTGAAGTCAGTTCTCCCAAATTTCTTCCAGAATGTGAACTTTGCTACTAGAGGGGGAAGCCGTCTGAACAATGTTTACACGAGCGCTCCTGATGCCTACAAGGCCCTACACCGCCCCCACCTGGGCTATTCGGACCATATCAGCGTGATTATGGTTCCTGCATACAAGTCCCTACTGAAGCACACTAAACCAGGCCGCAAGAACATCAGAGTGTGGCAGGTTAGTTCCGTTTCAGCTCTCCAAGATTGCTTCGAATTGAAAGACTGGGACATTTTCAGGGAGGCTATTATGGATGGTGACTCCATCAATCTGGAGGAGTACACAGACTCTGTGACTAGCTACATATTCAAATGCATAGAGGATGTTACTGTTACCAAGGATGTTACCACAAGAGCCAACCAAAACCCTGGATGACGAGAGAAGTGCACAAGCTGCTCAAGATTAGAAATGCAGCCTTCAGATCTGGAGACAAAGCAGCCTTCAGGGTGGTCAGAGCCAACCTGCCTCACGCTATAAGGAGAGCTAAGTGAGCATACATGCAGAGGATTAACAAACACTTCAGCAGCAACAGAGACACACTTCGTATGTGGCAGGGCATTCAGACAATTACAAACTACAAGCCCAACCCACACAGCAGCAGTGGCGATGCCTTCCAACTGGATGAGCTGAACAACTTCTTTGCACAGTTTGAGGCGCAGAACAAAGAGCCTGCGAGAAAAGCAACACCTCCCAGAGTCAATCCACACAAGGCTGCAGGACCTGACAACATACCTGGTCGTGTGCTCAAAGAATGTGCCAGTCAACTGGCTGGTGTCCTCACAGATATCTTCAACACATCTCTGAGCCAGGCGTCAGTCCCAGAATGCTTCAAGTCGACCACCATTATACCAGTGCCGAAGAAGTCATCAGTGATATGCTTGAATGACTACCGACCAGTTGCACTCACACCAGTCATCATGAACTGCTTCAAAAGGTTACTCATGTCACACATAAAGACTAATCTCCCTGCCTCCCTTGACCCTCTTCAGTTTGCATACCACTCAAACAGGTCAACTGAGGAAGCCACATGCTCTGTCCTTCACCTCTCCCTGACACATCTGGATATAAAAGACACATATGTCAGGATGCTATTCATAGACTTTAGCTCCACCCTCAACACAATCATCCTTGAAAAGCTGGTTGTAAAACTGAGCAGGTTGGGCCTGAACACCATCCTCTGCAATTGGATCTTGGACTTCATGACAGAGAAGCCCCAGTCAGTTCGGATGGGCTGCAATACTTCCAGCAACATCACACTGAGCACTGGAGCACCGCGGGGCTCGTGCTTAGTCCACTGCTCTTCACCTTGCTGACTCACAACTGCACAGCCAACACCACCAACCACATCATCAAGTTTGCGGATAATACGACGGTGCTGGGACTGATAAGCAGGGATGATGAAACAGCATACAGAGATGAGGTGGAACGGATATCTGCATGGTGTGAAGACAACAATCTATCTCTCAATGTCGACAAGACAAAAGAGATAATCGTGGACTTCAGAAAATCACATCCTACCCACAACCCACTCAGTATCAACGGTTTAGATGTGGAGACTGTTAGGACTACCAAGTTCCTCAGTGTGCACTAACTGAGGAACGTACGTGGACGCATAACACCTCATCACTAATCAAGAAAGCTCAGCAGAGACTACACTTTCTGAGGCGGCTGAAGCGAGCAAGTCTTTCCCCTTCCGTCCTCACCATGTTCTACAGAGGCACCATTGAGAGCGTTCTGACCAGCTGCATCACTGTCTGGTATGGCAACTGCAACATATTTCTGACCGCAAGCACCTGAAAAGGATAGTGAAGACAGCAGAGAGCATTATTGGGGTGCCTCTCCCTTCACTACAGGACATATTCTACAAACGCAGTGTCCGCAAGTCTTGCAGCATTGTGCAGGACCCCTCACACCCCTCACATGGAGTTTTCACACTTCTGCCATCCAAGAGAAGATACTGCAAGCATCAGAGCCAGATCTGTCAGGCTACAGGAGAGTTTTTACACCCTAGCTGTCAGACTCCTTAACACCATGCTGCCTTCTGGGATCTTCCACACGGCCTCAACCACCTCTAAAAACAGAACTTTTATACATGCGAGTCACTTTCCCGTAAAGACAAGAGTGCAAGGAGAAAAGAACTGAAAACCTCATACTGACCTTTAAGGATTTGATACTCTTGATATCCTTCTGCTGTGGAACACTCTGACCTGTCATTGTTTACACGTCTTAAACAACTATTATCATAAACTGATCATTTCTGTATTATCTATATCTATTATTTATTTATATTACATATCTGTTGACTACATTTATGTATCTAGATTGCAAATACCATACATTGCATCAATGTTCTTATTGCTAACTACACGTTAATATTGCTGCTACTTCTTTGTCTTGTCTTTGCACAATGTCTTGTCTTGTTTGTGTTTTAAATTTAAATTTTAATTCTATTTTTAATTTATTATTTGCACTTCATGTTGTTACACTGTAGACCCTCAGCTTCGCAATTTCATCTATCTGTATACTTGTATATAGTTGAGATGACAATAAAGTTCACTTTGACTTTGACTCTTGGGTGCTTTTAGCTCTATGTGTTTTGGGCCATTATCCTGTTGGAGGATCCATGACCTGCTGTGAGACGGAGCTTTCTGACACTGGGAGGTAAGTTTCACTCCAGAATGTCTTGACAGTCTTAAGATTTCATTGTTCCCGGCACATACTCAAGGCACCAGTCACAGCAAAGCAGTCTCAAAACATAACCTCCTTTCACAGCAGGTGTTGTCCTCTTTTCTTTGAAAGCTTCATTGTTTCATCTGTGAACATAGAGCTGATTTGATTAACCAAAAAGCTCTAGTTTTGTTTCATTTGTCCAAAGGATGTTCTTCCAGAAGTATTGTGGCTTGTTAATATGCATTTCTGCAAATACTAGTCTTTCTTTGTTATGTCTTTCTTTCAACAGAGAAGTCCCCCAAGGTGTCCTTCTACTGAGCTCACTGTCACTCAGTGGTGCAATTAGACACTGATGGACCGTGAATTTCAGCTTCTATCTCTTACCCCATGCTCTCTTTGTTCTTCCAGATTTTAAAATGCAACTCAATTTGGATTCTTAAAGTATGTATTAAGAATACTGCACACTGATTTAATATGATTAAAGACAACACAAGAGAAGCTGAAAACACAATTAAAACTTTGAATCTGGTGAAACATAGGCATCCATCACAGCCCAGACCAGACCTTCAAACACTGACTTGAAACAAATAAGGCTCAGAGCCTGGGAAACTAGTCCAGCTTTGAGTCATGTTTAATTTCCAAAGAATAATAAACTGTGATTTCTAGACAGTCATTGTGGATTAATGCTGTGTAATCTCTCCAGTAATCTCGGTTCCAGACATCATGCTACTTTAATACCACTGTATGCTTTTTAGCATTATGTGAAGAAGAAAAGTACATCAAATCACCTGGCACTGGACTCCAATTCCATTTTGTTCCAGTTGCTAAAATGTAAAAGGTACATTTCTTGGAACAATACAAGATTGTTAAAGTTAATCAGCTATAAATGCATAATGGTATAATGTATTTATAATAGGAGCAGTAAGGCTGTAACCTACATTAGTTGCCAGCACTTCACAAGATTGCAGGTTTCTACTTGTGTTGAGTTTCTTATTCTGAATGCAGTGGGGTTCCTGCAGCAAAAAATACAACACTGTCAAATAAAAGTACTAGAAAATTTCCTTGAGCCTTTTATTCATTTGTTTTATTAGTTCAAAGCAGCAGATTCCTGCAATGGACTTCTATCCATGGCTGGTCCCATCACTGTGTTAAGATAACTGCTGTGATACACTGTGGACCCTTGCAAATAGAAAAACTGGATTCAGACAAAGGAAGGATGGGTGGATGCATAACGGTTTTGGAATAATATAATAAACTTACACTTATTCCATGCCTCTTCTTTTTGTTCATTGTTTCTATGTTAACTTCTTTAACAGGTTTGACCATCCTAACCCACTCTCACCTCGGAGTACTGCACCATCCACCTATCCTTCTGCTGATACCAGCATAGGAGAGAGTTTCCCCCAACCCATAATTACAGCAGCCCAGGAAAGCAGAGAGCTGAGGAGACTTCGTGCCAGCAAAGCAGCGGGTCCAGATGGAGTATCACCACAACTGCTGAAGGTCTGTGTGTTGGAGCTGGGGAGTCCTCTACAGCGCATCTTCAACCTGAGCCTGGAACAAGGGAGAGTCCCGAGACTTTGGAAAACATCTTGCATCACCCCAGTCCCAAAGGTATCACGTCCTGGTGAGCTGAATGACTTCCGGCCTGTCGCCCTGACGTCACATGTGATGAAGACCATGGAGCAGCTGCTGCTTCACCACCTGAGGCCACAGGTCCACCACGCCCTCTGCAGTTCGCATACCAGGAGAAGGTGGGAGCGGAGGATGCTATCATCTATATGCTACACCGATCCCTCTCCTACTTGGACAGAGGCAGTGGTGCTGTAAGAATTATGTTTCTGGACTTCTCTAGTGCCTTCAACACAATCCAACCTCTGCTCCTTAGGGACAAGCTGACAGTGATGGGAGTAGATACATACCTGGTGGCATGGATCGTGGACTATCTTACAGACAGACCTCAGTATGTGTGTCTCGAGAACTGCAGGTCTGACATTGTGGTCAGCAACACAGGAGCGCCGCAGGGGACTGTACTTTCTCTGGTCCTGTTCAGCCTATATACATCGGACTTCCAATGCAACTCAGAGTCCTGCCACGTGCAAAAGTTCGCTGACAACACTGCTACCGTGGGCTGCATCAGGAGTGGGCAGGAGGAGGAATATAGGAACCTAATCAAGGACTTTGTTAAATGGTGCGACTCAAACCACCTACAACTGAACATCAGCAAAACCAAGGAGGTGGTGGTGGATTTTAGGAGGACCAGGCCCATCATGGACCCTGTGATCATCAGAGCTGACTGTGTGCAGAGGGTGCAGACCTATAAATACCTGGGAGTGCACCTGGATGATAAATTGGACTGGACTGCCAATAATGATTCTCTGTGCAAGAAAGGACAGAGCCGACTATACTTCCTTAGAAGGATGGCGTCCTTCAACATCTGCAATAAGATGCTGCAGATATTCTATCAGACGGCTGTGGTGAGTGCCTTCTTCTACGTGGTGGTGTGCTGAAGAGGCAGCATAAAGAAGAGGGACGCCTCACGCCTGGACAAACTGGTGAGGAAAGCAGGCTCTATTGTAGGTACGGAGCTGGACAGTTTAACATCTGTGGCAGAGCGCGGGCACTGAGCAGACTCCTGTCAATCATGGAGAATCCACTGCATCTACTGAACAGGATCATCTCCAGACAGAGGAGCAGCTTCAGCGACAGACTGCTGTCACTGTCCTACTCCACTGACAGACTGAGGAGATTGATCTTCCCCCACAGTATGCGACTCTTCAATTCCACCAGGGTGGTAAATGTTAACATTATACAAAGTTATTGTCTGTCTGTATACCTGCATTGTTATCACTCTTTAATTTAATATTGTTTTTTATCAGTATGCTGCTGCTGGAGTATGTGAATTTCCCCTTGGGATTAATAAAGTATCTATCTATCTATCTATCTATCTATCTATCTATCTATCTATCTATCTATCTATCTATCTATCTATCTATCTATCTATCTATCTATCTATCTATCTATCTATCTATCTATCTATCTATCTATCTATCTATCTATCTATCTATGTGGCCAATTAATCTAATACTTCCATAGTCACATACTGTACTTTGTTATAATTTATATACCTGAAGTATAAACAAAAAACTTGTGTTTTGTTAGTTACACTTCACTAGACATCTGGCATAAAAAAAGTTTTGGAGTCTCGCATACTTTGAAGACTGGAAAGATTATTACTGTCAGGATTTGGCTGGGAGGCCCTCTGACCCTCGACACTCTCTTTGCTTACATTTTGAACTTGACTCCTCCTACTAGTGTTTGTTGCCATGCAACATTAATCAGGTTACAGTTGACTGATGGGAGGGTCCAAGAGAAATAAAAGGCAGAGTCTGATAAAAGATCTTCACTCTGGCACTGTGCAATCTTTCTTTGTTAAAATCTCTGTTAAACTTTCCTAGTGTGTGTGTGTGTGTGTGTGTGTGTGTGTGTAGGGGGGATTTGGATTGTTTTGTTTTTACATCATTTTGTCTGCTTCTTGGATTTTGTCATTGACTAGTATTTTTATGACTTTGCTTGCTACTGTTCTGTTCCATTGCTTTTGACCATCTACCTGCTAATTTTTTACTCCTTTTTTGGATCATGGACTTGTTAATTACTGATTATAGTATTAGTGGCTTAATACAACAATTTAACAAGCATGGTGGTGACAACGTCATTCTATGGTGGTGCTTCTCATTGTTTAAGACAGGTAGAAAACTGAGGAAGTATGAATTTAACCAAATACAGTGAGGTCCTTGATGAATACCTGCTCCAGAGTGCATGCAACCTCAGACTGGGGCGATGGTTCACCTATCAGCACGACAATGATGCAAAGCATACAATCAAGACAATGCACAGTCACTCTGGGGCAATTCTCTGACTATCCTTAAGTGGCCCAGCCAAAGCACAGACTTAAACCTCATAGAACATCCACAGAGAGATCTGAAGATGGTAGTTAACAGACAGTTCCCATCCAATCCAATGGAGCTTGAGAGGATCAGCCAGGAAAAATGGGATACACTGCCCAAATCCAGGTGTGCAAAGTATGTAGTGACTTACCCTGTACTTAATCTGTACTAATGTACTTAATCTGTACTAACCCCTACTCTCTCTTCTGTTTCCTTTTCCGGTGTCCTTTTGGTGGTGGCTTGCGCCACCACCATCTACTCTAAGTACCATGCTGTTCCAAAAATGATGGATGGATTAAAAGCCAGAAGTCTGTATGACCGTCAGCATCAAGTGACTCCTTGAGAACCCTAACTACAAAGAGGACTATTTCATTTATGTTAGGTAGAATGCCCAGAGAGGACTGGGTGGTCTCGTGGCCTGGAACCCCTACAGATTTTATTTTTTTCTCCAGCCTTCTGGAGTTTTTTTTTTGTTTTTTCTGTCCACCCTGGCCATCGGACCTTACTCCTTTTCTATGTTAACTAATGTTGCCTTATTTTAATTTCTTATTTTGTCTTTTATTTTTCTTTTCTTCATTATGTAAAGCACTTTGAGCTACTTTTTGTATGAAAATGTGCTATAGAAATAAGTGTTGTTGTTGTTGTTACCCAAGAAGACTCAAAGCTATAATTGCTCCCAAAGTAGGAAATTAAGGGCCTGAATACTTATAGGAGTAAGAGATATTACTTTTTGAGTTTTTAATAGATTTGGAACCTTTTGAAACATGTTTTTACTTTGTCATTATGGTTTACTGAGTGTAGATTAATGGGCAAAAATGGCAAATGTATCCACTTAAAATTAAATTACAACACAATCAATTATAATCGAAGGAGTCTGAATACTTTGTGAATTCACTGTATACATACATACACATATATATATATATATATATATATATATATATATATATATATATATATATATATATATATATATATATATATATATACTGTATATATTGTAGGTGCCAGGAAGGAAGGACAACCAAGAGAGGAATACCCTGGCTTCTGCATGACCCAGAAGAGGTCCAAACAACTTGGGCAGGAGACTAGAAGCAGTTTCCGGGTTGACTTTAAAAGAAAGCCTGTTGCCTCACTTAAATGAGTCAAAGTTGGGAGGCAGTGGGTAATGCTTTCTTTAATGGAAGTGAAAGGAAAATTGTGTATTAGTGTGTTTTTGATGGTGTTCTGGAGAAGAAGGTGTTGATGACAAATAAACCTGGACTTGTGTGGGGTATTGCTGTGTCTGTAGTTTGGCACTAATGGGATTTAAACCAGCAACATTCCAGATACCATTGTAGATCCTTAGCCACAAAGCCACCACTCCACCCTATACATATACATATGCAGTCATATGAAAAAGTTTGGGAACCCCTCTCAGCCTGCATAATAATTGACTCTCCTTTCAACAAAAAAGATAACAGTGGTATATCTTTCATTTCCTAGGAACATCTGAGTCCTGGGGTGTTTTCCGAATAAAGATTTTTAATGAAGCAGTATTTAGTTGTATGAAATGAAATCAAATGTAAAAAACTGGCTCTGCAAAAATGTGGGTCCCTTTGTAATTTTGCTGATTTGAATGCCTGTCACTGCTCAATGCTGATTATTTGCAACACCAAATTGGTTGGATGAGCTCGTTAAGCCTTGAACTTCATAGACAGGTGTGTCCAATCATGAGATATAAAGGTATTTAAAGTGGTCAATTACAAGTTGTGCTTCCCTTTGACTCTCCTCTGAAGAGTGACAGCATGGGATCCTTAAAGCAACTCTCAAAAGATCTGAAAACAAAGATTGTTCAGTCTCATGGTTTAGGGGAAGATTACAAAAAGCTATCTCAGAGGTTTAAACTGTCAGTTTCAACTGTAAGGAATGTCATCAGGAAATGGAAGGCCACAGGCACAGTTGCTGTTAAACCCAGCAGGTCTGGCAGGCCAAGAAAAATACAGGAGTGGCATATGAGCAGGATTGTGAGAATGGCTATAGACAACCCACAGATCACCTCCAAAGACCTGCAAGAACATCTTACTGTAGATAGTGTATCTGTACATCATTCTACAATTCAGTGCAATTTACACAAAGAACATCTGTATGGCAGGTGATGAGAAAGAAGCCACAAACAGAGTCGCTTGTTGTATGCAATTTGGAACAAAGTGCTTTGGACTGATGAGACAAAAATTGAGTTATTTGGTCATAACAAAAAGTGCTTTGCATGGCAGAAGAAGAACACCGCATTCCAAGAAAAACACCTGCTACCTACTGTCATATTTGGTGGAGGTTCCATCATGCTGTGGGGCTGTGTAGCTAGTTCAGGGACTGGAGCCCTTGTTAAAGTCGAGGGTCAGATGAATTCAACCCAATATCAACAAATTCTTCAGGATAATGTTCAAGCATCAGTCACAAAGTTGAAGTTACACAGGGGGTGGATATTCCAACAAGACAATAACCCAAAACACAGTTCGAAATCTACAAAGGCATTCATGCAGAGGGAGAAGTACAATGTTCTGGAATGGCCATCACAGTCCCCTGACTTGAATATCATTGAAAGTGTATGGGATGATTTGAAGCAGGCTGTCCATGCTCGGCAGCCATCAAATTGAACTGAACTGGAGAGATTTTGTATGGAAGAATGGTCAACAATACCTCCATCCAGAATCCAGACACTCATCAAAGGCTATAGGAGGACAGCGTCTAGAGGCTGTTAGATTGGCAAAAGGAGGCTCAACTAAGTATTGATGTCATATCTCTGTTGGGTGCCCGAATTTATGCACCTGTCTAATTTTGTTATGATGCATATTGCATATTTTCTGTTATTCCAATAAACTTAATGTCACTGTTGAAATCCTACTGTTTCCATAAGGCATGTCAGATATTAAAAGGAAGTTGCTACTTTGAAAGCTCAGCCAATGAGAAACAAAAATCCAAAGAATTAAGAGGGGTTCCCAAACTTTTTAATATGACTGTACTTATACATCACTGAGTTGCACATCTTCTGATTCAACCAGACGCGGAGTGAAAGTATCAAAAAGAAAAACTTGAATTTGCCACATGCCAAGCATTACACTGAATTTGCAGAAACTAAATGATGTATACAGTTCACAGATCCTCAGTGTCTCACCAGCATTATTCACTTCATGGCATGGCTCATTCGTTCACTCGGTGTGTTTTTTTCTGTGTGTGCATATGTGTGAGAGAGAGAGAAAGAGAGAATGAATTTATATTTTCTTTATTTATAATTATATTTTATATATCTACTTGTATTTAAAATGTTCTTTGTTTTTTCTGTGTGTTTCTCTTTCAAGTCATTAAGCAAAAGCAATCTGTTAAGTGTTGAAAGAAAGAAAATGTTATGTTGATGCTGACATATTCTATGAGGTTAGGCTTTGATGACTGCATCTGTGCTGAACATATATGGATGATTTTCCTCGTCATTATTCCTTGAGCAATAAAGTATAACAAATATTTACATACCATTTTCATTGTATTAGTTATTATAAGTAATCTAGAGATGATTTAAGGTATACAGAAGAATATGTGTAGGTTATATGCAAATAGTAGGCAATTTGATATAAGGGAATTGAGCATCCATGGATTTTTGGTATAAGTGGCAGGGGGGCCCTGAAAACCAATCCCATGCAGATATCGAGGGACAACTCTCTTTATGTATAAAACGCACACATCACACATATACAGAGGCAAGGTGGCACAGTGCTCAGAACTGTGGGTGACAGAGCCATGAAACTGGAGTCTGCACGTTCTCTTCTCTCTTTATCTGTGCTGACTCCTCTCTCAGTTCTCCTGTTTCCTCCCACATTATTCTGAAGATGCGTAGGTTAGACTGTGTAATGATCTGGTGGGATTGTGTTCTGTAATTGGCACCCTCTCCAGGATTACTGGCTGCTGGAATAGGATTCCCCCAGCATGTAACCCTGTAATGGAAAAACTGGTTTAGAAAAGTGATTGATATAATCTTTTTGGTTTTTTTGTTTATTAAGTATGAAAATAAAAAATAAATACCTAATGCCAGTCTAAATTAGAGTTTTCACATATAATCTTATTGCTTTAGTGTGGCATGATTGTTTTATTGCAAGCAGTTTTTCAGCTTCTCCTCACATTATAGTTTAAATAAACCTTAGTCATTCTTTTCACACTGCTTTTCACAGTGAGGGCCATTGTAATAGGCTTTAAATAGAAATATTACACTGATTATAGCAGAATATAAAAATAATGTAAATCATATGTGTAAAGGTACCTATAAGGTGTTAAAATGAGCTGGAGAGGAAAGCAAAAAGTAGTGATATAGTAAATGGTGTGGTACTATGGTACAGTGGGCACTATTTCCATCTCACTTAATCAAATAGACTGCTTTGAACTTTAGATCTTTCACTATCTATGTGGAGTTTGCATGTTCTCCTGAAGTCCATCTGGGCTTCCCCCAAGTAAGCCACTTTTCTTTCCTCATCTCATATACTGGAGTGTTAGGTTCAGATGGTGATGTTAAATTACCCCCGTATCATAGAGTATCATGTGTGGGTGCAGAAGTGTCACTTTTTCCGTAACAAAATTAATGATCTAAATAATTCAACTAACATAAATACATCATCTGTTTATATCTCTCCCTGTTTTCCCACTCCATCAAGCTCCTTCTCTAAGTTCTCACCAGTCACATCTGCGTCTGTTAATAACCTGCTTTGTAAGATGAGGCCGACTACTTGTGTACTGGACCCCATCCCCACCACACTACTTAAATCCTGCCTTCATGCCATAATCCCGACTGTTACAACAATAATAAACTCATCCCTTGACACCGGCTCTGTGCCGCTCACTTTTAAAATCGCTTCTGTAAGCCCAATGTTAAAAAAGTCTGGCCTTGATGCTGACAATCTTAACAATTTACGGCCTATTTCCCACTTACCTTTCCTGTCAAAAGTTCTTGAGCGTGTTGTAGCTTCCCAACTCACCAATTACTTAACCTCTAATAATTTGATGGAACCCTTTCAGTCTGGTTTCAGGGCGTGGCACAGCTGTGAAACTGCTCTGCTACGGGTAACCAATGATTTGCTTATGGCAGCAGCCTCTGGACAAACCAGCATATTAATTCTGTTAGACCTCAGTGCAGCATTTGACACTCAGGTCAGACATGACATCCTACTGTCCAGAATGGAGAACATGCTGGGTATCTCTGGCACTGCCCTCCAGTGGTTCATGTCCTATCTGACTATAGGCAAGAGTTTGTTAGTCTTGGCAACAGCAGATCCAGCTCAGCGCCAGTCACACAAGGAGTCCCTCAAGGCTCTGTCCTCGGCCCTCTGCTTTTCTGTATTTATATGCTTCCCCTTGGCCATATTATCCGTAGCTATGGACTGGGTTGTCATCTTTATGCAGATGACGCTCAACTCTATTTCAATGTTAAAAATGGAACTTCATCAGAGCTTTCTCAGCTCACAACATGCCTTAGTGAAATTAAAACCTGGATGGAGCAGAACTCTTTAAAATTAAATTGCAATAAAACTGAACTCCTGCAAATTGGGACTAAACTTCAACTTAATAAAATGAGCTCCTTCCCAGTCCATCTTGGCGGTGATCTCATCAGACCTGCCTCTACTGTAAAAAATCTTGGTGTCATTTTTGATTCCTCCCTCTCTTATTCCGCCCACATAAATCACATTAAGAAACTTTCTTACTTTCACCTCCGTTACATATCCCATGTTCGCTCCTTCCTCTCATTTTCTAACGCTGAGAAACTTGTCCATGCTTTTATCACATCCCGCATCGATTATTGTAATTCCCTACTGGCAGGTGCCCCTTCTAATCTTATATCACAGCTCCAGCTTATTCAAAACTCAGCTGCAAGAGTCCTTACTCGAACCAGCAGCAGCGAGCACATCACACCCATCCTGCTCCGTCTTCACTGGCTCCCTGTGTCCTACAGAATCGAATATAAAATCCTACTAATAACCTACAAAGCCTTAAACAACCTTGCGCCAAACTACATCAGTGACCTTCTCCATCACTATGTGCCTGCCCGCCCACTAAGGTCCTCTGATTCTGGTAATCTTGTTGTGCCCCACGCTAATCTACACTCCATGGGTGACAGGGCCTTCAGCTGTATAGTGCCCAGACTCTGGAATGACCTACCGAAATTAATCAGGTCAGCTGACTCCATGAATTCTTTTAAAAAACAACTCAAAACTCATCTGTTCAGGAAGGCTTTTAGCTCGACTTGACTTTATTACCTTTCTCTCAGTTTACTTCTCTGTCAAGATGCTAATGTAACCTCTGTGTGTGTGTGTGTGTGTGTGTGTGCGTGTGTGTGTGTGTGTGTGCGAGACCATCAATTATGTTGTCTGTTTTTTTTTTTTTTCAGAATTTACTGTCTTAATCTTCTTTATTTATTTATCTGGTTTGTACAATGCTATATACTGTATACACTGCTGTTCTTTATTATATTCTGTAAGTGCCTTGAGCATGGGAAAGGTGCTATATAAATAAAATGTATTATTATTATTATGAGGACCTGCCACCCAGATGAGCTGGTCCCTGCCTTACACTTGGTGCTTCCCGGGGCAGCTCCAGATTTCTGTAATCTGAATTGGATTACACAGATTTTAAAAATAGATGGATGGATTTCAAAAATTTACAAAATCAATCCACTTTTCAAAAACCTAAGCAAAAATAAAATATCCACTTATGTAGTTCTTAGTATCTTATTAAGTAAGTGAATTTCCCATTGGGATTTATAAAGTATCTATCTATCTATCTATCTATCTATCTATCTATCTATCTATCTATCTATCTATCTATCTATCTATCTATCTATCTATCTATCTATCTATCTATCTATCTATCTATCTATCTATCTATCTATCTATCTAAGCAGAAACTCATGACACCGTCAAGCACGATAAGTATACACCTTAAATTGTATTGTCATACATTCAGATACATTTGTTAATTGGTTAATTTGAATGCAGTGTACTGCCAAGTGCTGTTGGCTAGTATTTGATTTCTTATAAAATTTCCTTTTAATCAATTTCTGCACTTCTGTACAGTACTACAATGACTCCCTCCCCTGGTGCACAAGAGACTGACAAGGATGTTCATGCATCTGTGACTTTTAACAAGAATACAAATGCATAAAGTACTCTAGAGACCAAAAATGAAATCAATTACAATGATTTCACAAGCTGGAATCTTTACATTATCTACAACTACAGTTTAATTCCGTACCTCTAGACTGTCAACCTTTATCTTTTTTCTTATTCAACAAACAGAATGAAAATAAGAAAGAAAGGAAATATTCACAAAATATCAATGCAATGTGGTAGAGAAGAGTCAGGCATATGGATGTACAAAGAGCACCATATCTATGAAACCTCAACAATTCTGATTATATGTCTTAATAATGATAAAAGTACTGAATACGTAAAACAAGTCAATGTCACAGTAACATACTGTAAATTACCATTCTCAAACCCACATGATCCAATTCAGGATTAGGGGAGGTAAAGCCTGGGTACAAAGCAGGAAGCAGCCATGAATGGTACACCAGTTCATTGCAAGGCCTGCTCACACACACACGCCTAAATTCACATGGGCCAATTTAAAATCACAAATTAACACAAAATGCACACCTTTTAGAATGTGGGAGGAAAACTGGAGTACCTAGAGAAACACTTATACAGACATCAGAACTACGTACCAACTTTTCACAGGCAATGATGGCACATGTTGAGCGCAGGATGCTCTATCTGTGCTGTATGCTACGCACAGAACTACCTCGGCTTCCTAAAAGTCAAAACTTAGAAACATATCACACAGAAGCAATATGCAGTTTTATTGCTCTGAGGCAATCCTTTCATATGTGGTTTACTACAGATAGTCCTTTGTTCATTTTCTGAAACCTCATTTTTCATTACATAGGCAAATGGAATTGGAGTCTAGAAACAACAAGTGAAAGACAAGAGCAAAGCTGAGATACAGTATACCAATCTGCTACAAGGATCACTCAGACACAGACACCAACACTCCATGCCTAGTCATCAGTTAACCTAACATACATCTTCGCCACTGGTAGGGAGTATCCCTGCTACCCTTGAAAATCAGGGGTGAACTCTAGGCCCAAGGGGCCTACTCACCGGACCTCTACAAAGCCAGCCACAAACACATTTAATTTTTGAACGCAGAGATTCAGATTTTGTGTATTTTTAGACTAAACAGAACAATGAGAAACTAATGTGTCACACTGTGTGACATCACAAGAAATAGACAGGTAGGCACAATAATACTTGAAAACTGCTTAAGTTAGCCAACAATAACATCTATGTTTAAATCAATCATCACAGAGCAGATCACATTAGGTCAGCGTTTCTCAACCTTTAAGTATTTGCGACCCGAGTTTTCATAACAGTTTTAATCGCGCCCCCCTAACGTTTTTTTGAAACCCTAATAAAATGTATTCCTATATTTTTTGCTGCCGATACACCGCTACAAGTTTAAAATTTCCCTATGAATAGCGAAATTACGCCACATATGGCAACATTCATGCCCCCTTTTTTGTTACTTCTAGGGGGGCGCGCCCCACAGTTTGAGAACCGCTGCATTAGGTGAATCTAGTATTGTTGCAAACTTGACAGAAGAGGCTTCTTTTCCTTGACCTCCATGACAACCTCTTCTCATTGCAGATGACTAAGCGCCTATTAATAAAGATGTGATGAGAATTCAATGGACTTCACTCTTGAAGAGATATCTGTTGCTCTCCACAGTATGAAAACCGATAAAGCCCCAGGCTTTGACGGTATACACACAGAATTCGTAAAAAATAACGGAACCTACATGAGATGATGGCTAGTAATGTTTCTCACTAACATCCTGAATACTGGAAGCTGCATTAATATTTAAAAAAACTGAAAATCATAGCCATTCTTAAACCTGGAAAACTGATAGGCAGGGTGGACCATTATAGGCCTATTTCTCTTTCGAGATCTTGTTATAAACTCCTTGAAAGGCTAATTCTGAATAGGTGCAAGTGGGGTGTAGACATGGAAAAAACTGGATCAACCAAGTAGTTAGCTTTACAACACACATAAAAGCCGGATTTCAGGAGTATTTTAAAACAGTGTTTGTGTTTGTCTGCTGCCTATGACACCATCTGGAGAGATGAGATGCTCTAACAGCTATCAGTTGCTATCAGATGCTCTAAAGCTAACAGTTTCTCAGAGTATTTCCCTGCAAAAAGCTACCTCATCTTCTTAAAATTACGCTGTGCGACAGAACAATTTAAGTGACCATGGTTCAAGCAATGACCATACCAAAAAAATGTAAAAATTGACTTCCACTCCTTGTACCTATCTTGTTTAACCTACATATTGCAGATATGCCAAATACAACACCCAGATGCAGATGACCCAGCAGTTGCTGTCCTTCACAAAACTTTTGTAACAGCAGAAGAGACATTTGCTAGGGATTTAAGAATCATCTGGGATTTCATTGTGGAGACTAACAGCAGATCCAAACAAAACTGAATGCCCGTGTTTCCAATTGAACAATAAAATGGCAAACTGAGAACTTGAGATTTATTTTAACAATACACAACTCAAATGCTCAAATATAATTTAACACCCAAGTATCTAGGAATCACTCTCAACATTCAGGCAGTACTTCAATTACATAGCTGCCAAAGTTCACACAAGAAATAATATCTTAGTGTGGAATATGTTTGTAGCAAACACTGTGAGGAAAATACTGACGCAGTTCACTCCAATAAAGGGTGCATTTATTTAACTAGGGGGCTTTGCCCCATGCTCGCTTCGCTCGCCAACCCCCGTTTTTGGTTTTCCGGATACACACTTTTAAGATTTTTTTTTTTGTTTGAACTGTTGCTATTTCATTAGTTTCACTTTTATTTCAGAACTTCTGTAAAAACAATATTTGGAATCTTTCAAGTCCCAATGTGCTGAATCTTTTTAATGAGGTCAGTGAGACATGTGTTTAATAACTTTGTACCATAATTCAGGATAGGTTTCTCTGTTTGGAATTTCAGCACAAACAAAACGATCTACAGTACATCATCAGCAGTTAATAATTATTTTTACAAAGTAACCAATAAATACATGTGAGGAAAACACGTTTTTGAAATTCTCTTGACTTAAACTTCAAAGCCTTACAATATTTACATACTTCTGACACATCACCTATGTCCATATATTCAATCTCTATTCGCCTTTTCATTATTTCTCCGAGTAAAAATTTCTCTTTGTTTGCGCTAATGTGATGTTTACTGTCTTTGTTTTGACACTGTCGTCTTTTTCTGCTTTCATATTCTGTATCTTGCTCTACATGTGTTTCGCACCAGGTTTTTTTTTGAGTCTTTTGAATTCCAGTTTTCATTATCTCTAACCTGCTCTGCATGTGTTTGGCCCCCTTGTTTTTTAACCTCTTTATGACGTTTTACTTTGTTTTCTACTCTGTCTTTTATTTCTGACCTCGCTTTATCCTGCTTTTTTTCACTGACATCTGGTCTGTGGTGATTATTTTCCCTTTTTTGAGTAAAAATGTCCGTTTGTTTGCGCTACTGCGATTTTTACTTTCTTTTTTTTATACTTTCTAATTTTCCTACTTTCATATCTTTAACTTTCTCCACATGTGTATCGCGCCAATGTTTTTTTTTTTGAGCCTTTCAAATTCCACTGCTTTCATAATCTCTAACTTGCTCTGCATGTGTATAGCGCCAACGTCCGAATTGGACGTGCTTTTTTTCAATTCCACTTGTTCCCAGTTGATAATTACTTTCCTTATTTTCTGAATTTGCACCGAGATTATTCGTTTTCTTTTTTGTCTCTCCCACACTTTTGAGTCTCTTTTCTCCGTGCTGCTTTCTTCTTTGCTTAGTCATATACGTTTCATTTTTAACGTATTGTCCTTAAAAGCTTTATATGCGCTGAGAGCCCTGGATCTGTGTGTGTTCAAAGCCAAAAAATGACTGAGAGTTTTAATGACCGTGGTCTTATTTGGTTGTAAGTAGGGCGTGTCTTGCAAGAATCTCATGTTCTATGTCATCGCGAGACGGTCCTGGGTCAATCTCTTGGCACAAAGTCTCATATTTAAGGTCCCCGCGAGACGCTCCGTGGCCAATCTCTTTAGTCTCGTGGGTCTTTTAAGTGTCTTCGTGATCTTCACATGAAGATCACATCTCATCCCCCTAGTGTTTCTCTCCAGGATTTTTTTTTATAATAGAGAGATAATGACAAATCATCCCTCTGTACCTGGATGCTTAAAATCTCTAGTCTCACATTCTTCCCACTGTTATGGCAAATGAGAAACGCTAAATAAAAAAACAAACATACAGGTGCTGGTCATAAAATTAGAATATCATGACAAAGTTGATTTATTCAGTAATTCCATTCAAAAAGTGAAACTTGTATATTAGATTCATTCATTACACACAGACTGATGTATTTCAAATGTTTATTTCTTTTAATGTTGATGATTATAACTGACAACTAATGAAAGTCCCAAATTCAGTATCTCAGAAAATTAGAATATCAATTAAGACCAATGCAAAAAAAAAAGGATTTTTAGAAATGTTGGCCAACTGAAAGGTATGAACATGAAAAGTATGAGCATGAACAGCACTCAATATTTAGTTGGGGCTCCTTTGGCCTGGAGTACTGCAGCAATGCGGCGTGGCATGGAGTCGATCAGTTTGTGGCACTGCTCAGGTGTTATGAGAGCCCATGTTGCTCTGATAGTGGCCTTCAGCTCTTCTGAATTGTCGGGTCTGGAGTATTGCATCTTGCTCTTCACAATACCCCATAGATTTTCTATGGGGTTAAGGTCAGGCGAGTTTGCTGGCCAATCAAGAACAGGGATACCATGGTCCTTAAACCAGGTACTGGTAGCTTTGGAAACTGTGTGCAGGTGCCAGGTCCTGTTGGAAAATGAAATCTGCATCTCCATAAAGTTCGTCAGCAGCAGGAAGCATGAAGTGCTCTAAAACTTCCTGGTAGACGGCTGCGTTGACCTTGGACCTCAGAAAACACAATGGACCAACACCAGCAGATGACATGGCACCCCAAACCATCACTGACTGTGGAAACTTTACACTGGACCTCATGCGACGTGGATTCTGTGCCTCTCCTCTCTTCCTCCAGACTGTGGGACTTTGATTTCCAAAGCAAATGCAAAATTTACTTTCATCAGAGAACATAACTTTGGACCACTCAGCAGCAGTCCAGTCCTTTTTGTCTTTAGCCCAGGCGCAACGCTTCTGACACTGTCTCTTGTTCAAGAGTTGCTTGACACAAGGAATGCGACAGCTGAAACCCATGTCTTGCATACGTCTGTGCCTGGTGGTTCTTGAAGCACTGACTCCAGCTGCAGTCCACTCTTTGTGAATCTCCCCCACATTTTTGAATGGGTTTTGTTTCACAATCCTCTCCAGGGTGCGCTTATCCCTATTGCTTGTACACTTTTTTCTACCACATCTTGTCCTTCCCTTCGCCTCTCTATTAATGTGCTTGGACACAGAGCTCTGTGAACAGCCAGCCTCTTTAGCAATGACATTTTGTGTCTTACCCTCCTTGTGCAAGGTGTCAATGGTTGTCTTTTGGACAACTGTCAAGTCAGCAGTCTTCCCCATGATTGTGTAGCCTACAGAAATGGACTGAGAGGCCATTTAAAGGCTTTTGCAGGTGTTTTGAGTTAATTAGCTGATTAGAGTGTGGCACCAGGTGTCTTCAATATTGAACCTTTTCACAATATTCTAATTTTCCGAGATACTGAATTTGGGACTTTCATTAGTTGTCAGTTATAATCATCAACATTAAAAGAAATAAACATTTGAAATACATCAGTCTGTGTGAAATGAATTAATCTAATATACAAGTTTCACTTTTTGAATGGAATTACTGAAATAAATCAATTTTGTCATGATATTCTAATTTTATGACCAGCACCTGTATACTTGACATGACTGGTCTTGCTCTTTCCCCCATCACATAGCATAACCAGGATGTCCAATCGCCCTTCCCACTGTCATGCTCCCTCTACAATCCACCAAAGACCAATCACTATATTTTACATAAGGATGCTATTAATTCTCCCCTCTGAAAGTCTCTGCCTGCATTCTTGAATCTTCCCATATTGCTGAATGTGCCACAAACCTTCAGTGTACTTTTGCGACAGGGCTCTGTCAAACAGGCATCCAACCCAACCCATCTTCAGGATAATCTGCTGGCTGCAGTAGTTTTACCCCAAATGGCAACAAATCGGTGAGAACAGCACAAGTTTAATTTAATTTGGTCTCTGAAAAAACATTTATTTGAATATTTCTGACTTCACTAGAAAGGTAGGTAGGTTTGAAATAAATATCTTTTTTTGAGTAGGGGTCCAACTTTCACTTTTGTAGAGGTATGCACCACATAAATGATCTTCAGGATATGAGAGGAAACCATAGATTCATGGAGACAAGAGGCTGACCTTCACACCAGGCTGAAAAAATAACTGGCCTGCTGTTTCTTTAAATGTGAAACGTGCGGCTTGGCTGTTTATTCAATGAAAACCATGGCGTGAGAGCTAACAGATCCACTGCACATTCATACACGTCCATCTCATATGTGTTCTCGGGGTGAAGGATTGGTTTATCACCCAATAACCCTCTTTTAAAGCTTTCTGAATACTTCTTAGTTGGTATTCCAATGATCTCTATTCTATTAAAAATAGATATGAGCAGCAGGGAGCCCTTTGCAGCACGGAGACTGTAGATGACTAAACACACAACAGCAGATGTTTTATAATGATCTGTAATTGAAAATATAAGGTGCAGATTAGGCAGAGACTGCATATGGCAACTTCAGTCACAGAATGAAATAGCCATCCTTATGTTTAATCAGCCCCTTTTGGAAGTGAAATGAGATCATTAAGGGCTAATGTGACAAAGCACTTCAGCGTAGAAAGCACTTCTCATGTATGACCTCTTAGCTACAAGTATATTGCTCTTTCTTTTCATTACTAACATAAAATTAGCCTACGATCTTGTGCCCTTCACTACTGTGGTCTTGAGAGTAAGGAAGGGAAAGGAGAGGAACTGCACCGGTATTAGTGGTTATGGACGTAACTAATCTGGTATTTGAAGTCTGCACATTCTCCCTACACATGTGTGTGTTCTTCTCCAGATACTCCACTTCTCAATTCACATTCTAAAGACTGGTAACTCTAAACCGGACCATTATCAGTGAGTATGAGGGTAGGCATTAATATACATGGTGATGGACTGGTGTCCTGTCTACAGCTGCATCCTGCCTTGGGCCCAATGCTGTCAGAGCAGGTCCTGAACTAGACAGGTGATTTAAGAAATTATTAATTACACTTGCGTATGTAGCCCTTTTCTAACCTACTGAAACCATACTATATAGAGAGTGGGGAACCACTTTAACTACAACTAGTGTGTAGTATCCGCCTGGATAATGTGACAGCAGCCATTCTTGCACCACAACGCTTACCGTGATGGTGAAGAGGTAAGAGAGATCGCCAGTTACAAATGTGGGGTGATTAGAAGGCCAGAATGACCAGGCCATGATGTGCAATTTAGCAGGGACATTGGGAAACATCCTCCACTTTACGAAAGATTCCCGGGTATCTTTTATGACCACAGAGCGTCAGGACCTCAGTTTTACATCTCACCCGAAGGACGTACCAATCTTAACAGCTCAGTGTCCCAATCATTACACTGGGGTATTAGCATTCACGCACAGACCACAGGGTAAGCACCCCCTGCTGGTGTCACCAACACCTCCTCCAGCAGCAACCCAAGCTTGTCCTAGATGGTCTCTCATCCAAGTATTGGTCGGGCCCAAACATACTAAGCTTCAGCTGGATTACTTGCTATGAAGTAGAGCTGGGATGGTTGTTGGACAAAACAACATGAGTATACTTTTATGGTATAGTTTATAGAACCTGTACTCAAATGTACAGTTCTAAGAGGGATGAGATTTTTCTGGTGTTATTTTTATAACGTCAATTACAATGTTGGACTAATAAGCAGTCATCTGTGCCTTTTGATAATTTGCATGATTAATAAAACAAAAATATGACTATGAACTGTGAAAGTAATGGAAGGAGTAGCTAAAGGTAACCGAAGGTGAACCCTACAAGTGAATGCAGTTCAGGACCATGAGAAGCCCAAACCTTTCCTGGCAGCAAAGTATGCAAGATGAGAACTAATCCTGAATGGGGAGTCAGTCCATCACAAAACAGACTCATGTCCACACACACACTCAAACATACTAAGTGTATTTACAGTTGCCTATACACCCAAGACGCCTTTGTCCAGGTGGGTTTGTTCTGGGACACTCCGATTTTATATGAGTGTGCCCTACAAGTACCTGGCACCCCATTCAGTGATTGTTCCTCCCTTGCAGTCAAAGATGCTAGACAAGTCCTGAGCCCACCATAATCCTGAACTAGATGTACTATCAGACAGTTTGATGTTGTAAAGGAATGTGTGGAGAGATGGGTGTCCCGGCCGGGCTGTTGAATGGTGTTTTTCCTGGTGAGGAGGCCTTTGGATAGATAGATAGATAGATAGATAGATAGATAGATAGATAGATAGATAGATAGATAGATAGATAGATAGATAGATAGATAGATAGATAGATAGATAGATAGATAGATAGATAGATAGATAGATAGATAGATAGATAGATAGATAGATAGATAGGACTTTATTTGTCCCTAGGGGTAAAATTGGCTTTTTACAGTCGCTCTTTAAATAAATAAATACATACATAAGCATATATATATATATATATATATATATATATATATGTGTGTGTGTGTGTGTATATATAAACACACACACACACACGCGCACGCACACGCACAATGGTTTGAATGCACACCAGAATGACTGCTGTTGGTGTAAAGGACCCCAGTAGTGTTTCTTGACACACTTCTCCTGAATGATTCATGGGCTGAAAGTCCTCTGTTTTGCCATGTCGTGGACAGGATGTGCAACATTGTTCATAATGGCACTCAGTTTGGTTTCAATTCTCCCCTTTCACCATTACCTCCATGGGGTCCGGAGTGTGTCCCATAACTGAGCCTCTCCTGTTTTTTTTTGATAGATAGATAGATAGAACTTTACTTTTAATTAGCGTGATAATATGATGGGCGTCTCTTGAAGTGATGTTACCAGCTCAGCACACCGCGGCTTAGAAAATCACACTGGCCATCAAAGAGTTGTAGAAGATGTGAAGGATGTCACTTCCCACATTAAAGGTTACGCAGTCCCTTAAGGAAAAAGAGCCTGCTCTGCACTTTCTTATATAGTTCCTCTGTGTTCTGAGACTCCCAAATACTGTGTACTTGGACCCTCAAGAGCTTGAAGGTGTGGGCCACCTCTACATTCACTTCCTGAATGGTGACCAGACATAGAAGCTCTTTGGTACAGCAAAAGTCAATAAACAGTTCCTTGGTTTTGTTGACTTCAAGGTGCAGGCAATTCTCTTTGCACCAAGAAACAAAGAACTTCACCTGACTCCTGTACTTTTCTCATCCCCCTTATCAATATACCATAAGTAAGTTGAGCTTTCATTTGAGAATTTTCACAAGTGATTTGACCTGGTGTTATATGTATAGTTCGATGTGTACAGAGTGAAGAGAAAAGGAGACAGGACTGTTCCTTGTGGTGCTCCAGTGTTGCTCACATCCGTATCAGTAACACAGTCCTTGAATCTCACCAACTGCAGGTTGCCTGAGAGACAGTCTGTTATCCAGGACACCATAGGCTCATCCACCTGTACTTATCTGAATTTACCCCTTAACAGGGATGGCTGGATTGTACTGAAGGCGCGGGAGAAATAAAACACCCAGTCCTCACAGTGTAGCTAACTTTGTCCAGGTGAGAATAAGCCTTGTGGGGCAAATGGATAATTGCATCTAAAACTCTAATCTTTGTCCAATAGTCAAACTGTAATGGGCGCAGGTGGTCTATAACAAGAGGACTCATATACTGCAGAACTAGCTTCTCAAAGGACTTCATGATATGAGATTTACAGTAAGTGCCACTGGTCTGTAGTCATTAGGTGAGTACATTAGCCATTTTTCCCACATACAGTATGTCAAAGCCCCTTTACAAACAGGGCCCAGTGGTATGCCAAGTCACCCTGATGGCAGATCTGGCCATGGTATTATGGCTTCCATGCTCTGACAGCCCCAGTGAATGAGTGGGTTTCCCCAATAACTGACTCTTACTTTGTCCAGGTTGATGTATACCTTGTAACTCTATCCTGGAAAAGCAGTTTTAAAAAATGAATGAAGTTATAACGGTTTTGGAAGGTATTGGGAAATTGCTATGTCAATATATTATTTTGGATTACATAGTGAGCGGCCATATCACATGCACTTCAGAAGAGGTCATCCAACTGAAGCTCAGCATGTTAGGGTCTGGCCAGTACTTGGATGAGAGACCATCTAGGAAAAAATTGGGTTGCTGCTGTAAGAGGTGTTGGTGAGGCCAACAGGAGGTGCTTACCCTGTGGCCTGAATGTGGATCCCAATGCCCCAGTGCATTGACAGGGACACTGTGCTGTAAAAATGGCACCGTCATTTGGATAAGATGTAAAATCGAGGTCCTGACTCTCTGTGGTATTAAAAGATCCCATAGCATTCTTCGTAAAGAGCAGGGTGTATTCCAATGTCCAGGCTAAATTGTATACCATGGCCTAGTTGTTCTGCCCTGCCTCATCATCTCCTGTCTCATATTGGCATTCTGTAATCTCTCTCACAACTTCATCACCATCAGCTCACGTGTTGTGAGTGTACTGGCACCTAAATGGCTGCCGTCACATCATGCAGGTGGATGTTACACATTAGTGGTGGCTGAGTGAGTAGTGAGAGAAGCGGTACATACAGTTAGGTCCATAAATATTTGGACAGAGACAACTTTTTTCTCATTTTGGTTCTGTACATTACCACAATTAATTTTAAATGAAACAACTCAGATGCAGTTGAAGTGCAGACTTTCAGCTTTAATTCAATGGGGTGAACAAAACGATTGCATAAAAATGTGAGGCAACTAAAGCATTTTTTGAACACAATCCCTTCATTTCAGGGGCTCAAAAGTAATTGGACAAATTAAATAACTGGAAATAAAATGTTCATTTCTAATACTTGGTTGAAAACCCTTTGCTGGCAATGACAGCCTGAAGTCTTGAACTCATGGACATCACCAGATGCTGGGTTTCCTCCTCTTTAATGCTCTGCCAGGCCTTTACTGCAGCGGCTTTCAGTTGCTGTTTGTTTGTGGGCCTTTCTGTCTGAAGTTTAGTCTTCAACAAGTGAAATGCATTATCAGTTGGGTTAAAATCAGGGGCCTTATGTATAAACGGTGCGTACACACAGAAATGTTGCGTACAAACATTTCCACGCTCAAATCGCGATGTATAAAACCTAAACTTGGCGTAAAGCCACGCACATTTCCACGGTACCTCATACCCTGGCGTAATTTCTCCGCTCGGTTTTGTAGACTGGTGACACCCAGCGTCAACGCAGTGCTACTGTTCCTGTGTGGTCAACCTTTATTTCTTAGATCCACATTCCTTACGCGGCTTTATAAATACAGTACACTGAAACTAACTGCATAATGTTTATTAGTGTAATACATCTGATTGTAATTAACCTGCAGCAATATAATGGTCCAGGGAATAGCCATAGTATTCCAAATACCATAACTGCTTTAGCGTTGTTACTCTCAATGCATCTTCTTCCTCTTTCAGCTGCTCCCGTTAAGGGTTGCCACAGCAGATCATCTTTTTCCATATTGCTCTCACTGCACCACTTGGAGTATTTATATCACTGTATCTGAGTGGGGAATCACAGCAGCAGCTGATCGGAAAGAGAATTATCTGTATACAGCATGAAGCAGACGCTGCCTCAGCCACAACAAAACACTTTAGAGACTTTCCTGTACGGACTTCGCGGTTTAGAAAAAGTTTCATCCCAAGAACTAAAAATGCACTAAATCAGTCCATCAAGTGCTCCTTGTAGAACTGTTTGGACTTATAAGTACAATCATCTCACTGTAAACTTGCACTACAGTTGTAATATTGCACAACCTGCGCCACTTTATAAAGCGCGTATTTATATATGATGACGATATCATTTTTAAGATGAAATGCAGCAAAATATGTTGATTATATTATACAGATAAAACTTCATTTAAATAATCTGTATTGTTAATAATTAAACATGTGAGGACACGGTGCCGCAGCGCTAGCTAGTTCAGGGATTGTTCCTGCATTGTGTTGTATTCTTGCTGGTGCTGACACGACACTGGAAGGATAGATGGATAGAATAATTAAACACGTACTACGGAGATATTTCAATGTTCCTTAAAAGTTTTGAAGAATCTGCGTTCTAAGCTTACAGATGGCTTCACGTCTATTACAGAGCTGATTGTGTGGCGATTGGGTATTTGGAGAAAGAAAAGTAAGGACAGGAATTGGAGGTTAGTACGTTTGAAAGAGACAGTACTGCTGTGATAAATTATTTAATTTAAGGTCGCGCATGGCGCAGCAAGCCTCTTGCGTGAGACATGAACAAGCACTGCGCCACCGTGTTCCCATGTTTAATAACATGCTTTAACTCCTATCATCATGAAAAAGATATCACGTATACATCTCAGTATTTTAATTATTCAGAGAGCTGTAATATCACGAATGTAATGGATTCTGTGTCCTGTCGGAGAAAAAGCCCGTTTAAGTAGCAGGTAGTGATTCACACACAGAGGACATAGAAGATCAAATACAGAACAAAGCATTTAATGTGCTACTTTAATTACAATGGGATTTGAGAAACTAGTAAATTAAATGATTTTAAGATGAAGTTTATGATGTTCTACTTTAATAGCAAAATAAACTATGTGATTAAGGAAATTTCGCAATTAAAGTTGACATTTCGTGCTTTTTTCCCACTGTGTGCCTATTTTTTTCGTCTGTACCCTAATAAGCTTTCATATGACACTCAGACGGTGGGCTACGACTCGCCTTTTCACTGCGACTTTGATAAGTGATTTCTTTTTTATTTCGGGCACTGTGCGACTTTGTGAACTTGAGCTTTCGAGTTTCTCTGACACTCTGTCACTCGATCAACTTCATTTTGTTGATTATACCACTGTTTAAACCAACAAATAGTAAGTTTTTCCTTTGCCTCCATTTGGTATTCGCTGAAATTCTTATATTTTCCCCCGTGCTTTTCCCATTGTCTTTTTACAGAAGGCTGAGCTTAAGGGCTATTTATATTGATTTGCATATTCAAAGAGGCGTAATACTGGGAGGAGTTGGGGCGGAACAGAAGGCGCATGCACGTACGTTACTTTTCACGCTGATAGGAATTTATGTAGCGGAAGAACATGGAAGTTTGTGTATGTACAGATTCCTGCATCTGGATTTTTCTGTGCGTACGCACATTCCCGCTTTTGTGCTTACGCCATGTTATAGTGTGAGTTCTACGCACGGCGTTATGCATGAGGCCCCAGGTGACTGACTTGGCCATTCTAGAATTTTCCACTTCTTTGCTTTAATAAACTCCTGGGTTGCTTTGGCTGTATGTTTTGGGTCATTGTCCATCTGTATCATGAAACGCCGCCCAATTAATTTGACTGCATTTAGCTAGATTTGAGCAGACAGTATGTCCCTGAACACCTCAGAATTCATTCGGCTGCTTCTGTCCTGTGTCACATCATCAATAAACACTAGTGTCCCAGTGCCACTGGCAGCCATGCACGCCCAAGCCATCACACTGCCTCCACCGTGTTTTACAGATGATGTGGTATGCTTTGGATAATGAGCTGTTCCACGCCTTCTCCATACTTTTTTCTTGCCATCATTCTGGTAGAGGTTGATCTTGGTTTCATCTGTCTAAAGAATATTTTTCCAGAACTGTGCTGGCTTTTTTAGATGTTCTTTAGCAAAGTCCAATCTAGCCTTTCTATTCTTGAGGCTTATGAGTGGCTTGCACCTTGTAGTGCACCCTCTGTATTTACTTTCATGCAGTCTTCTCTTTATGGTAGACTTGGATATCGATACGCCTACCCCCTGGAGAGTGTTGTTCACTTGGTTGGCTGTTGTGAAGGGGTTTCTCTTCACCATGGAAATGATTCTGCGATCATCCACCACTGTTGTCTTCCGTGGACGTCCAGGTCTTTTTGCGTTGCTGAGTTCACCAGTGCTTGCTTTCTTTCTCAGGATGTACCAAACTGTACATTTTGCCACTCGTAATATTGTAGTAATTTCTCGGATGGGTTTTTTCTGTTTTTGCAGCTTAAGGATGGCTTCTTTCACCTGCATGGAGAGCTCCTTTGACCGCATGTTGTCAGTTCACAGCAAAATCTTCCACATGCAAGCACCACACCTCAAATCAACTCCAGGCCTTTTATCTGCTTAATTGATAATGACATAACGACGGACTTGACCACACCTGCCCATGAAATAGCCTTTGAGTCATTTGTCCAATTACTTTTGAGCTCCTGAAATAAAGAGATTGTGTTAAAAAATGCTTTAGTTGCCTCACATTTTTATGCAATCGTTTTGTTCACCCCACTGAATTAAAGCTGAAAGTCTGCACTTCAACTGCATCTGAGTTGTTTCATTTAAAATTCATTGTGGTAATGTACAGAACCAAAATTCAAAAAAAGTTGTCTCTGTCCAAATATTTATGGACCTAACTGTAAATGTAAAGAATTATTATTATTGCTACTGTAGTTTTTTAAGTGATAAATTGATGTGTTTGCTCCAGTTTCCGAATCTAACACATAGACAATAGAACATTCAGTATCACAAGGGTGTTTTTATAATTATTATTACCCATTATAATGTGTGTAATCTTTTAGCAGCTAAATGGAATATTAACACCCCATTAACATACTGGTTTACTACAAGTTTAACGGAGTATGTACTTTTTCAGGGTGTTATGGCAGTGAAATTCATTTGTTACTGTATTTGCCTTAATTTCATTATCACTGTGGTTCATCAATACAACATGAACCCAATGTTTCTTTTGAAAAACCTCCTAAGAGGACTTCAGACCATTTTTTAAGACCCGAAAGAGACATGAATTTCCCTGGAGAGTCATTTCAGGGCAGGGGATCTCTAAAATATTGACAATTGTTCACTTATAGTGTATTACTGTTTCTCTATTTAAGACTGCAGATGGTAAAACACAGGTCAGTCAAAGATTCACACGTACTGTTGATGCAGTAAGGCTGATATTGTGCTTCAAAAAAACTAAAATCCACCAAACTGAGCACTCGACCTGCTTTCCCCACACAATTCAGACGGCTACCTGACAACAGAGCTCAGTCTGAAGTGGTTCCTCATAGTTATTAAAATAGCGGTAAACATTTGGAAGTGATCCAGAATGACAACTTTATAATGGCACTAATGAATTCTTGCCAAATTGAAAAAAGGTTCTAAATTGTTCTTTGCAAAAAAAAAAAAAATTTGCTTAATATGCCTTCATTATTTTATTCAGGTGGGCAAAGTGCATTAGGATTGCTTCAGTTAAGCAAAATTAGTTTTTTGTATAAATAAAAGTATAACATGAAATTCCAGCAACCTTAACATTTCTTTTTAAAAAACCTACTAAGGGCACCAAACACCCTCTTAGGATACAACAATAATTTTTCATTGCAATTAAAAAAAATCATTGCACATTAAAGAAAATATTAAACTGTTCTTGACAAACATGGCACCCAGTCCAAGGTGTGTTCCTACCTTGCGCCCTGTGCTCGCTGGGAATTGCTCCAGCAGACTAAGCAGGTTAGAAAATGACTGACTGGACACAGGTCTCTGTTGTAGGCTGCGGTACAGTTCCATTTTAGTTACCCTATATGTGTGTTGGCTATCAAGGGGTGGCAGCCATAATCCAACCACACTGACAAGTAAAATCTTTGTCAACTTTTGATGACTGACAATAAACCATGACAGCCTACTTATTTTGTTTGAGTGACATAATGTGTCCAAACCACTCCCCAGAATAGTCCTAAATAAGCACCCCTGGTATTTGAACCCTAGTCCCACCTACTGCTAACTGGTGCTGTAATCTCAAGATCATGCAAGACTTTATTCAGGAGATCTCAATGGCACATGGGCTGAAATGATGACAGGTAAGAAATGAAATTAAGAAATATCCAAACCATAAAGAGGAACAGACTACAAAAGAGGAAGATGAAGAAGAATATTAAAAACTAATAAATGTTATGTGTTAGACAAATTAAATCTGGAGTGGCAGGCATTGACTAGCAGCTTTTTTGTTGGGAGGTGGCAGAAAGTGATAAACAAAGGCATTTAGGGGTCTGCTCCCTCCAAAAAGTTTACACACGGCTTGGTATGTTACAATATTGTTCTTATGATTGACTGTTTGACAACCTTACAACTTGGGTGCAGGATCTGCCCCTGAATCTATTGGTGCAGGTCTCACTGGCCCTTTACCATAAGCCAGAAGGTAGAATGAAGAAATAACTTGATTTTTTTTAATTATCAAAAATGTCTGCCTTATGATTTAGTTGTTCCCTTAATTTTATGTAGCATTAATTGATTCCTTTCTCACAATGTACGCACCCAGTTTGGGGTTTCATTACATTCAATCTTTTCCCAGAAGAACCCTGTGTTATGATAGTTATTTTTTATTTAACGCGATGCTATCTTAGATTCCAATGAGTACTGCTATTTTGTGTTATTTGTGTCTCCTGTATCTATAGTAATTTCCCAGTATTCAGAGCGAGATGTGGTGCTGATGATGTCTAAATTGGCAACGGGTTTAAAGGTCATCCAAAAAGATGGCGTGGCTTCTGACTTCTAAACTCTCTCTGTGCTTTTTTCCCTGCGATTTATTTATTTTTGATGTTTCAGTATTTGACTTTGTGCTCTCCTTTTTTGGATTTCTGATTCTTGTGCTCTGTATTTTGACAATTTGTTTGGCTCAATTTCCTGTTTCTGATTCCATGTTGGGCGGCACGGTGGCGCAGTGGGTAGCACTGCTGCCTCGCAGTTGGGAGATCTGGGGACCTGGGTTCGCTTCCCGGGCCCTCCCTGCGTGGAGTTTGCATGTTCTCCCCGTGTCTGCGTGGGTTTCCTCCGGGCGCTCCGGTTTCCTCCCACAGTCTAAAGACATGCAGGTTAGGTGGATTGGCGATTCTAAATTGGCCCTAGTGTGTGCTTGGTGTGTGGGTGTGTTTGTGTGTGTCCTGTGGTGGGTTGGCACCCTGCCCGGGATTGTTTCCTGCCTTGTGCCCTGTGTTGGCTGGGATTGGCTTCAGCAGACCCCCGTGACCCTGTGTTCGGATTCAGCGGGTTGGAAAATGGATGGATGGATGGATTCCATGTTTATCCCTGCCGACGGGACACCTTAAAAAAAGTTATTATTTTTTACTGTTATTTTGCAAAGGTATTGTGTTTAATTATGAGAACCATTGCTATCCACACTTAAGCGTTGCTGTTTCCATGGTAATATTACCCAGCAGACACTGAGGGTTGAGTAGCATGTGGCCTCACAGGATATAAAAGGTTGGCCCACATCTTCTTTCTTTATCTAAGATTTGGAATAACATAATGCACATTAGTAATCCTTTAGGTGTCTTTTTTGTTTTTTGGTGTATATAAATATCCCTTTACAATTTTTTAATCCTTTTCAGTTTACAATTTGGCATTGGTGAAAGATTTAATTTAAGGTTTAATTTCTTGGTACCAATACTTTGCTTGACTTTTTGACAACTTCCATCTCCAGGTTGTCCTTCATAAAAACATTTTCTGTCTCCTCACATGTCAGAAGAGTCTGTAAGCAATGATTATGGGGAACAAGAGAAGGTGCAAAGAGTCCAAGTGTGATTCAAGAATGGAAATTCTGTTGGCTGTTTCGATGTTGTTGTCATTTGAAAACATTAGCAATAATAATAATAATAATTCTTTCACTGTACCATGCAATTTGTTAGTGGAATAACATCAGATGAGATCTCAAACCTACAAAATCCAGTTCATGGTCATGGTGGGGATCTTTCCTGGCAGCAAAGGCTGCAAAGTGAGAAACAGATCCCACTCCATCACAAGGTTCAGTCTCGTACATATCTACACTGGCATTCACACAGGACTTGAGAGATGACATCTTACCTAACGTGCGTGTTTTTACAGATGTGGAAGAAAAACAGAGTATCCTGGAAAAAATCCATGCAGACACAGAAGGCACATGCAAACATCACACAGACAATGGCTGGGCATAGAGTTCACAGCTTGCTTTCTGGATCTATGAAGAAGCTATGCCAATCACTATGCTACCATGACTCTTGTTAGAGTGAGAAACAGAAAAAATCTTAATAAAACTATGCACATGTAGAAAAGTGTATCCATTGCAGTAGTCCAAAGTATCTGTTATTGTTGAGAATATTTCCCTGTTGACTTAGCTTTGTCTCAGTCTTCTGCTGCCTCCATCAGTATGATAGACGGGTGTTGATAGCAATGCTTAAACTGCTTCCCAAAGCGTAACAACAGTTTTATTTGATACTGAATGAAGCCTTAGCCTACCACTCAGGTTTTTGCACTGACAACACCCAAAGGCAAACTGCTAAGACACTGGTGACAGTCCATTATCAACTACCTCAATTTGTCATTTTTACTGTAGAAACTTTAATTAATTCTAACTAGTTAGCAAAATTTGGCTCTGACTCCTACTGAGAAAACAATCCAAAAATGAGAAGTAGCACTTTTAATGATTTATACTGGACTGCTAATTTGAACAAATCTATCTATTATAAAAAAAAAATCCTGGAGAGAAACAGTAGGGCGTCGAGACATGATCTTCACGTTAACATCACGGAAGACAGTTAAAAGACCCGCGAGGACCTTAAGCATGAGACATTGTGCCAAGAGATTGACCCCGGACCGTCTTGCGATGACGTAGAACATGAGATTCTTGCAAGACACGCCATACTTACAACCAATATCAAATAAGACAACGGGCAGCAAAACATTCAGTCATCTAAAGCAGGGGTCCGCGACCCACTACCGGGCCGCAGCCGTCTGACAGCCGGGCCGCGAGAGAACTGCCGGCAACGGAGACTCACTCAGACTTTTCAGAATGCTTGGTGGGCGGGGCTTTGTAGCGGCGCAGAGAGAGGAGAGAGACCGAGGTGAGAGAGTATTACAACAAAGTATTGTTACGGTCCCGACAGTTTCCCCATATGACACGAGTCTATAGAAATCGCGTTACTACGAAGTACATTCAGCAGATGCTTTCATTATAACGAAGACCTTGAAATGCCTAAATGAATCAACCACAGAGCAGTTAGATCTGTGGTCGCAGCTCAGATGTGCACGTTTGCACAACGATCCCCAAACAGAAACATTGTAAAAAAAATTCTTTCTTCGAACTTTCCTCGTACTGTTTTTTTTTTTTTTTGCTGTTTTTGTTTTCTGTGGTTTTCAGTGATACCTTTTGCTTATTGCTTGTCAACATTTGAAAAACATCCATTGGAATTTAACTCATTGTCACCCTCTTATAGAAACAGCAGACACGATAAAAACGATAACAGTGTTAATGTTTGTGATGTGCAATCTGTTAGAATGGCAAATGCAAAGCATATGTCTTTGTTATATGCAAAAAAAGAAGAAAAATCTCAGGTTGCAAACGTATGCGAACTGCTTAATAACTTAATAATAATAGAAATGTTATGTAAATTGTGTATAAAACTGCCCCCCCCACTCGACCCCCCCCCCCCCCCCCCCCCCCCCCCCCCGAACCGGTCCGTGGAAAAATTTGCATCTAATAAAGTGGTCCTTGCTGTCAAAAAGATTGGGGACCACTGATCTAAAGGATTTGAGCACACACAGATCCAGGATCTCAGCGCATATAAAGTGTATAAGGACAATACGTTATAAATGAAACATCGACGACTACGCGAAGAAGAAAGCAGCACGGAGAAAAGAGACTCAAAAGCGTTGGAGAGAAAAAAGAGGAAAAAAGAAAAAATAATCTAGGTGCAAATTCAGAAAATAAAGAAAGTAATTATCAGCCCGTAACAACTGGAATTGAAACAAAGCACGTCCAATCGGGCTCAGAATTAAAAAAACAGAGTAAAAGACAAAGTAGAATTTCATAAACACGTTCACAAACATTGGCGCTATACACATGCAGAGCATATTATGACAGCAGTGGAATTTGAAAGGCTCAAAAAAAAAAAAGCGTATGCGCGACACAAATGTGGAGAAAGTTAAAGAATATGAAAGTAGGAAAATTAGAAAGTATTAAAAAAAAGAAAGTAAAGATCGCAGTAGCACAAACAAATGGAAATTAGTACTCGAGAAAGGGAAAATAATCACCACAGACCAGGTGTCATTGAAAAACAAGCAGGACAAAGCGAGGTCAGAAATAAAAGACAGAGTAGAAAACAAAGTAAAACATCATAAAGAGGTTAAAAAACAAGGGGGCCAAACACATTCAGGGCAGGTTAGAGATAATGAAAACTGGAATTCAAAAGACTCAAAAAAAAATGTAGGCACGAAACACATACAGAGCAAGATACAGAATATGAAAGCAGAAAAAAATGACAGTGTCAAAAAAAGAAAGTAAAAATTGCATTAGCGCAAAGAAAGAGTAATTATTACTCGGAGAAATAACGAGTAATACCTCACATGCATTTATTGGTTACTTTGCAAAAAAAATGATTAACTGCTGATGATGTAGATCGCTTTGTCTGTGCTGAAATTCCAAGCAGAGAAACCTATCCTGAATTATGGTACAAAGTCATTAAACACGTCTCACAGACGTCATTAAAAAGATTCAGCACATTGGGACTCGAAAGATTCCAAATATTGTTTTTACATAAGTTCTGAAATAAAAGTGAAACTAATGAAATTGCAACAATTCAAAGAAAAAAAAATCTTAAAAGCGTGTATCCGGAAAAACAAATACGGGGGTTGGCGAGCGAAGCGGGCAGGGGGTGAAGCCCCCTAGTCAGATAAATCAATGCATGTGTTCGGCACCCTCTGGCTCGTGTCTGTTTCACAAATGTCCCGATACACAATGCACACTATGTCCTCTCCTTTCAGTATCTTCTTATACGGTATATTGTCCTTCTGGTTGGACCATGATGCACCCTTTCCTGTCTGAAGAGTGTATCTGTCTGTCTGCCTTACCCACATATTGTTACAGTTCACTCTATCTTCTCTTTTCTGACTTATACAAGGTGCACCAAAGGAACCATTGAATACGGGTTGATAACCAAGTGTCCTAAGCGATAACTAAAATACATTTTCATAAAATGAAATAAAATCATTTTTAAAACTGAGATGAAAAACTAAAACCATGGTAATCTATTAAAGTACTGTAGCTGAAAAGGACAACTGAAGCGTAGTGCTGCTGCCTCGCAGTTAGGAGACCCGGGTTCGCTTCCCGGGTCCTCCCTGCGTGGAGTTTGTATGTTCTCCCCGTGTCTGTGTGGGTTTCCTCCGGATGCTCCAGTTTGCTTCCAAAGTCCAAAGACATGCAGGTTAGGTGGATTGGCAATTCTAAATTGTCCCTAGTGTGTGCTTGGTGCGTGTGTGTGCCCTGCGGTGGGCTGGCGCCCTGCCTGGGGTTTGTTTCCTGCCTTGTGTTGGCTCCAGCAGACCCCTGTGACCCTGTAGTTAGGATATAGCGGGTTGGATAATGGAGGGATGGAATTTTCAGTTGTTGTCACAACCAGACTTAACACACAAGCTAACCTGGGCTACAGTGGCTCAAAGACATAGTCTGGCTGCCAAATATGCCAATCAAGTCTTTTTTAACTCCTTTGCTGCTACCCCTGTGATAACACATTCACCATAAGCCATACACACACCACCATCGCCAAATTTACACATCTCCCCTGAATAATGGCTAGTCACGGAGGGTGGGTTTTCACACACTGCTTACAGTGACCGGGGAAGTTGAATATGAGCAGTCAGAACGTAATGCGTGTGAAGAAGAAAGCAATTTACTGTGTGATTATAGTGACAGATCTTCACAAATAGACACATTTGTATTTTAAGGCATAACACAAAAGCCTGAAATTGAAATGTGAGAGCCAACAAAACCTTTAACTTATGGACAGAAAATTCCAAGTGAAAAATGTACAAGTTTATTTCTCAGGTGCCGGCAATTTGTTGACAACAATTAACCTGTCACCTCGCACATGGGAAATCCGTTTTTTAAAATAAAACTTTTTTGATGGATTAAAAGAGAGATTCACTAGGTCAACATATCTGGGCAGAATGTTGTTGTTGACTAATCACTTATACTTTAAAAATCAAATCAAATCAAACAATACAAATCTTGTGCAATTACTGAGTCGGCACAAAAGGTGATGTTTATTGGTAGTTTTGACAAAAGTGTCCGGAGTTTGCAAACGAGTGAAAAACTAAACCTGCCTTTTGTGAGTGTGTTTATTTATTTTTTACATTTATTCTTTGTTTTTACATTAACAGCTGAAAATTTCTGACATTTTGAAAATAATTTGGTGTTAGAATAATGTTTTAAATTTTTTTTTCCTCGCTCCTATCATTCTTTCTCCAAAAATAGATAGCTAAAGGATTACAATTTCATTGTTCTTAACATTTGACGTGCCATAAATTTAGCTTGTAAATCCTTTAGAGTTTTCTGTAGGTCTACCGGTGGTCTCCCCTGCTAGTCTTCTTCTTGCACGATCTGCTCGAGGCAGATTTACAGCTGTTTTTGGCTAGTAATCCAGTATTCCCAACACAAATTATATTTTTGAGACTTATTTTAAACAAAGTACCATTTTTTTCATCCCAGTATAACAAAGGAATTTTCCTGTTGATCAATGTCAATAAAGTCAAATGAAATCCACTGTGAATCAATGTTGTATAACAATAAAATGCAAAGACTTGCATACTTTTTGGAGGCACTGTAATAATGAATAAATATACAGACACTAAGCATATAGAAAGATATATGTCATTAGTATTCATCCGTTTAACTTTCTCAAAGCTGCTTAATCCGATTCAGTGGAGGGACGGAGCACATCCTGGCAGCACTGGCATGAGACAGAAGTCGGCTCTGGGTAGTGCACTAGTCCATTGCAGGGCAGACCCACACCTACTCAAACCAGTTTACAGTCCTCATTTAACTTAACACACACATCTTTGAGGAGGTGTGAAGAAAACAGGAGTACCTGTAGAAACACCGACACATTTGACATGACACTTGCATAAGCTGTTTTATAGACAATTGTCCTGGGAAGCCTCATAAATAGTTGAGGGGCTATGGATTTCTCTTACAGATGCATCTTGTCAGACTGAGTGAGCACAGTGGTGTGTGAGAGTGCACTCTGTGTTGGACTGGCATCCTAAACAGTGCCTGGCAAAATCTCTGGCTTTGTGCCACCCAGCTATTGAAAATGAAAGCCCAGAAAATGGATGAGCTGGATGACTATGGATTACACTAATGCTGCAGCTGCCAAACAATATTGTAGCACTTTGCAAACCCACAGAAAGGAGCATAAAAAATGCCACAGTTTTAATTTATTAATGTTTACATTTTGTTCCTGCCATCAGAGCCGTAATGATAAAAATCAAGGCCAACCAATTATTTAATTGGATCATTTCCAATGAATCATTAGCACTGAGCACCGTTCTCTCATTTCAACACATGGACCCTGCACCTGATAAGGTTCTTTCCAAACCAGGATTGGATTCTGAGGATATAATTCTCACTGTGGCACTGTGAACCCCTCACTACCATTCTTGTATACAGCGTTAAAAGCTTCCAATAATTCCTAATTTGCCTAAGGCTTTTGAAGTCCGAGTTCACAAAATGAAATCTGAAGAACGATTGTTTTTCAAAAGCCACTCGTGTTTGCCTGTTTGCTTCTCTTGCTTTGAGAACATGACATCTTTCTTCAACATCTAACTTGGAATCTGACTTGAGATTGAAATTAACACAAGTTAATGTTGCCATTTGTTTTAACTAAAAGTCTGGTATGATTTAATATTTAACGAGGACATGAATTTAGTACAACATTTTGAAACATGGATAGATTCTGACACCCTTTGATCCTGTTATTTCAAAATTAGCAGCAAGAAATTGATGTGGATTGTTGAAATAATGTGTTTGAGGTTCTTAAACTGTTTCCTTATTAGATAAAAAAAAATCCATGTATGTAATAATGTAGCACGTTACGAAATAACAGCTTTGAAAAACTCTGTGGCCAAATTAGAGGGAGATGAAACCTTAATTGTTAACAGCAGCAGCATGGCAGACATTTTCACATTATAGGGCACAATAAGACTGCTTACTGCTTTAACAAACCTAGTAATGGAAAGCCATCAAATTATTAAAACATTAAGCGTTTATTGGTAAAAACATTACTGAATTTTGCAACTTGCCTGCAGTAACATACTATATGTGTACAACAATACAAATTATCTAGCTATAGCAATTCTGAACTATATCTGAAAACAATCTGAACAATTTTGAAATATATTTTGAAAGGCAGAACATGAATACTGAGTGTAAGATGATAAAGTTATAGCCAGTTAAATCAAAGTAGCACCAAATGGCCAAAAGTGAGGTTGAGTTTAAAGTTAGAGACTTATATATTTTCTTAATGTGATCTGATCATTTTCTATCTTATTTGTTAATCCATCCCATGGCATTCAAACAGAAGCAAACCAGTTTTATATATATATATATATATATATATATATATATATATATATATATATATATATATATATATATATATATTGTGGCAGGTGACCAGGCCCCTTCTACTTATGTTAAATACTGTAATAATAACTAGCCAACCTGCGGCGTAGCATACGCCGCATACTTATGTATTGATGGGTGAACACTTCCTGAAAGACACAGTTGTCCAAATGGGGTTGGTTTTGAGGATACGACTGTAGGTGAATGAAAAGATGTAACTCTGGAGAGGGCAACATACAATACAGCGTTTTACATGCTGCATACAGCGATTCACATCCGCGACAAATATGATTCTTCTTAGATGGTGCTGGCGCGTCCACCCTTGCTTTCGAAGCATACACACTGCCTGGTCATGTGCCCGCTCGCAAGAGCAACTAACAGAGACCTGCCCACCAACTGTAAGACCATGGGATACCCCACGCAAACTGTTCTACACGCCGCATACAGCGATTCACATCCGTGACAAACATTCCTCTTCTTAGATAGTCCTGCCGCGTCCACCCTCGTTCTCGAAGCATACACACCGCCTGGTCATGTGCCCGCTCGCAAGAGAAACTCACGGTGACCCGCCCACCAACTCTAAGACCATGGCGTTTAAAACAGTTTGCGATGGTGGACGCGGTCGTGCGTCATAACCGAAAAGAATACAGTGGAACCTTGGTTCACGACCATAATTCGTTCCAAAACTCTGGTCGTAAACCGATTTGGTCATGAACCGAAGCAATTTCTCCCATAGGATTGTATGTAAATACAATTAATCAGTTCCAGACTGTACGAACTGTATGTATGTATTACAAGTGACATCAAGGGCCTTTTGAACCAGAAGAAAAGGGCCTTTAAAGACGGTGATCAGCATGAGCTCAAGCACGTGCAGAAGGAACTCCGAGTCCAGCTCAGGGCGGCGAAGGAGCAGTACAGGAGAAAGCTGGAGCAGAAGTTGCAGAACAACAGCATGAAGGAAGTGTGGGATGGGATGAAGATCATCACTGGCTGCAGCTCAAAGCGGGGTACCACCATCGAGAGAGACGTGAAGAGAGCAAACCAAATGAACATCTTCTTTAACAGGTTTGACCACCCTAACCCACTCTCACCTCGGAGTACTGCACTCTCTACACATCCTTCTGCTGATACCAACATAGGAGAGACATCCCCACCCACAATTACAGCAGCGCAAGTGAGCAGAGAGCTGAGGAAACTTCGTGCCAGCAAAGCAGCAGGTCCAGATGGAGTATCGCCACGACTGCTGAAGGTCTGTGCATCAGAGCTGGGGGGTCCTCTACAGCGCATCTTCAACCTGAGCCTGGAACAGGGGAAAGTCCCGAGGCTTTGGAAAACATCTTGCATCACCCCAGTCCCAAAGGTATCACGTCCTGGTGAGCTGAATGACTTCCGGCCTGTCGCTCTAACATCACATGTGATGAAGACCATGGAGCGGCTGCTGATTCACCACCTGAGGCCACAGGTCCAACACGCCCTCGACCCTCTGCAGTTCGCATACCAGGAGAAGGTGGGAGCGGAAGATGCCATCATCTATATGCTACATCGATCCCTCTCCCACTTGGACAGAGGCAGTGGCGCTGCAAGAATTATGTTTCTAGACTTCTCTAGCGCCTTCAACACCATCCAACCTCTGCTCCTTAGGGACAAGCTGACAGAGATGGGAGTAGATTCATACCTGGTGGCATGGATCGTGGACTATCTTACAAACAGACCTCAGTATGTACGTCTCGGGAATTGCAGATCTGACATTGTGGTCAGCAACACAGGAGTGCCGCAGGGGACTGTACTTTCTCCGGTCCTGTTCAGCCTATATACATCGGACTTCCAATATAACTCAGAGTCCTGCCACGTGCAAAAGTTTGCTGACGACACTGCTATCGTGGGCTGCATCAGGAGTGGGCAGGAGGAGGAGTATAGAAACCTCATCAAGGACTTTGTTAAATGGTGCGACTCAAACCACGTACAACTGAACACCAGCAAAACCAAGGAACTGGTGATGGATTTTAGGAGACTCAGGCCCCTCATGGACCCCGTGATCATCAGAGGTGACTGTGTGCAGAGGGTGCAGACCTATAAATACCTGGGAGTGCAGCTGGACGATAAATTGGACTGGACTGCCAATACTGATGCTCTGTATAAGAAAGGACAGAGCCGCCTGTACTTCCTTAGAAGACTGGCATCCTTCAACATCTGCAGTAAGATGCTGCAGATATTCTATCAGATGGTTGTGGCGAGTGCCCTCTTCTACGCAGTGGTGTGCTGGGGAGGCAGCATTAAGAAGAAGGATGCCTCACGCCTGGACAAACTGGTGAGGAAGGCAGGCTCTATTGTTGGCATAGAGCTGGACGGTTTGACATCCGTAGCAGAGCAACGAGCACTCAGCAGGCTCCTATCAATTGTGGAGAATCCACTACATCCATTAAACAATGTCATCTCCAGACAGAGGAGCAGTTTCAGCGACAGACTGCTGTCACTGTCCTGCTCCACTGACAGACTGAGAAGATCATTCCTCCCCCAAACTATGCGACTCCTCAATTCCAACGTTGAACATTATTCAAGTTATTGTCTGCTTTTTACCTGCATTTTTTATTACTCTTTAATTTAATATTTTTTGCTGCTGGATTATGTGAATTTCACCCTGGGATTAATAAAGTATCTATCTATCTATCTATCTATCTATCTATCTATCTATCTATCTATCTATTTATCTATCTATCTATCTATCTATCTATCTATCTATCTATCTATCTATCTATCTATCTATCTATCTATCTAAATACATATTTTAAGTTTTTAAGCACAAATATAGTTAATTAAACCGTAGAATGCACAGCGTAATAGTAAACTAAATGTAAAAACATTGAATAACACTGAGAAAACCTTGAACGACAGAGAAAACTAACACTGCAATAGTCTGCGCTATAGCGCTACCAACCGCTGGCTAAAAACACTTTTTTTTTTTTAATGAGTTTTAAGCACAGGGAAAAAATAATGAACATTTGAAAAAATCCGTAATTTAATAAACCACCAAGAAAAGTTGCATTGCAACAATGCACACTATGAACCGATTGCTGTAAACAGAAGTGAAAACAAAATCAAGCCCAGTGCATTCTTTAACTGCCTTCCTACCTTATGAGTCCAGCTCTCTCTCTCTTGCGCTGCCTGTGTGTGTGCGCGTCTGTCTCTCTCTCCCTTGCGCTGCATGTGTGTGTGTGTGCCTCTGTCTCTCTCTCGCGCTGCCTGTGTGTGTGCGCGGCTCTCCCACACGCTGCCTCTGTGCGAACCGAGGTTCCACTGAGGTTGACTAATGAAAAGTCAACGTGGCTCAGAGGTGCATGTGGAATCTAACAGAGACGAACGTGAATGACGCCCGGTGTTGTGAGTTGCTGCGTATGAGTTGGTGGGTGTGGCTCTGCGAGGTGTCGTCGTATCCAATGGTCTTAGAGTTGGTGAGCATGGCTGTCCTGCGTGCTTTCCATAGGTGGCTACTTGTCGGCGGCTTAGTGAATTATATACGGTGGGCGTGGCTGTCTTGTGTGCTTTCCATGGGTAGCTACTTGTCGGCGGCTTAGTGAATTATATATATATATATATATATATATATATATATATATATATATATATAATTCTTTGCATTTATATAGCACTTTTCTCACTACTCAAAGCGCTCAGTAATTGCAGGTTAAGGGCCTTGCTTAAGGGCCCAACAGAGCAAAGTCACTTTCAGCATTTATGGGATTCGAACCAGCAATCTTCCGATTGCCAGTGCAGTTCCCTAGCCTCAGAGCAGCCATGAACTCCTCAGTACCTCTCCGGGGATGGTTGGTGGCAGCCTCCCTGGCTAACAATGGTGCCTCAGTTTCCTGCAGGGTTCCATGAGAGAAGGAGTTCTCCACAGCCCTGTGGGGATCTGAGGTGGCCGCCAGGGGGTGCTGCATGGATCCCGGAGCCACCCTGAACAACTCTACAGCCCCGCCCGGAAGTGCAATCAGGAACAGGTGATCAAGCACCTGGAGCACTTCCGGGTGGGCTACAAAAAAGGCCAGCGACCACCACTCAGTGGCCAGATTCAGGTGGAAGGAGGACAAAGCTGTGGAGGAGTGGTGGTGAAGGAGAGAAGGGTTGTGGTTTGTGTTACTGTACTTGGGACTATGTTGTGGCTGGAGGGTTCACGGGGAAGATGTGCCTTCCATCTGAAGATGGAGTCTTTCACAGCCCTGTGGGGATCTGGGGTGGCCGCCAGGGGGAGCTGCATGGGTCTCGGAGCCCTGCTGGACAAATCTTCAGCCCCACCCGGAAGTGCAACTGGAACCAGGTGATCAAGCACCTGGAACACTTCCGGGTGGGCTATAAAAGGGGCCAGAATCAGGAGAAAGAGGACAAGGTTGCGAGGGAGGAGTGGTGGAAGAAGAGAAAGTGTTTTGGATTGCTTAGTGTACAGTGCTTGGGAATGGGTTGTGACTGGGGGGATTACGGGGAAGACGTGCCCTCCAGCTGAAGAAAAATAAAAGTTTCTTTATATTTATACGTGCCTCCGTGTCCAGTCTGTGTCGGGTCGGGCGCAATATAGTTCAATATATATATATATATATATATATATATATATATATATATATATATATATATATATATACATATATATATTGAAAACCAGGGGCACTCCAACCCCAACACAGACAGGCAGAGACACAAGTATTCACAGCACGCTTTTTATTTTTCCACGTGGGAAACGCTTCCCCCCCTTTTCCCACTTGTACAGCACAAACACAGCACCAACAAGCAAAGCACACCTTTCGCCTCCACTCCTCCTCACAGGCTTTATCCTTCTTCCTCTCAACTCTGCCATTAAGTAGTGGCGACTGGCCCCTTTTATAGGACACCCAGAAGAACTCCTTTTGGCAGCACTTCCTACTCTACCATATTTTATTAGATGTTTAGTGTACATGTCTTTATTTCAATGTCAATGTATTAAAATAAATTTGTGTTTAATTAGGAGTAGGCAGTACAAGAGGGTGACTAAAGATGCGAAAGAAAAAGTGCATGTAATATGTTTAGTTTAAGATTTCTCGTCAATTTCCAGATGAGTGATTCCAATCTAATATTTATGCTTTAGCTGACCTAGAAGAGCTCTTAGTAATACTTGACTAAACACATCAACTACTTGAGCTGTGTCATTAGTTCACTCTAATGTTTGTCTTTCCCCATCAAAGTTCCACGAATGCAATCATAGAACATCTCCTGCATATGTTATTTAGCTCTTTTTGTTTAATGGTTTCATCGTCTAGAACACAGGTGTCAAATGCCAGGCCTGGTGGGCCGCAGTGGCTGCAGGTTTTCATTCTAACCCTTTCCCTAACCAGTGACCAGTTTTTACTGCTAATTCACTTTTTTCCCCTTTATTTTAATAGCCTTGTTAGAAGGATTCAGTCCTCTGAATTGATTCATTTCCTCATTAAATGACAGCCAAAAAGAAATGAGAATTGAAACGAGCCAACAGATGACCAGCTTAAACTGGGGCTTCAGACTCCAACCAGTTTCTTAATGAGAAGTCGATGCTTGCTGTTAGTTAAACCCGTTATTTAATTCCACTGCTTGTTGCTGCTCTCGTTCTGTAACAGCAGACATTTCCAAAACTGTTGATTTTCTGTTTTTTATAAGAACATCGTCAAAGTGTTTTGGTGAGTTGAGAGATCAACCTTACTGAGACCATCACCTTTCTTTATTTTCAGATATTGTGTGATGTGGCGGCTTGTTTTGTGTCTCATTATTGTGTGGCTGCTAATTAAGGAAAAAGAGACAAGTAAAGGGCCTGAGTCAAGTTAATTAAAAGAAGTAATTAGCAGCAACAATTGGTCACTAATTAAGAAGATGGTTAGAATGAAAACCTGCAGCCACGGCGGCCCTCCAGGACTGGAGTTTGACACCCCTGCTCTAGAATATTAATCTCTGTAAAAATATTCAAGCATAATAATAATAATTGTCCAGTCTGTCCTTTGGGCCAATGGTTAAAACTTTGCTAAGAAACTTAGTCTTGTTATAGGTAGCTGGGGTTGGTGACCAAGCATATTCCACATATTTTTAGAGATGAGATCAGTTAATTCTTACCCTTCTTTTTTGTTGTTTCCTCATATGTGTATAGAAAAATATTATTTGATTTGAGATTCTTTGATCTCATAAGTGAAACTGGTTACAATGAAAAGGGGTCATTCTGTAAAGATACACATTTACTAAAGCCACAATGGGCCACTAAGAGTGATCTGAATTTCCAGTTGCTCCATTCCTTAGATAATCACATTGTTAGAATTGGATTTTACAGTGCTGCAATGGTTACAGTACAAGAGTAAATTGAAAATAACAAGTGATTATCAATAAATAAGCTGTCAGCTCTTGAACCGCTATGATGTACTGAAGGGAAATTAAATATTCTGTTGAATATGAGTATAGAGACATTCACAGATTTGATATTTTGTGTTTTTTTAGGAAACCTTGTGATTTTAGATAACAGTGTCACAGCTGAAGGGGAAAGGAACAATAGGAGTTTAAAACAATAAAAATCATATAAATTAATAATTTCAGCACGCTGTATATTCCTGATACAAATTCATTATTTCAGCATGCTGTATATTCATCAGGCAGAAAATCCTTTTCCATCCATCCATTTTCAGATTTGCTTCTCAGGTTCTGAGCTTTGGACCTTGCACATAATTCAATGAGCACTAGGTATACCTCAAAAGCAAAACCAAAAAGCAAACCAATCTGTTAAAATCCAATCCAAATGTCATGCAAACACACAAGTCCCACTCTGGGATTAATAAAGTATATAAAAAACAAAACCTCAAACCAAAATAATTACATTTTAAATAAAGCAGGGGTTTAAGCCAGGAAATGCAAATTCAGGAATCAAAGTCTGCAATACTGGAGCTGGTGACCCCTCTTCAGCTTCAACTTTTGCACTGCTGTGGCCAATACTCCAGCTGCCTAACTACACCTTGTGATGGACGGCCGGCTACAGACTCCGGTCGCCACCCCCAGGCCGCCAGGAGGAGCCCTCCGGACAGCATGATCGTGCCCCGAGTTCTGGGCTGTGTATACAAACTACAAAATCCATGAGGCCCTGCTGGATACCTTGGGGACCACCGAGAGTCGCTGTAGGGGGGCTAGTGGGCTCTTATGTGCCCTATAAACCGGGAGTGCGTCATCATCACGTGACAGGAAGGAATTACGTGCTCCCGGGCTGAAGAAAAGGACTGTTTACCCTGACCCGGAGGGAATAAGGACTTGTGGGTTTGGATGGGAACCACTTCCGGGTCAGGGGATATAAAAGGACTGTGGGAAAGCCCAGACACTGAGCTGAGCTGGGAGGTAGGGTGGCAAGTGTCTGGGCGAGGAGGATTGGTTTATTGAGAGAGAATTGTGTTTATGAGTGTGGAGTGGAGGGTGCTTTGTGCACTGTACTTAAAGAAAATAAAGAAGTCTTGGACTTTTATCCAGTGCCTGGAGTGGTACCTGAGGGTTCAAAAGGTGGAGCAATACCTCTACTGCTACAACCTTTACAACTAAAGGTGCCAGAGTGGTTCTTCAGAGCGATGCCATAGGGGAACCATTTTTGGTTCCAAAAAGACCCATCCACATGAAGCAATATACAGAAACCTATTCTGTCAGTGAACTGGCAGATAAATGTTTGAGCAAACTGGGAGCTGTGAGTAAACACAAAACAAAACAAAAAAAATATGCAGTGAAACAAAACTGAATCCCAATATGAGAGGCAATAATCGTGGTAGAGAGAACAAGAGGGTAAAAACTGAAAGTACATGCAAGAAAGGAGTACAAAGATACACTTTGAATACTTCAATGATTTGGTATCTTCAGATTGAAGAAGCGTTTGCATTCATAGCCGTCCTTTAATTCTGTTGTGTTAATTATGCATGGGACCCAAACTAAGAAGCCACGCTGGAAACGGACCTAACGATGGAAATAAACACTAGTTGCCTTTGAGGACCCCAAATCATGACAGAACTTTTATTTATTTAAATCTGTAACAGGCTCCATATAGTAAATATCTATGAATAAATGGTAACAGATTTGTGAAATACCAGTGCCTCATGATTTCAAAAGAACTCTTTCTGAATAAAATAACTCCAGGCTAACTCCAAGTTTTCTGCATCTACTAGTGTCCTGCTAGGTAGCCTACTAGGATGTTTTCAAAGCACAAAGAATGAACTTCATATACAAAGAACCCTTCCCACAATGAAACGTTGCTTTATCAAGCAATCGCTCTACATGGAACCCAATAAAGAACCATAAAATGCCATTAAATAACCAGTATTTTTAAGAGTGTAGGTGGCCCTGCCTCCTTAGGCTCCACATACAGGCAAATAGCAAACAACAACATGTTGTGAGGGATGGCCGGACAAATATTCCGGCCCACACCTCCAGACCGCCAGATGGAGCCTTCCCAGCAGCATGGAAGTTCCCCGAATTCCAGCAGGGCCTTATGGACCTTGTAGTTTTTATAAACAGCCCTGCTGGATACCATGGGGACCACCAGGAGTCGCTGCAGGGAGGCTTGAGGAGTGCTACGTGCCCTATAACCCGGAAGTGCGTCCTGATCACATGACCGGAAGGAACAATGTGCTTCCGGGTTGAAGTAAAGGACTTTTGATCTGACCCGGAAGTGATGAGGACGCATGGATTGCAGGGCTGGAACCACTTCCAGGTCAGGGACTATAAAGGACTCTGGGAAACCCCAGACGAGTGAGCTGAGCTGAGAGGAAGGGTGGCTAAGTGTCTGGGAGAGGAGGATTGGTGATTGATTATTGGTTATTGTATTATATGAGTAGTGTAGAGTGGAGGGTGCTTTGTGCACGTTATTATTATAAAATAAATAATAATTGTACTTTTACCTGGTGTTTGGCGTGGTACCTGAGGGTTCAAGAGGTCGATAGGGGCCTCAACTGCTACAATGTATACTCTTAACATAACATAGAATATCAAAATTAATAAACAATACAAAGACAATCATCTGCAGTGGGTTGGCACCCTGCCCGGGATTGGTTCCTGCCTTGTGCCCTGTGTTGGCTGGGATTGGCTCCAGCAGACCCCCGTGACCCTGTGTTCGGATTCAGCGGGTTGGAAAATGGATGGATGGATGGATGGAAGACAATCATAGCGTTAAATAAACACAAACCAATAACAATTCATAACAGAGTACGAAAAAAAGGAAGGCACATTGGCACGATGGTGGAATTGCTGCCTTGCAAACAGGAGACCGGGGTTTGCCCTGGTTGCTTCCTGTGTGGAGTTTCCATGTTGTCTCTCTATCCATTTGGGTTGCCACCAGGTCCTCCAGCCTCCTTCCACAGTCCAAAGTCATGCAGTTTTGGTGGACTAGTATTGCTAAATTGGCCCCTGAAGTGTGATAAACTGGCACTCTGTCCAGCTGTTGTTCCTGCCTTGCTGTTTTAGTAGTAGTTGCACTGTCACATGTACAGGATAGAGTGAAGTTGTTACTTGCACACTTGACCAACTCGCCCCATGTCGCCACTCTCTGATGCCCTGCTGCTCTCCATCTTACTCTGACCAGTCAAGCAAAGAGATGATACTGTGCACACCTTGTGCAGGAAGTAAGGTAACAAATATCTGAACAGGGCTTATAAAGACTTCTCTAAGCAGTTATGTTTTGAAGTAAATGACCAAAGCATTACCAACAGCAACTCCAGTCCTCCCCACCTCTCAGACATCTTGCCTCTTAAAATGAAACACTGAGTCAGCAATGCAGGGTCCTACTTACTAGAGTCCTTAATTAAAAACAAAATCCTTGCATCATAATTAGTTGTTGTCTGTATTTATTCCAGTTCTGCACCCATTACACCATCAAACTCTGCTGCTAATAACTTCATTAGTCTCACATGGGGAAGTTTAATGTAAAAAATGTAAGGTTTTACACCTACAGTATAAAATTATCCAAAGTGGGGTCTGAAACTTGAAAGAGCACTTAAACGTATAAAAACTATCAGAGTTGTAGTAATTTGTTAATATTCACATCTAGATAACATAAAAATGTGATTCAGAAGGCTAACGCAATGCAAACTTACAAAGCACATTATGCAGAATACAAACTAAAGTATTAATTAAGATGTGCAGTGCACTTGTTGAGGCTTCATTTGGAAAGTTGCATGAAGATTTGGTCTCCATATTACAACAAGGAAAAACAGCATCGGAGTAAGTCCAGGGGCGAACTGTGAGATTAATGTCAGGCTTGAGGTGAATGAGCTACGAGGAATCTTCTCAGTTTTATCAGACAATGATTAAGAGGTGATGTGACCAAAGTGTTTACAATTTTGAAGGGAATTAAAAGGATGGAATTACTTTAGGCTTTGTATACATCACAATCTTAGATTTTCTAATGCGCACATGGCTAACATCACTGTTATCATTTTCATATTGACATCCTTATTCTCATGTTAAAATTATTCATCACTAACAACCTAAAGTGTGAAAACACATCTTGGCAACTGCCAAGTAGGCTCACTGATGCCTTAACGTTTTCAGAAATGTGCAGAAAGACCAAGTGTTTCTAAATGTGCTCATCGGTTTCGGTGGGTATGCGGTATAGTCTGTCCTTACTGGATGTATGACACCTTGGTATGGTTCCTGGTCAGCCCAGAACCACAGTGCATTTTGAGGGGGGTGAAGTTGGCACAGAAACCATCCATCCATTTTCCAACCCACTGAATCCGAACACAGGGTCATGGGGGTCTGCTGGAGCCAATCCCAGCCAACACAGGGCACAAGGCAGGAACCAATCCCGGGCAGGGTGCCAACCCACCGCAGTGGCACAGAATGGATGCTATATAAATACAATGTATTATTATGATTATGATTAATATTACTATTATTATTATTATTATTTAATCTTTCATTGAATTTATTAAAAGCATATAAATAAAGTGTCCTCCCTGCGTGGAGTTTACATGTTCTCCCCGTGTCTGCGTAGGTTTCCTCCCATAGTCCAAAGACATGCAGGTTAGGTGGATTGGCAATTCTAAATTGGCCCTAGTGTGTGCTTGGTGTGTGGCTGTGTTTGTGTGTGTCCTGCGGTGGGTTAGCACCCTGCCCTGGATTGGTTCCTGCCTTGTGCCCTGTGTTGGATAGGATTGGCTCCAGCAGACCCCCGTGACCCTGTGTTTGGATTCAGCGGGTTGGAAAATGGATGGATGGATGGATGGATATAAATAAAGTATATTATTATGATTATGATGATATAAATAAAGTATATTATTATGATTATGATGATGATTATTATTTTTTAATCCATCCATCCATCCATTATCCAACCCGCTATATCCTAACTACAGGGTCACAGGGGTCTGCTGGAGCCAATCCCAGCCAACACAGAGCACAAGGCAGGAAAGAAACCCCGGGCATGGTGCCAGCCACTGCAGGGCACACACACACACACACACACACACACACACACACACACCAAGCACACACTAGGGACAATTGAGAATCGCCAATCCACCTAACCTGCATGTCTTTGGACTGTGGGAGGAAACCCACGCAGACACGGGGAGAACATGCAAACTCCATGCAGGGAGGACCCTTGAAGTGAACCCAGGTTTCCTTACTGCGAGGCAGCAGCGCTACCACTGCGCCACCGTTGCGCCCTTATTTTTACTCTTTTATTGTATTTATTAAAGGCATTTAATATTCCATACAATCAAGTCAAAACTTAACAAAACTAAATTAAATCAACCCCCACCCAGGAGAAAGAGAGGAAGGCCGACATCCAGAGTAAACTTTTCAGAGTAGTATAGAGAGGAAGGAGTCTTTCTCCCCCATATAAATGCTTATTCTAAAATGTTATAAATTAGATCTTGCCAGGTTTTTAAAAACCTTTTGAACAGATCCACTGAGTGTAAATTTGATTTTTCTCCCATTTCAAATAGTATATCACATCAGTAATCCACTGACTTAAAAGAGGTGGGCTTCCAGGATTCCTCCAGTTGAGCAGGATAAGTCTACGTGCTAGTAGTGAGGTAAAGGCAATCACAGTTTGTTTGTCCTTCTCCACTTTAATCTGTGAGCCCACCAAACACAGCTGTTAATGGGTTAGGAGGCATTGTGACACCAATGCTGTCTGATAGGCATTTAAAAAGTTTGGTCCAGAAAGATGTTAATTTGATAAACACCCAAAATGTGCGAAATAGTGAAGTTGGAGCTCGATTGCAATGTTTGTAGGTTGGATCTTGCCTTGGAAACATTTTGGACAACTTTAAACAAGATAGAGGTAGATGGGCTCGATAAAAAATTTTAAGTTGAATAATTGAATGCGTTGCGCATATGGAGCTCGAGCGAATCCTGTGCATGGCTGCCTTCCACTCTGTTTCTGAAATGTTGAGTAAGAGATCCTTTTCTCACTGTACTCTGGGATCTCTAAAAGGAAGGGATATTGAAATGGTTTTATATATTATAGAAATGCTGTCTGAGCCTTCAACACTGATCAATATCTCTTCTGGAATAGAAATAGGTGGAAGGTGAGGAAAATTGGGCAGATTTTGCTTGGCAAAGGTGCATGTACTAAATGCCGACTTGAAGTGCCATTAATCTATACTAATAAAAGGCAAAGCCCTCACTGACTGACTGACTGACTGACTGACTGACTGACTGACTCACTCACTCACTCACTCACTCACTCACTCACTCACTCACTCACTCACTCATCACTAATTCTCCAACTTCCCGTGTAGGTAGAAGGCTGAAATTTGGCAGGCTCGGGACACCTGGAAGGACCGGAAGAGGGATTATGACTCCTCCGGACCATGAGGGGGCAGCCGCCCTGGTTGGTATAGGGACCACAGGAACAGAGCATGGAAGCTCAACCCTATAGGGGCCCGTGGTCACTGCCACGGGGTGCCCGGATGCCTGAAGAGCCCTGGACGTCAGCAATTCCACCACACCTGGAGGTGCTGGCGGGAGGATTACCAGGGACACCCGGAGTGCTCCTGGGTGCTCAGCCGGCACTTCCACCACACCAGGAAGTGCCGGCGTAAGGTCATTGGGAGACACCTGGAGCACATCCGGGTGAACATAAAAGGGGCCGCCTCCCTCCATGCGAGAGCTGGAGACGGTTGGAAGAGGACAGAACTCAGAGGAGAGGAGTGGAGGCGGTCAGGAAGAGAGGCATTGTAGAGAGAGGCCTGGATTAAGGGTGATTGGTGCAGGGGCATTGGTTTGTGTGTGATATAATTGTAAATAGAAAATGTATAATAAACATGTGTTTGGGTTTGAACCATCGGTGTCTGCCTGTCTGTGTCCGGGCTGCTTTCCACAGTCTCATCAGACCATTGAACCAACTTTCAGTTGATGTCAGAGTCCCCAATCTGCCTTCTGTACATTTTTGTTTAACAATGGTTTCTTGTTGTCCCTCTCCAGTAATAGTGTGATTGGTGAAGCATTTGAGCAACACAGTATGCAGAGTCTCTCCAATCTCAGTCATTGTAGCTTATGACAAGTTCTAGCCTGTGAGTTGTCATAGGTTTCTTGGTGGCTCTCTGACTAGTCTTCTTCTTGCTGATCACTCCATCTTGGTGGATAGCCTGCTCTAGGCAGATTTACAGCTGTGCCATACTTTTTCCATTGCATATTTTAACAGACTCCAAGGGATACTCAGTTACTTGGAGTCCATTCACTGACTCTTGCTTTTCAATTACTTTTTCTCAAATATTATTAGCGTGTTCTTTTCTCTTTATGGTGTATGTTAGGCCACTATACCGACTTACCACAAGTTGGACCTTTCAGACATTGTCAGGCATATTTAGACTACAATCAATTGAAACTTCAGACAAGTGGTCTCCACTGAATTAATTCTGGGACTTCTAAAACCAATGGGCTGCACCAGTGATGATTTGGGGGTGAAAACTTATGTGACAGGTTATTTTGTGTTTTGTATTTGTAACTAACTTAGATCACTTTGCAGAGATCTGTTTTCATGTTGACACTAAAGAGCCATTTTCTGTTGATCAGTATAAAAAAATTAAATCCACTGTGATTCAGGGCTGTATAACTATAAAATGTGAAAATTTCCAAGCCATAAATATTTCAAATAAACATTCTTATTTAGCCAGGCTTTTGTTTCAGAGTCTTGTTTTTAACTAATTTTATTTTTATTTATTTAATTTTAATTTACTTAATATATTTGATAGATTATATTCTATTATGTATCTTAATGTGTCTATGTCTGGCCTAACTTTTTTTTATTTTTCTTCCTTTTATTGTTCAGCGCTTTATGACTTCTTGTCTGTGAAATGTGCTTTGTAAATCAACTTTACTTACTTACTTTATTACCATTACTTTTACCACAGTGGATAATCAGTGTCTTCTTTCAAGGAGGTGTTCCATTATTATTAAATAATAATAATACATTTGAAGTACATAGTGGTAACTTTTTATAAAGTTTTATACCTGACTCTGCTATATTTTGAAATATACAGTATATTTACATTCATTAAGCTGCACAGCATGTTAGCATTTGTTTAGTACCCCAATACGATCCTTGATGACAACTGTCATCCAAAAGTCTCGTTCTCTGTACAGCTCTCAACAATTCTGCTCCAACGTGATCTCAGTTGTTGTTTGGAGAGAAACAGAAGGCATTTTGGGAAAAGAAAATGCACCCCATTTAAAGATTAATGATTCAGCTGTGCATGGGAAATAGCAGTTGATGTTTCTGTTAACTGGATCATTAAGCAATGTGTGTGTGCTCAGTGAATGCTGTCTCCTGCACTAATTAAAAACTCTTACAGTAAGTGTGTGCCACTGTGAATTCACTGCAATCATTTTAACCTATTCAGAACCAGACCAGATAAATAATGTACAGTATGTCATACGGTTTTAGGGTTCAAGTCACCATCTTGATTTAAAAAACCAAGATGAGACTCTGATGTTGTCTTTATGTACATTGAGACTCTACAGTATATCATAAATACTTGAAAAATATTGCTTTAGGTACAGAATAAATTTCTTGATGAGTAGCTACAGCATTCCTGCCAGCATCTAGTCTGTTCTGTGCTTTTATAATGTTGCTTTTATATTTTTAAAGCACTTTGTACCCGTGCTCACTCTGAAAGGCTCTTCTAGAAAGTAACTGGTTAATGGGATTCAAAAAGGAAGAATTTATTTGTGCATTAGAAAGTAGTACACTCCTTTTAATAGTCAATATACAGGATAAACTGTCATTTTCACAATTTAAATAGTTAAAGTAGTATACTTGTAATTTTAAATTTTAGAAAATATAACTAAGTTAATGTCATTTAGTTTTGCTTGTTGTATCCAGGAATGTTTTGGGATGGCAAGTGTGATTTTCTATATTGTCATGTGCTATGCCGGTAACATCACTTCAGAGGCCCACTGAATTAACAAGCTGATTAAAAGGGCAGGCTTTGTTATTGGACACACTTTGGACCCACTAGAGGTCATAGCAAAGAAGAGAATTAAAACAAAACTGAGTGCCATTATGAACAATGCTGCACATCGCCTCTCTGACACACAAATGCTGAGGACTTTCAGCTAATGATTATTCAGCAGAAGTGAGTCAAGAAATGCTACTGGGGCTCCTTTATAATGTGACGCGTGAGTCACTGTCTTGCACCCGAGAGAAGGCGCTTAGTCCACAACCTTCAGGAAAACCAACTTTATTTTCATCAAAATATGCACAGTCAGGGTCTTTATTCAAACGGGAGCTACCACTTTAATACACATAGACATAGCAAATAAGGAGTAACGGCGCCATGATAGTGACCAGCTTAGACTGTTCAGAGCATCAACCATCGGCCAACTGGCATGTTACCCAGCGAGACTGTGAACCTGTGACAGTCAATCAGAAAGTTCTCAAAATAAAAAGATTGCTAGACTAGACAAACCCCATTTTAATCCAGTCCCTAAATAACCAATTACTAAATGATATTAATTTAATATTAACTTATTATCAAAATACTGTGCAATACACTAACACAAGAACTGAATAATCTGAAAGCTACAATTGATTTGAGCATTACAGTAGTCTGCCATAACAGAATGCATGAATTAACGTCTTTTTATCCTGCATACTAAAAAAGTACCTTGATTTTCCTTTATTTTAGCTATAAAAGTGAGCTTCTGGATAGTGTGGTAATGTATGTGACAAAAGGTGTCAAAGATAACACCTAACATGAAGGCCAGAGCCCTCTTTTGACTTTGCTGCCTAAATGCTTTCTACCATTTAATAAACTGCTATAAAATATGAATATACTACAAGTGAAATGTTTTTCACTGCTCTGTGTAGAAAGGCAGATGAACATTGAAGGTGATGAACACACATCTGTCCTGTCTGCACTGGGTAGCAGCAATTTTAAATGAAAAGGGAATTAGAAGTTGTGAAATCAAAATAAGCAGCCAAAGGTCAAAACATGAAGATGTGAAACAAATAAACAAAGATCAGGACGTGAATCAAAGACTGAACTCAGGATACAGCATGGGATTGTGAGGGACATTATCAGTGTCAGTGGCAAATCAAGCGGACATTAAACAAAGACAAAAAACAGAAGAAGAATTGGGACAATACTAACAAGAATGATCATTATACATTTTTTAACAGGAATCTGTTAATTAATTTGGAATCTCAGGTGATCATAGGAGTGCATAGCCCAACCTTTATACAGTCGTGTTAATGATGTCACATCTCACACATTCCCGATCGTCTTACCTGATACCTGCATAACAGTAGTCAATAAAAATGGCAGCGCCCATAAGAAAACAATATGGCACTGCAGGAAAATATAATTATTTTTTAACATAATTAAAAACACATTAAAATAAGAAATAGATTTAAAGAACATATTTTTCTGTCTTCAAAACATCTGAAGCAATGTTTGAAAAAATGTAAAAGATGGAGGAGCAGTCAGCAAAAATGAAAGTCGCCAGCCAGATCATGACACTCATGTACTCATAACCTGATATAGCTTAGTACTTCTAAAACTGTAACAGGGAAGAAAATAAGAAGTTCTTTTGATTTTGGTTTGTTAGGTTTAATATTGATTGTTGGAAACATTTTTTTCAGTTAAGATGCTGTGTTTGCTGTAATTTGTTTGAAATTGTTCTTTTGTTTGAAATGCGCCATGCGGCCAAAGTAGACAAAATGTTTTTTCCAACATCCTATGATGCTTATTGAAGCTAGAGTGACATCACAGTGCTGTACCAGTCAAGTGCAGAACTTTGTCAGATGTACCTACTCCAAGATTGTTGCAGATGTGCTTTGCACATGCATGATGTCACAACATGACCCATACACTGGCCAGATATGTACGCTGCAAAAACATCAGCTTCATCTGAGGGGTACATTAGCTGACCATAATGAGAATATTATGAGTACTGTCACTGCATATACAACACTGATCTATGTGCGTTTGCAGAACATCAACATTTGGCTATAGTATGCATAATTAGCCATGTGCTGTAGCTACGAGTCAAAACAAGCCTTTCCCTTACAGAGTCAAAAAACACAGGCAACCCTGTGAAATAATGATAATAACAAGTGATTTATTAGCTATTTTCAAGATGCGTCTTTCTTCTCCATAGAATAAAAAAGTAAGAGGCATCTGCATAGATGCACAGGAAATAAAAAAGACGTTCCAGTTGTTAACTTCAAACAATGGAATGAATCAGTCTTATGCTGCCTCTTCATGGGACGGCCAATATGTGACCCAGGTCTGAAACTCTGTGAGCACAATGATCTATGATGGATTTATTTATTGCTTGTTTGTGGCCATTTGTTGCCATTTTTGTTGTATTTATTCAGTTTGTACGTTTGTTGCTTGAGGCCTAGCGGCGCAGTTATTAACACTTGCTGCCTCACAGAAAAGATCACATTTTTGTCTACAAAAATCAGTCTGGCATAGTCGGCAAAAGCTTCCCTGAGTGCACTGCACCATTATAATTCTTTCCCACTGCCTTCACAGCATTTCATAGACTTCAACGGAGTTCACATGCATTTCCACAATTTTTCTGAACTCACGATGAAGCAAACTCCACAGGGTTCACTCATCCCTAGATAGAATGAGTAGTAGGGTACACGTTTGGTGAATACCTTTTAGAGTTTTGGCCTACAAAAAAATGTTTTGTCTTAGCACGCTTACTTCATGTTCTAGTCTTTACAAACAAAACCCACAATCCTCACATTTAAATCAAAACACCTCTACCAAAAATTGTATATGTTTGTGTAACTTTTTAAATCACAGCAAAATGTGTTACCTCATCACAATCGACCAACGTGTGATTTTGGAGAATTACTTAAGTGATAAGTGTGGAAAAATCCCCTTTCTCAAAGAGATCTCTTAGGGTATTAAGGACATAAAATCTCTTCAAAACGAAGATGACGGAATACACTGGTCATCAAGCATTTTGCTACTGGGATTGTTTCATCTGTACTTTAACAAATTTTACTTGCTGACTCCAAATCTGAAAACCGTTTTTGTCCAGCACATCCCATTTTTTAGTTATGATGTTCCAGGCTTTGGACAACTAGGGTGACTGGAAAATAAAGGCGATGTGTTTCAGCATTTAAGAAATAAGTTTGGTCTCGAGAAAAGTGAAGCCAAAATTAAGGAAGGTGTTTTTGTTGGCCCTGAAATCCGTGAACTGATGCTTGATGATGAGTTCAAAAGGAAACTGAAGCCAACTGAATCAGCACGCTCATTTGTGCGGGTTGTCCAGAATTTTCTTGACAGTCACAAAGAGAGAATTATACTGAGCTTGTGGAGAATATGCTGAAAGTATACTAGCTTATGGGAGCCAGAATGTCACTTAAGATGCATTTTTTACATTCTCATCTCAACTTTTTTCCACCAAATTTAAGCGATGTCAGAGATGAGCATGGGGAAAGATTTCATCAAGATATAAAGGTGATGGAAAACTGGTATCGGGGAAAATTCACTCCGAGCATGATTGGTGACTACTGTTGGTTCTTGCAAAGAGAGATGGATGTGCAGTACAAGCGCAAAAGCGAGTGCCTCAAACATTTCTGGGCACGCTGACCTCACTTTTATTTTGAGGTAAATTGACATAAATATGCTTTAATGTGTCTTCTGGTTTGTTTTCAGAATATACACATTAAAACAATTTTGGTGGGCCATAGTCCAAACTCCAGATATTGTGTTGATATATTATACTGATATTCAAAAGTGTCAAAACATCAATGATGTGTATTTCAAAAACCTGACGTGCTAGTTTAATTCCGATTTCATATATGAAATCAGTGTAAAAAACTTAATAAAGATCTGCTCTGAAGTTCCCAGAAGCAAACAAAAAATATTTTTTGTAGACCAGTGATATTCTAAGAAAGCCATAGTTCTGAACAGAAAAATCCATGTCTAGGGAAGATTACAAAGCCATTTCTAAGGCAATGAACAACTCAGTACAGTCTTTGGTTCAGCAAGTAGAAAAATAGAAAACTACCACCATACTGGCAGAAAACAAGGGTACTAATTAGGAAAGCTATTACTAGTCACTAAGTACATGAGTAATAGGAGTGAGGGCTCCAAACTGCAGTTATTTTCATGGATCAACAATCTCCAGGACACTCCACAAGATGAAACTTTATGAAGGAAGGGAAAAACAGGAGAAACAGGAGTACAGGATGAAAAACACAATATTCTGGCCTACAATGTCTTAGAAAAACGTTACCTTGAGGATACTACATGTATATGATGGGGGTGTTTTATGGTCCAATGAGACAGAAGAAGTACTTTGCGGCCTGAGTGACAAACAGTACACAGCATGTGACACACCATGCAATGCAACTAGACCACACCATTTCTCCATAAAGTATGGTGGTGGTAGCATCTCGTGTTGGGAATGCTTTTCTGCAGAAGGGATTGGCAGTCTTTGGGGGTAAAAATAAATAAAATCCTGCCATCGCAACAAAACAGAAGGTGGATTTGTTAATCAGTAGGTCAATGGCACAAATCATACTGCAGAGGAAATGAGAAGACCTTTAGTGGCCCAGATGGAGACTGTGACACTGCACTCCATTCTGTTCTAAACCTCAATCTATTTTGTTAAGGTTTAGGTAGTTTCACATTAAGCAATGACACAGGAAACATCATGCACGTTCAGCTCCATGTTTTTTGTGCTAACTAAGAAAGTGCTTTCTTTTAGTCATTATAAATAATAAGTGGCAAGTTTCTATTATACTGAAGAAAAAACTACATTTTGCCCAGGATTATTTTAAAAGTTTCTCACATCTGATCTGACAAGTAAGGTTTATATCTTCACAGTAATTTGTAAGAATGCACGAGCGATCTTTTCAGCAATTCAACAGGGGAAGATACTCTTTGGAAGACATTCTCATTGCTGTTGAACAGTTAATAGGGAAAGCCACCTTGAAATTAGAAGGGGAGTTTCACCTCGCTCTTTATTTAACAACATACAGACGAATGAGGCATTTATGACAAATTCATTCATGTTCTAAATAAAGTTAAATCAATTATTTAAAAAATCGAATTGTATTATATAAAGTTTAATTTTTATCTGTTTGGGAAAAAAGGTATAAGCTACCTTGTGAGGTGAAGTGATTTAATTCCTTTAGATTTCATTGGGCAGACCCCCGTGACCCTGTGTTCGGATTCAGCGGGTTGGAAAATGGATGGATGGATGGATAGATTTCATTGGTTGAAAGTCAGTTTCTGGGGTTTAAGGGTCTTCCTTCACCTTACTTAAGGGCACTGAGAAAGAATGAGGCTTGTGTTGGTCACTCGTAAATGTAAACAAGTTACACTTAGTATGCCTTTTTATAAAGTATCTCTTACTCTTAATCTCGCCCCATCTTATATATCGGAATGTCTGACGTCTTATATTCCAAATAGCAACCTCAGATCCTCAAATAAGTGTCTCCTTGGAATTCCAAGAGCAAAACTTAACAGATGTGGTGAGGCGGCCTTCTGCTGTTATGCACCTAAAATCTGGAATAGCCTGCCAGTAGGAATTCGCCAGGCTAATACAGTGGAGCACTTTAAAAAACTACTGAAAACACATTACTTTAACATGGCCTTCTCATAACTTCACTGAAATTTAATCCTGACACTCTGTATATCCAATTCATTATAATAACTATTCATGGTGGCTCTAAAATCTGTACTAACCCCTACTCTCTCTTCTGTTTCCTTGCGCCACCACCATCTACCCAAAGCACCATGATGTTCCAACAATGATGGATGGATTAAAAGCCAGAAGTCTGTATGACCATCAGCATCAAGTGACTCCGTGAGAACCCTAATTACAAAGAGGACTATTTCATTTATGTTAGGTAGAATGCCCAGGGGGGACTGGGCAGTCTCGTGGCCTGGAACCCCTACAGATTTTATTTTTTTTCTCCAGCTTTCTGGAGTTTTTTTTTGTTTTTTCTGTCCACCCTGGCCATCGGACCTTACTCCTTTTCTATGTTAACTAATGTTGTCTTATTTTAATTTCTTATTTTGTCTTTTATTTTTCTTTTCTTCATTATGTAAAGCACTTTGAGCTACTTTTTGTATGAAAATGCGCTATATAAATAAATGTTGTTGTTGTTGTTGTTACTGTATGTTGGTGTACCCTATCATTGAAGATGAATAGATTTTACAGTTTCCACTTCTTCCTCTAATTATGGAAGGCTAAAAGAGAAGCCAGATTGGAATCCTTTCTGTTGATGTAACTTCTTTTGACTTCTATTAAATATGAAGACAAATATGGGGTAAACCAAAAAGTAAAGGTGATTTGAAGAATTACTGGATTTTCCGGATATTTTAGTAAGTTTCACTCAGCCCAAAGAAATCTCTATATGGCACATTGTTTCCAGCAACCATACCAGCTGCACTTCAGAACAGGCCATCCACCTGAAGCTAGGCATGTTCAGGCCCGGCCACTACTTGGATGGGAGACCATCTAGAAAAAGCTTAGGTTGCTGCTGGAGGCGATGTTGGAGAGGAGGACATCAGGGGGAGCCTACTGAGTGGTTTGAATGTGGATCCCAATGCCCCAATGCAGTGATGAGGACACTGTGGTGTAAATATGGCGCTGAGACGTAAAACTGAATCCTGACTCTCTGTGGTCATAAAAGATTCCTGGGCAACTTTTGTAAAAAGCAGGATGTGTCCTGATGTCCAGGCTAAATTTCCATCCTTGGCCTCGTCATTCTGGTTCCCTAATCATCCCTTGTCTCTAATTGGCTGTCTGTCATAACACCTCACCACCTAATAGCTAATGTGTGGTAAGCGCACTGGTGCAGAATGGCTGCCATTGCATCATCCAGGTGGATGGTACACATTAGTGCTGGTTGAAGTGGCTACCCACTCACTATGAAAGTCACTTTGAGTAGCGAGAAAAGCGCTAAATAAATGCAAAGAATTATTATTATTATTACAGCACATTATTCAACACTGACTAGACTAATGTCATAGCACTGCACTATGCACGTTCAAACTACCCACAAGCGTGTTGTGTCAGTTTCTACCCATTGTAGTTACCACACAATTTTCCAATTGCCTTCACTTTGTGATTATATTGGTTTGCAACTTTTAAACAACTATGCTTCAGATAGTCCTTCTTCAAAACAATTCACTATGGGCACATTGAAGATGTTGCATATTTTTAATATTTTTAATTATTTTCAATTCCACCCGGGGGGGTAAACGTTAACATTATATAAAGTTATTGTCTGTTTTTTACCTGCATTATTATCAATCTTTAATTTAATATTGTTTTTTGTATCAGTAAGGTGCTGCTGGAGTATGTGAATTTCCCCTTGGGATTAATAAAGAAAGTATCTATCTATCTATCTATCTATCTATCTATCTATCTATCTATCTATCTATCTATCTATCTATCTATCTATCTATCTATCTATCTATCTATCTATCTATCTATCTATCTATCTATCTATCTATCTATCTATCTATCTATCTATCTAATAACCCTCCATAACTATCTACTGAAATTACACTTTTTGGCTGCTATACAGAAGTTGGCAGTATCTCAATATTAAACTAGTGTTTTCAAAAGAGTGCACTGCTAGATAATGCGATCGTTTTGGAAACAAGATGTTGGCGTTACATTTTCAGATAATAATGGAAGTCAGCCCTTTACCAAATCTGTGCATAACTTCATCTCACACAGACAGTTGTTATGAATCATGGCACTTTAAAATTTGATTTCCCTATAGAAAGATGTTTCTTCCAGCTTCTGAAGGTAGTTATTTTCTTTCTTAAAGTTGTATATTGATCAAAATCAATTTTATTTTCATTTTGTTGCAATGCCATTTCATGGCACTCTTACCTATACATGACAGTCCATTGCTAGGTGAGCAGCTCCAGAGGGTACACAACTACACCAACTTCAATGAGAGGTCAGAAAACAAAGCAAATGGTCAAAACCAGAGATCAAAGAGAGAAACGAAAAAACAGAAATGCTAACTCAAAAATAAAAATCGAAGTTCAGAGCAAAAGTCAGTCCAAAAATTCTCAAAATAAAGCATGTAGTTCACAAATAATGAATCAAATCCTAGATAACGTGAGGCTGTGTGAGGTGAAAAATGAAAAGAAAAATGATATACTTTCAAATAAAGGTTGTAAGTTAGAAAACTTACTCCTGAAAACAATTCTGTGCATCAGAAAATCCTTGAAAACATGTAAATATTATTTTTATAGCATTAAGAAAGTCTGAATAAGATGAAATGTAAAAATAAATTATAATAGCAACACTGTATCACATACGCAACGGTATAAAGGCATCATCAAAGAATCAACATCATCCAAGACTGGATAATCTATACAGTGTTGAGTTGGTTATTTTCATGAATTCTGGTCTTGTAAACTATGTCAAAACTTTGCAACTTAAACTTTGGTAGCATTTGGGCTTTGGTAGTAGTTATTACGAATTCTAGGTTACGACTCTATTCTGCCATTTAGACATACGGTTCATTTCACAGTCTGTTTAAAATTCTAAAATTGCTCAGTTTTCCACTGACACAACAACTTGTGAGTAACAAAGTCAGGCAACCACTTCACTAGGTCACCTATTTTGGGAATGTCACCTGCTGACTCCATTTTGGAATAAAACCTTTGCTTATTAGATTCATAACTTGCTGTGCTATCTGTCTAAGATGGGTTAAAATTTAGTAATCAATTAAAACGTTTGCAGTGCACCATGTAATGGATATGTCTCTGTTATATGCCATTTAGCATTGGATTCATAAAAGCAGTGTTAATGTTTGTGCTTCATCATCTGCTGGAATGACAAATGCAATGCGTTTTCTTACTAAAAATGTTTTGGAATGACAGAGACATGGCAACCGGATGGACACACAGCCACTTATCCTTTTATTAAGGTGGATAACTCGTAGTCCTCTAAGAGCTCACAATGAGAAATCAGTTCCTAATGAACAATCTATTGTGATCATTTGTCTTGGAAGAATCCTCACTCACCTACTATAACACAATTGGAAAATGAGGTTCTATTTCTCCTAAAATTAGAAAAAAAAATTACTGTACAAGAAACCATTTCAAATTTCTTTTAAATTTGACAGTTGTGGCACCCGGACGGGGCTCACACCCAGCCGGGACGCCCAGGAAGACAGGAGGAGGACTCATTCCTCCTCCAGACCGTGAGGGGGCGTCCGCCCTGGTTGTATTGGGGGCCGTGGCCACTGCCAGGGGGCGCCACGATGCCTTGGGGACCCTGGACACCAGCACTTCTGCCACACCCGGAAGTGCTGAGGGGAAGAAAACAGTGAACACCCGGAGTGCTTCCGGGTACGCAGCCGGCACTTCCGCCACACTGGGGAGTGCCGGTGGAAGATTGCCGGGGAGCACCTGGAGCACATCCGGGTGCGTATAAAAGGGGCCGCCTCCCTCCAGTCATTGACAAGAGTCGGGAGGAAGGAAGATGATGTTGGGAGGAAGGCAAGGAGGTGGCCTGAAGAGAGAGAAGGTATTGTTGTGTGGCCAGGACTTTGGGGTCTTTGGGGTCTGTGAGCACAAGAACTTTGTAAATATTATAAATAAACGTGTGTTGGGTGACATGAGCGTGTCTGCCTGTCTGTGTCCGAGCCAGTCTCCACACAGTCAATGCTGTCATCAGTCAGTATCTTTGTGTGATCTTCTTCTTCCTCTTTCGGCTGCTCCCGTTAGGGGTTTCCACAGTGGATCATCTTCTTCCATATCTTTCTGTCCTCTGTATCTTGTTCTGTTACACCCCATCACCTGCATGTCCTCTCTCACCACATCCATAAACCTTCTCTTTAGCCTTCCTTTTTTTCTCTTGCCTGGCAGCTCTATCCTTAGCATCCTCCTCCCAATATACCCAGCATCTCTCCTCTGCACATGTCCAAACCCAATGCAATCTCGCCTCTCTGACTTTGTCTCCCAACCGTCCAACCTGAGCTGACCCTCTAATGTCCTCATTTCTAATCCTGTCCATCCTCGTCACACCCAATGCAAATCTTAATACCTTTAACTCTGCCACCTCCAGCTCTGTCTCCTGTTTTCTGGTCAGTGCCACCGTCTCCAACCCATATAACATAGCTGGTCTCACTACTGTCCTGTAGACCGTCCCTTTCACTCTTGCTGATACCCGTCTGTCAAAAATCACTCCTGACACTCTTCTCCACCCATTCCACCCTGCCTGCACTCTCTTTTTCACCTCTCTTCCACAATCCCCATTACTCTGTACTGTTGATCCCAAGTATTTAAACTCATCCACCTTCACCAACTCTACTCTCTGCATCCTCACCATTCCACTGAGCTCCCTCTCATTCACACACATGTACTCTGTCTTGTTCCTAATGACCTTCATTCCTCTCCTCTCTAGAGCATATCTCCACCTCTCCAGGGTCTCCTCAACCTGCTCCCTACTATCGCTACAGATCACAATGGCATCAGCAAACATCACAGTCCATGGGGACTCCTGTCTAATCTCGTCTGTCAGCCTGTCCATCACCACTGCAAATAAGAAAGGTCTCAGAGCCAATCACTGATGTAATCCCACCTCCGTCACTCCTACCGCAGACCTCACCACAGCCACACTTCCCTCGTACATATTCTGTACAATTCTTGTGATCATTTCCTAATAAATCTTTTTCTTTCATTGCTTTGTGGTTAAGTAGGGGGTTTTATCTGATCTGATCTGAAAAAGATGTAGTACAGTATGTCTTACTATATTCATTGTAATGAAATCTTTAAAATCGAATAAAAATAAAAAAGGACTATTCTTTATTGTTTCTGATTTTATTTTTTACTTTATTCTTTCTTTTTCAGTGGAGCTTTGTGAAAAGGAATGTGTCTCTCCTTCATTTTTACAATCTAATGCATCAGAATTCCAGACCACAAGACTCCAAACTGTAATAGAAGCTGAATGCATATTTCACATGTGGAATGAATGTGCAAAGTCTTCCTTACTGTCAGTTAATTGTGCTGCATAATAGCTTTATTAGCTCTTTTCACTTAAAACAATGAAGTGCTAGTTTGGTATAAAAAAAAGGAAATTAATTGATGAGTCTTTATAGAGAAGAACGAATTGGCTGAACATCTGTTTCACCCTTTGTTGACAATAGAATTTGATTTCCCTTTGTTGCCATTTAATGAGTGCCAGGTTTTTGATTTATTATACTAATCCTTGATGCTAACCTATTCAAAAATGTACTACAGTATATGGAAATGAATGCAGCATTAGTAACACTTTGTGTTAAAGAGGTGTTTTTTATATCTTGTTCCTTATTACACTCTTGCCTTTCCACCTTCCATCATTCAGGTCTTTGCCACAGCTCCCTTCCTTATCCAAAGCTCAACAAGCCAGTGCAGATCAGGGGCCTCATGTATAACGCCGTGCGTAGAACTCACACTATAACATGGCGTAAGCACAAAAGCGGGAATGTGTGTATGCACAGAAAAATCCAGATGCAGGAATCTGTGCGTACGCAAACTTCCACGTTCTTCCGCTACATAAATCCCGATCAATGTGAAAAGTAACGCACGTGCATGCGCCTTCTGTCCCGCCCCAACTCCTCTCAGAATTACGCCTCTTTGAATATGCAAATCAATATAAATAGCCTTCTGTGAAAAGACAATGGGAAAAGCACGGGGGAAAATATAAGAATTTCAGTGAATACTGAAATTCTGAAGTGGAGGCAAAGGAAAAACGTACTATCTGTTGGTTTAAACAGTGGTATAATCAACAAAAGGAAGTTGATCAAGTGACAGAGTGTCAGAGAAACTCGAAAGCTCAAGTTCACAAAGTCGTACAGTGCCCGAAATAAAAAAGAAATCACATATCAAAGTTGCCGTGAAAAGGTGAGTCGTAGCCCACCGTCTGAGTGTCATATGAAAGCTTATTAGGGTACAGACAAAAAAAATAGGCACACAGCAGGAAAAAAGCACGAAATGTCAACGTTAATCTCGAAATTTCCACTTTAATCACATAGTTTATTTTGCCATTAAAGTAGAACATCATAAACTTCATCTTAAAATCGTTTAATTTACTAGTTTCTCAAATCCCATTGTAACTAAAGTAGCACATTAAATGCTTTGTTCTGTATTTGATCTTCTATGTGCTCTACATGTGTGAATCACTACCTGCTTCTTAAACGGGCTTTCTCTTTCTCCGACAGGACACATAATCCATTACATTCGTGATATTACAGCTCTCTGAATAATTAAAATACTGAGATGTATACGTGATATCTTTTTCATGATGATAGGAATGAAAGCATGTTATTAAACATGGGAACATGGTGGCGCAGTGCTTGTTCATGTCTCACGTAAGAGGCTTGCTGCGCCATGCGCGACCTTAAATTAAATAATTTATCACAGCAGTACTGTCTCTTTCAAATGTACTAACCTCCAATTCCTGTCCTTACTTTTCTTTCTCCAAATACCCAATCGCCACACAATCAACTATGTAATAGACGTGAAGCCATTTGTAAGCTTAGAACGCCGATTCTTCAAAACTTTTAAGGAACATTGAAATATCTTCGTAGTATGTGTTTAATTATTCTATCCATCTATCCTTCCAGTGTCGCGTCAGTGCAAGAATACAACGCAATGCAGGAACAATCCCTGAACTTGCTAGCGCTGCGGCACCATGCCCTCACATGTTTAATTATTAACAATACAGATTATTTAAATGAAGTTAAAGTTTTATCTGTATAATATAATCAACATATTTTGCTGCATTTCATCTTAAAAATGATATCGTCATCATATGTAAATACGCGCTTTATAAAGTGGCGCAGGTTGTGCAATATTATAACAGTAGTGCAAGTTTACAGTGAGATGATTGTACTTATAAGTCCAAACAGTTCTACAAGGAGCATTTGATGGACTGATTTAGTGCATTTATAGTTCTTGGGATGAAACTTTTTCTAAACCGCGAAGTCCGTACAGGGAAGTCTCTGAAGTGTTTTGTTGTGGCTGAGGCAGCGTCTGCTTCATGCTGTGTACCGATATTTCTCTTTCCAATCAGCCGCTGGTGTGATTCCCCACTCAGATACAGTGATATAAATACTCTGAGTGGTGCAGTGAGAGTAATGTGGAAAAAGATGATCTGCTGTGGCAACCCTTAACGGGAGCAGCTGAAAGAAGAAGAAGATGCAGTGAGAGTTACAACGCTAAAGCAGTTATGGTATTTGGAATACTATGGCTATTCCCTGGACCATTATATTGCTTCAGGTTAATTACAATTAGATGCGTTACACTAATAAACAATATGCAGTTAGTTTCAGTGTATTTATAAAGCCACATCAGGAATGTGGATCTAAGAAAGAAAAGGTGACCACACAAGAACAGTAGCACTGCTTTGACGCTGGGTGCCACCACTCTGCAAAACCGACTGGAGAAATTGCGTATGCCAGGGTATGAGGTACCCTGAAAATGTGCGTGGCTTTACGCCAAGTGTAGGTTTTATACATTGCGATTTGAGCATGGAAACGTTTGTACGCAACATTTCTGTACGTACGCACGCACCGTTTATACATGAGGCCCCAGGTGATTTTATGCCCAGTTTTGGGAAGCTCTGGACCCTTTCTTGTGAGAACCCTAAAATGGTTCTCGGTGCCCCCCACTCTTGAGTCCCAAGTAGCCCACCTTGCACAACAAACACTAGGAAACCCCATGAAATATAAGGATCTTCCATACTTCCACCAACTGGATGGAACTCTAACACATTCTTATATGCCCATCAGTGGCTTATTCTAATAACAAATGCACTATCATCCCCTTGTAGAAACCCACCTAACCTTCTTATAAGGGCTATAGACATGTTCTTGGTATATTCTGGCCTTTTTCAAGGTCTTTGTAAGGTATTGTCTCTGCTAATTAACTCTTCCCATTTTCACAGTAATTTTTGAACAATTCACTTTTGGGAAAGGAACAATCCAGAGGTTTCAAGGTAATAACAGTTGTTGATTATGGCATAGGGTGGCACGGTGGTGCAGTGGTAGTGCTGCTGCCTCGCAGTAAGGAGACCCGGGTCCTCCCTGCGTGGAGTTTGCATGTTCTCCTCGTTTCTGCGTGGGTTTCCTCTGGGTGCTCTGGTTTCCTCCCATGGTCCAAAGACATGCAGTTTAGGTGTATTGCCGATCCTAAATTGTCCCTAGTGTGTGCTTGGTGTGTGTGTGTGTGTGTGTGGTGGGTTGCCACCCTGCCTGGGATTGGCTCCAGCAGAACCCCATGACCCTGTGTTAGGATTAAGTGGGTTGGAGAATGACTGACTGATTATGGCATCAAAGAGTGGAGATATGTTGGTCAGACATTTAAGAAAGAATTTCTCTGACAACACATTTGGGTCACACGTTAGTTTAGGTATCCATTCTAAACACTCCAGAAATATCATATTAAGTATGTTACTAACAATAACAAATTATCATTAAAAGTGAGGTCTTTTGAAATGTACGAGGGACGTTCAAAAAGTTTCTGCACTTTTTTTTTAACTCTGTTTATTAAGAATTTCAAAAACAAATGACTTTACTACATCGTCACCTTCCTTTGCAATGCAATTTTCCCAGTGTCGTACCAACTTTCTCATGCCATCAGCAAAAAATGTTTTTGGTTGAGCGCATAGCCAGTGATGCACCACTGCTTTCACATCAGGGTTCTTTCTTCATTCCTTGTGGCCGTGGCTGTAGCTGGATGTCTGGAGCGCTCTGCATCCGGTCATTTTCCAACATTTCAATACATTCATAGACGACTATACGAGAGTGAACTTTATCCCCATACTGAGCACACATGGGGAGATGAATTTGTGCTCCCGGCACACCTTCTGCCCAAAAGAAGCGTATGACAAAACGCTGTTCCTCTTTGGTGCAATTTATACATTTCACAGCCATCTTCACCACAGCGTGACAACTCTGATACTAAACTGCCAGGCCAGCTCAGACATGACCAATTACTACTCCTCCTGCCATCACCGTTTCCAACAAAAATATAAATGTGCGGAAATGTTTTGAATGTCCGTCATATTACTATCAGTTTTGATTGCTTTATATCATGTTAAAAAGGCTTATAACATCCTAATAGCTGCTTACTTCAGATACCTAAACAAATGTGTTACCTGCACTTGAACTTGATGTTGTATTTTGAGTCTTGGGGGACTTTGTGGAGCTTAAAGGACCTCAAACTAAACTTTTTTTAAAGGCCAGCACTCTCATAATATATTTCAAGCTTATTGAAGAAACAGAAAGTGAGGAAAGCTTCAGATGAAACAGAGCAGAAGGTGAAAGTCCCATTTTGAAGCATGAGTGTTCCCTCTGGCAGGAAAAACTCAATAGCGCTGTTCTCAAAGTGTCCCAGTGTGTGGCTTCCTGCATGACCTGTTGAGTACTGAAAAAGAGAGAACGGTCTACAAAGATGAGTTGTCTTCTTAAGCACAGTGGCAATTTTATGATTAAGGGAGTGTCTAGGAGATGTTTCATTTCTCGTGGGAAAATTAATTAGCGGAAAACTTCCAGCTGTTCCTTTCTAACCCCTTGTCAGCTTTCATCCCATAAAAGCATGAGAACTGCAGAGCCACTGTATGCTAGCAGAAGCTGTGTAGACTGAACTGATAAGGCCGCCTAAGAGGGGCATGTGCTGCAGTGCTGAGATACTCCAAGGTGATTGCTGCGTTTGACATGTTTCAGCCAGAGTTCACAGTCTTCCTTCATGTTGTTTGTGTGCCACGTATCTATGTTAATGTTGCTGTTCATTATGTGCATTAGAGTTTGTTTTTGATCTTGTCTATAAGCTGCCAGCTTTATGTTCCATGTGTTTTGTGGGTGGACCCGAAGAGGCAGAGCCAACTACCAGTCACCACCAGGAACCATCCTTTACCCTATAAATCTGGAGGGTCTTCTCCAGTTCCTGTCAGTTCATTTCAAACATGCTAGGGAATTGGTGAGTTTACTTATGTTTCATTCTAGTACTGTATTTTTGATTTTTGAACCTTGTTGCTCTGTTTTGACTGTATTGCAAGATATTTGTATTAAGACTTGTTTGCACTGGATTGCCTAAGTGTTCTTGGGAAATTCCTTTGTTTCATTGTTTTTGAAGAGCATTTTGAGAATAAACTTTTATTTTTATCAAGATTTGGTGCTGGCCTTTGTTTCAGTCCGGGGTTTGATTGTAATTCCTCTGTCCATTGAACATTTTTGGAAGTGTTTTTTGGAACATATTTGGATTCATGTGCTTTGGGACTCCTAGGCCAAAACAGCTTTGCTTAAAATGTATGCGCATTGTAAGGCATACAAGTCCAGGGAGAACCTCACCGATTCTTAACACATAGGAGATGATGGGATGGGTAAAGGTGTAACACAGTCTTTAACCTCCTTCCCATCTTTGTGTGGAGGAGGAGGACAACATGGAGAATCACTAATGTTATTTCCACCCAAACTCCCAGAAGTCCTGACTCTTTTGGTCTTTCCACTGTGTAAGGAGTAGAAATATTGGAAGTCAGCAGTCATCTTGGAACCAGCCTCTCAAGAAGATAGACCTGCAATGTGACATAAGCTTACACACTGTCACTGGCCAATTCTAGTTAGTAGTATCAGTCTTCAAAGATTATTTGATTCTTACTTCACTATTTTTTTTGCAGTTGCTGGCTCCTCACGGTGTTTCTGAACCTTGATCCCAGTTCTTTTCCCGTCTTCCACTACTTTTATTACAATATACTGTATATACTCGCGTTTAAGTTCTCCCGTGGATAAGTCAGGGCTTGATTTTACAGTATAATTTCTGGTATTTTATAATATCAGTCGTATAAGTCGAATGAGGAAAACTCACACTATTGGTCCAAGTGATTCTGATATGCTAACGCCCACCTGAGAGAGTAACAACGGAGCACACAGCCTTTTTTTTCTATGTATTGTGACTACGTGACCACACGGTAATACCCAAACTATTTTGAAGCGATGTTTGCACTGATTTGTGTTTTTTTTTGTATCTCACACCCTCATACACTTTATCGTAACAGCATCCCTTATCTACGATGGAATATTCGATCAGAAGAAAATATGAAGCTGGTTTTAAATTAAAAGTCGTTGAAGTGGCGAAAGAAATTGTTAACTGCACTGCTGCATAAAAATTCGATTGTGTCTGAGAAACTGGGGCGAAATTGGAGGAAGCAAGAAGATGTAAAAAATAAAAGAAAAAATTGAGTGTCGCATTTTTGAACGGGTGTATAAGTCGGCGTCTGATTTTATGATCGATTTTTCGGGTTTCAAGACCCGACTTATACACAAGTATATACAGTAGTAGCTCCTAGATTATGACAAATAGGTTTTAAGATCTTTCACATAGGGAGTACAGAAGTTTCGAGGTAAGGTAGTTATACTTATTAATTACGACACCAAGACAATGGCAACACACTAGCTCATGGCATCAATGATTTTGTGCTTAAAAGAATTTTATAATGCCAGTTTATATTTCAAAGCTAGGCAGGAATCTGAACTCAACATGAATTTTGGACTTATCTTTAATGTTTAGGCTTTGGTACTTTAGCTTTGTCCACTGCCTGCTATGACGCTGAGCATGTCCTGTTTTTATTTCTTGATCACTTTTCCACCTTCTGGCAATTGATAATGATGATAATAGTGATTCAGCTTTATTGTCATTGTACAGTTACAAGAAAATGCAGTTATCTCATACCCCCTGGGGTCAGAGCACAGTGTCAGCCATTGTATAGAGCCCCTAGGGGAATTGCAGGTTAAAGGCATTGCTCAAGAGCCCAACTGAGTAGAATCCCTTCTAGCAGTAACGGAACTGGTAACCGGATGCCAGCGCAGATCCTTAGCCTCAGAGCCACCACTCCGCCAAATTAAACTTGGCTTCCAGGTTGCGTCTAATGCTTGCAACATGTCCTTTAGGCAAAATAAAAAATGAATCAACAGTGTCCATTTGTGTATTGCTTCTGCTTGCTATATTTGCTCCTCTTTTGTGTCGTATGAGCCAGTTTATTTTATTTCACACAATGGGTTACTTCAGAATGAGTTACACATCTTAGGGATATCAGACTGATGCAATTGAACATGTTTAGTTTGCTCATTTTGCGGCCAACCTAAAAAACCAAAGAAATATATCTATATAGCCTCCTGCTCGCTTCGCTCACCAACCCCCCTGGCCTGCGCTACGCCCCAGCCACTTCGTGTCTCTGCTGCTCGCGTTGTGAAACCCAAGGAGATGCGGTCGCTCCTCCGAAACCCCCTCTTAAACGGTGACACAATGGGAAACAAATACACTTGTTTTTACCTCCTCTTTGCTCGATCAGCTGCTGGCTTGCTGCTGCTGCCGTGACGTGTGATCTGCATCTCGCGCTGCGCTTCAAACATTTAAAAGCCTGTACAGCAACTGTCTTTGTCATCTACTCTTTGTCTTTTATTTTCGGCCCCGGGCGTAGTTAAATCTGTTGGCACAAAGTCTTGTCTCGTGAGATGTGAGTTCTTGATATTTTAGTTTATAATTTAAAAACGGAATAAAAATCTGAAAATCTAACAACATCACATTAAAGTTTGATAAATTCTGAAAAGAATGATACCAAACATATATATGTAAGTTTTAAAATAAGCCTGATTTAAAGCGTGACAAAAAACGTGACATAAAGTCGTTGCACAAAATTGTTGCACTTTTAGGCTTAGGATTTTATATATATAATATAGAGTAGATATACAGTGCATCTGGAAAGTATTCACAGCGCGTCACTTTTTCCACATTTTGTTATGTTACAGCCTTATTCCAATATGGATTAAATTCATTTTTTTCCTCAAAATTCTACATACAACACCCCATAATGACAACATGAAAAAAGTTTACTTGAGATTTTTGCAAATTTATTAAAAATAAAAAAATTGAGAAAGCACATGTACATAAGTATTCACAGCCTTTGCCATGAAGCTCAAAATTGAGCTCAGGTGCATCCTGTTTCCCCTCATCATCCTTGAGATGTTTCTGCAGCTTCATTGAAGTCCACCTGTGGTAAATTCAGTTGACTGGACATGATTTGGAAAGGCACACACCTGTCTATATAAGGTCCCACAGTTGACAGTTCATGTCAGAGCACAAACCAAGCATGAAGTCAAAGGAATTGTCTGTAGACCTCCAAGACAGGATTGTCTCGAGTCACAAATCTGGGGAAGGTTACAGAAAAATTTCTGCTGCTTTGAAGGTCCCAATGAGCACAGTGGCCTCCATCATCCGTAAGTGGAAGAAGTTCGAAACCACCAGGACTCTTCCTAGAGCTGGCCGGCCATCTAAACTGAGTGATCGGGGGAGAAGGGCCTTAGTCAGGGAGGTGACCAAGAACCTGATGGTCACTCTGTCAGAGCTCCAGAGGTCCTCTGTGGAGAGAGGAGAACCTTCCAGAAGGACAACCATCTCTGCAGCAATCCACCAATCAGGCCTGTATGGTAGAGTGGCCAGACGGAAGCCACTCCTTAGTAAAAGGCACATGGCAGCCCGCGTGGAGTTTGCCAAAAGGCACCTGAAGGACTTTCAGACCATGAGAAAGAAAATTCTCTGGTCTGATGAGACAAAGATTGAACTCTTTGGTGTGAATGCCAGGCGTCACGTTTGGAGGAAACCTGGCACCATCCCTCCAGTGAAGCATGGTGGTGGCAGCATCATGCAGTGGGGATGTTTTTCAGTGGCAGGAACTGGGAGACTAGTCAGGATAAAGGAAAAGATGTCTGCAGTAATGTACAGAGACATCCTGGATGAAAACCTGCTCCAGAGCGCTCTTGACCTCAGACTGGGGCGACGGTTCATCTTCCAGTGGGACAACGACCCTAAGCACACAGCCAAGATATCAAAGGAGCGGCTTCAGAACAACTCTGTGAATGTCCTTGAGTGGCCCAGCCAGAGCCCAGACTTGAATCCGATTGAACATCTCTGGAGAGATCTTAAAATGGCTGTGCACCGACGCTTCCCATCCAACCTGATGGAGCTTGAGAGGTGCTGCAAAGAGGAATGGGCGAAACTGGCCAAGGATAGGTGTGCCAAGCTTGTGGCATCATATTCAACAAGACTTGAGGCTGTAATTGCTGCCAAAGGTGCATCGACAAAGTGTTGAGCAAAGGCTGTGAATACGTACGGACATGGGATTTCTCAGTTTTTTTATTTTTAATAAATTTGCAAAAACCTCAAGTAAACTTTTTTCACGTTGTCATTATGGGGTGTTGTGTGTAGAAATCTGAGGAAAAAAATGAATTTAATCCATTTTGGAATAAGGCTGTAACATAACAAAATGTGGAAAAAGTGATGCGCTGTGAATACTTTCTGGATGCACTGTATGTATATATTATCACTTGATTATCTAAGTAGGTAGCTCATTGATATGCTACAGAATACTTCCCTTTTTCAAGGGAGTCTAATTCAAAGTGTTCAAAATGCATGACCTAAAGAGAACTCTGTGCACTTTAAAGTCAATATTGCTCAGTCCTTTAAAATTCTGGTGAGCTGCTCCTTCAAGACGTCAGTGCTCTGTGCTTTCTTTTCCTTCTCTGCCAAGTTAGAGCTTTCATCTGACTTGATAACACAGTCCTGTAAGCCAATGATTTTTTAAAACAGATGCATGATTTTACTTAACTGAAACAGAATTAGTCCAGTTTCAGAATGCAAAAGAAAAAAACAGGAAAAAAATTGGAACTAGAACAAAGACCCTCATGCCCAGCAGAAGACTTCAAATGTAAATTGAGTGAATACATTTAAATATAGGAGGCTACACTATGTACAGTAGGCTTCACCCAAGGAACACAAAACAAGCAAAACATTTCACACATGTCTCTACCTTCAGGACATTAGAGACCCCAATCACCACTACACTAACACAGATAAAGTGATGGCTGTAGCTCGTAGTGCAGCTTGGCTTTTCTATAAACATCCAAATACTATCTTGGTCGTTTCTTTTTAAATTTTTAGTAATGTAGTTTGCCTCCACTTGCCACTGAGGCTCATTGTTATAGCCTGTTGAAGAGAGACCTAACAGAGCCAAACACAAGCCATTTAAAAATGAACTATAGCAACATGGATACCCATAATTTCCCTATAGATGTAAGCTCATTTCTAATATGGAAATGAAAAAAAAACCAAAATAATTATAGAGCTCTTGTCTTTAAAAGTAAATAATTAAATGAAACACTAAATACTACTAAATGGTACTAAAATCTAGTACATAATAATAATATGCAACTACCTCTGTGTGTGTGCATGCATGTGTGTCCGGTCCCAATCTGAGTAATCTGATTGGTCAGAGTACGAATACGAATGTTGCTTTCACAGTGGTGACTGGAGGCCAGTCAAAAAACAGGCAGGAGGTGAGCAAAGAGCCTCTAAATGACAAGAGTCTGAGAAGCGGCTTTATGAGAATGCAACTGAGGAAGAACACATCGGGCAAGGGCAGTTCAGACACATGAGGATGCTCAAGAAAAGTGTAGGACAAATGCTGAGGGTACACATAAGGTATATATTTAAAATTTATTCTATTACTTGTCTTCAATGGGTTACAGCTAGTATTAGTTAAAATCTTATCTAAAATCCACAAACACCTACAATAACATAAGAAAACATGACCCCTTTTTGCTTTTTATAGGCTTGGGCCCCTTCTTCACTATGAAGACCACAAAACCTGCTATTTTGAGTTCTGACATCTTATCTTACCTTGTGAGACCAACCTAGTATTTTTTAGGCTGGCCTGGGAGTATAGGCCTGATTTCTGATTCTGAGGCCTAGTTTTGTGTTTTAAGCTTTTTTTTTTTGTTTGTTTCAAGACAGTTCCAGATACTGTTGATCACTTGTCCAAAGACATACATTCCTGCTGTCTGTTTAATATACTCCCCTTTGATTTCCACTTAAAAGGGGTCTTTTCACAACTAAAGAGGTTAATTTACCAAAACATATAAAAATAGGACATGCCCTCTGTTGCTCTTCGGTATACTGGGTGTGTTGATATGACTCTTGTGTATAGTAAATTATTCATTTATGGAGACATGTAGTTGAAACAAAGACCCAGACCACCTTAAAGGAGTATTCTGGGTGAGATATTGGGGAACAGCTTAGCAATTAGCTAACCATACAAGAATACGAGGACTGAATGGTCTCCTCTCGTTTGTTAAAATTTCTTATGTTAAGTAATTCTGAGACTCCGGTTCCATGAGTTTTATTCAAAAGGGTTTTTTTTTTGGGTTAATGATAGTAGTTTTTGTAATCACTTGCTCCAAAACAAACACCTAAATCATTTTTTGAACTTGCATCTTGCATTTCAGCATTGGCCACCTTACATTTAGATTTTTGCTCTTGCGGTGCACATACTTTTCACTTTTCAACTGGAATTTTAAAAGTGTATGGCCCACATTTGATATTGCAGGCCTTTCTGAATGCTTTTGCTGCCGCCTTAGTATTTGCTCACTCTAAGTAATGTGAATTAGAAACAGCAGATCTAGGACAGGTCACTTATAGCTTTGCCCCGTATTGAGTATTCTTCATCAATCAGGTCACAATCCAATACTTTAATTTTTTGTGGTTTTCAATGACTCCTAGCTTAAAGGTTAATTTTGATTTGGAACCCTATCAAAGAGTTCTGAATGTGTAAGTAACCTCTGCCTCGTGGCTTGTTTATGCCTGCCATTCTACTTGTCTGTTCAAAAAAAAATGTTATGCAAGCTTTTCTAACAGAACCTTCTTCACACACGCTGGCTGTCATTTACAATACAGTTCTCACAAGGATCCATATAGTTTATATCTAACTGTAACGTTGGTTATTTGACACAATACTAGTCTAAAATAACCTGTAAGGACTGAAGGCACTGCTCTTGTAGCTAGCTGTTTGTAGGCCACTTCTCATTCCTGGTTCCTGAGAAAGTAGCTGCAATTAGATTCTCATTCTCCCCATGTCTTTTATTGAACTCTTGACTTAATTCACTTTTCATTTGCTACTTTCTGCACTCTCCAGAGCAATTTAAAGAAATCCCAGGAGTGCCTGTTTTGCTTTTCCCAGGCATGCAAGTGACAGCATCCTTGTTCAAGATGTTTTGTTAATTAAACGTTATTCTGTATTCCTGATGGGTTTTCTAAGGGTTTCTTCTCCAATACAAACAGAATGAACACGGGTGAAATTATGGATTCCCTGTGCGGGAACAGTTGTTTCGATGTTAGTCACACACATGCTTTTTCATTGTAAATTGTCTGTTTTGAAAACTGAGACAGGAATTATACATTTGTAACAATCCAAAGTGTGTTAATAAAATCAGTACATTGTATATGGAAGGAGCCCAAGAGTGCACGAAGGGTAAGGATCCATCTCAGAGGAGTTGGAAAGGTGTTGATGGAGAGAAGAAGAATTTGAAGGACTGCAATACAGGCACAGCAGGAGCAGAACAGTGAGGTGTGTGGTTGTAGCACATGTGAGCACAAGAGAGTGAGCAGGAAGGAGTGGCGTACTTCAGGACCATGACATTGTAGCGGGAGACAGACTGTACAGGGAAGCTGGTCACGTCAGGAAACAACTAAAAAGAAACAGACGTCCCTCATGGCCTTAACTGGAGTGGATTGTGCTGGATGACGGGAGGAAGTAGAGGGATTGGTGGGTTCAGGAGCACTCAGTGCTGCTAAAGGTGTCTGATTCACCAGTGATTTCAACTCCCAGCATATGTACCTATGTTGTTCTTCTCAGCCTGGTTGTTGTTGTTAAAAAATATTTAAACTAAATAAGATGCACCCCTATTCTGTTACTACAGTCAATGCTCAGTTTAGTAAATACTGTTTTTCAGGGTATTGCATTTAATTTTGTGAAAAATTTGAAGTTACCCCTTATTTTCTTTGATAGTGGTATTGACGTGTGAAAGTTGGTATCAATCTTCTTCTTTCGGCTGCTCCCATTATGGGTTGCCAAAGCAGATCAATTCTTTCCATATCTTCCTGTTCTCTGCAATTTTGCTCTGTCACACCCACCACCTGCATGTCTTCTCTCACCACATCCATAAACCTTCTCTTAGGCCTTCCTCTTTTTCTCTTCCCTGGCAGCTCTATCAATAACATCCTTCTCCCAATATACCCAGCATCTCTCCTCTGCATATGTCCAAACCAACACAATCTCGCCTCTCTGACTTTGTCTCCCAACCGTTCAACCTGAGCTGACCCTCTAATGTACTCATTACTAATCCTGCCCATCCTCGTCACACCCAGTGTAAGTCTTAGCATCTTTAACTCTGCCACCTCCAGCTCTTTCTCCTGTTTTCTGGTCAGTGCCACCGTCTCCAACCCATATAACATAGCTGGTCTCACTACTGTCCTATAGACCTTCCCTGTCACTCTTGCTGATATCCGTCTGTCACAAATCACTCCTGACACTCTTCTCCACCAACTCCACCCTGCCTGCACTTTCTTTTTCACCTCTCTTCCATAATCCCCGATACTGTACACTTGGTGAATTCACAAAGGATAAAAAGATTATTTTTTTCAAAGACATCTTTCTAGCAGCCGTGATTGTGTATCTTGCCCAGATTGTTAATTCATTGGTAACTCAGAATTATTTTAGGGAGAATGTAGATCATTGATAATTACACAGCCGAGATATAAGAAAGTGCACAAAATCACTCCCACAGTTTTTATTATAGAAATGATTGGAAAAGACTGCCTCCCGATCTGTTATTTTAGCAGAAGACCTCCACATTGATGGCGACTGGTGATAGCATTAAGCTAATAAGTGGTGGTAACAGAGCTTGGGCTAGTATTAGCCACAGAAGGAGCACCAGGCAGAGTAAATCCTACTTTTGTTCACTGTGGATGGTGTAGGTACAGACAGTCCTAAACAAATGTAATGAAAACAGAGACACAACAATAAAATGTTGAATTCCATTATGGTTGCGTGCAAAAAGAACAGCTAACAATAATATTAGGAGCATATGGAAAATTCAACCTCAAAGTAGATGAGTTGTTTTTGACAAGGTAGCTCTGTCTTCATCAAAGGCTGGTTCTAAACTGTATGGTAACCTCCTGTTTGAGGGTCACATATAAGCGGACAAGGTGGAAGAGGCAGGACTTCAGTGACACACTGAAAGACTTCCTGCATTTCTTCTCCACTAGGGTTTCACTTATGGGTATTAAAACTCACAGATCTGTCATTTCACAGTAGTGTTTATTGGAAGAATTACACAACCAAACCTCCTTTCTCTTAGGTTAGCAGGACCCCAAGATAGCTTTGGAGTTGTCAGTGCTCTATTAATCTAAGCAGGACCCGACCTATGCTTTGTGTTGTTTACTCCCTGGAGGAATAGGAATAGTAGAGGAACAGTCCTGGCTTCTTCCCAGACCTCCATCACTTTTACCTCCTGTCCTGAAGGGCACTTTTTGTATATAATAGGATGTGTCATGGATAGGCTGGCATCCCAGCTGGGACGGACCCCGTTCCCTTACCTGGATGGGAGGTCAGTATATTGGATGACCACAAAGAGAGGTGTGGCATTCCCTGTACCAGCTAGGATGCTGGTATGGAGAGCAAATCTGGCAGAGAGTATACCAAGACTAGCGTCTTAGGAGCAACAGACTGAAGCCAACAGAAATGAGGGACAGTGGGGGATAACCGCCCATGCTCATGTCAGCCCCCAGCACACTGGGTGGTAACATCCCTCTTGAGGAGCCCCTGTTTGGACACCCACAAGTCAACATGGGAATTGTGGTCTCATAGGGTGTCCTGTTGGGTTCCGTGGGTGCCGACAGGGGGACTTGTCAGGAGGTGAATTCTCTGTTCCAAGGTGGTTCTCCTTGGGCCAGAAGTTCTACCTGGAGACAGTGATTTGGCACTGGAAGTCCTGCAAGGTAGAATTTGAAATGGACCCCCCCAGAGGTGTGACCAGAACATCATGTGTGGGTGGGCATTTGGCATGTTATAACATATAAAAGCAAAAAATTGTGGCATAAATCATAACCTATTGTTCAATAAAATTAACAGAGGCAATGGAACTTGTATTATTATTTTTTGTGAACAAATATACAACTACATCTACAAGGTAAATATCAATAAAGTCAAATGTATACAACATATGAGAGCAAGAACAGAAACGTGGCTTATTGTAGTCATGGGAGGCTATAGGACATCAGTTTCCAGCGTTTAACCTGGATGTTATCTACAGGACCAGTATGCGGTTACTCTTGGCAAATTCTGAAATAAATTCATTCATGTCTAGATGTTCTGTGATGTTTTCCTCATGTGCCAGAATGACTAAATTTCTCTTCCTTGAATGCAGCATTGTTCGGCGGAGTGAAGTGAGAATGCGGTTCAAAGTAGAGAAAGAGCTTTCTCATGCAGCTGAAGACACACCAATGATGAGTGCTGTGATGCAGACATGGCTCTGACGTGCGGGATCATAGACGCGTGTTTGTGGAAGCCGCCACCGTCTTTTTCTAGAGCTTTTTTCCAATTAGTGTAGCCGTGTTTGGTGAATATGTCCTCGCGGTCCGAATTGGAAGCAGTAAATTTGCAGCAGGCAAAGCAAAAGCTGTAATCACGGACAACAGAATATTCAAGCCATGGTCGAGACTGATACCAGCTTGCACTAAAACATCTGAGTGTCTTTCCGAATGCGCGCTTGGGATAATTAATTAAAATGGGCTGGGATGGGCTATCCATATTTAAGTCAGGCAGACCGGACTGTTTATTTTGTTGAAGGCAGAGGTTTGGCGTACACGACACGGGCGCAGAGCTGGAGGATTGTGTAGGCTTATCTACATCTTTTGGAGTTTCAGTTCCCGATGTGGGTGCGCTGTGCTCCGTGTTGGTAGCAGCAGTGCTGGGCTCAACCATGGAGCCAGCAGCTTGTGGACGAACAGAGGTTGAAGATGTCTGCTTTTTAATAAGCCACCTGTGCATAGCCTTTGGTGTTACCAACCAGAAAATAAAAGACGAATGGAATGTATATGCTGTTTTAATTAAAGAATGTGGTCAACAGGTTCAAAACGTGCTGAAAAATGTGCGGCGAAGTGAACTGTGAGCAGCACAGTGCCTGTGTAGTGGAGGAGACACTGCCGGATACGCACCGAATTCAAACGGGCCGATTGGAAAGCAACTCAGTTTTGAAAATCAAATGTTATTCTTCTCCAGAGTTTTCATTGGACAGACAGAGCATTTCGCGTGTGGGGGGGGCTCAGCTTGTCTCTGGGGGGGCAATGCCCACCCCAGCCCCCCCGTGGTCACGCCTCTGGGACCCCCCTCCTCACATCACCCAGATAGTCTGAGTCAGATGAGATGGTAGGACAAAGCTCGACGACAAGGAGTCGAGGGGAAATAAGAAATTGGAAAAGTGTTTTTTTGTTGGCTTGTATATGGACAAAGCTTGTACAAACAATTTGTTGAATAAAAAAAAAAATTTTGAACCTAGGCGGCACGGTGACGCAGTGGGTAGCGCTGCTGCCTCGCAGTTGGGAGATCTGGGGACCTGGGTTCAATCCCCGGGTCCTCCCTGCGTGGAGTTTGCATGTTCTCCCCGTGTCTGCGTGGGTTTCCTCCGGGGGCTCCGGTTTCCTCCCACAGCCCAAAGACATGCAGGTTAGGTGGATTGGCGATTCTAAATTGGCCCTAGTGTGTGCTTGGTGTGTGGGTGTGTTTGTGTGTGTCCTGCGGTGGGTTGGCACCCTGCCCAGGATTGGTTCCTGCCTTGTGCCCTGTGTTGGCTGGGATTGGCTCCAGCAGACCCCCGTGACCCTGTGTTCGGATTCAGCGGGTTGGAAAATGGATGGATGGATGGATTTTGAACCTAGGACTGGTGCGGTGTAAACTGTGTCTGGAGTATGGGGGGGGGTCTATGATACCCTCTACTGGCCAAAGTCAACTAAGTAACTCATTAATTTCCGTTTTGTGTTTACTCCTTTTTATATGACCTCAAACTGCACCATCTCTTAACCTGATTCATTTTAGTGCCAATCCCAGGGTTGGCAACTCCCTGCTAGCTGAGCCAGCCATTACAAAAGATGGATAAAGAATCACTCATCTAACAAAGCTCTTTCAAGATGAAGATAGTCTGTGTAATTTAATTTACTTGTCTGCCAATGCAGTGTGCATTCTAAAGGGCTTTTAAAATGGAGCTGCCAGTAATGGCACCATGGTGACAAAGTAACCCTGTCAATGATGAGCATCTGTCTCAGAATTTTGTGACAGAAGTGTGTCACACTCGTGTTCAGACCCGTTGACTTGGATGGGTTTTCTGGAGACAAAATATATACATACACACAACATGCAAGCTAAGATGAAAACAAGGTTGACATGTTTCATAAAAGACTTGAAACATCTAAAAAACTGACTTTATTTGAAAGGATCATTTAATAGACTGTATTTAATTACTGTACATACATAATCCGTACTGATCGTGGTTCAGTCAGGCTATAAGCTTCAGTCAAACTGAAGTTTGAGAAACTGCTTTTTAGATTGACACCTGACTGTTATATCATTCTCCAAGTGACTTTAATTTGTTATGTAACGCCATACTGCACGGTAAATTCTGGAGGCATTTCTTTACAAGCAGAGATAAGCTTCAGTTACGCAGTGCCAGACAGCGGATCAGAAACCTCACTTGATTCAGAATTTTAACAGGAAAGATCAGAGATTGAAAATTCTGTAAGAGCCATTTGTTACTTAGTATGGTTATGTTAAATTGATAGAAGTACTATTTTCTTAGTTATGTTAAAATGTTTGCCTATATATTAATGCATAGTTTATGGGGAATTCTATTATAACCCCCACAAGCTAAATTGAAATTGAATATTCTAATTATTTCTAGTCCCAGTTTGTGATTTGCCTTGCAGTTGGTAAGGCATGGAGGGCAAACAGTTCTCAAACTGCATCATATTGTATTGAACATGTTAAACATACTGTATGTATAGACCTTACTGAAAATATTAAGTAAAACATATGTAAGTTTGCTATAGAGAAATTAACACAACCTTTAAGTACAGAAAGCAACTAAAGTTTAACAAGAAAAAGCTGAGTTTGCAGAAGAAGCATTTTTTACCTTTTTTGCCTTTTATCCTGCGTGTGTAATGACTTTTTTCTCTATTTTTATGTGAACTGTTTTGCTTTGAATTTTCACTAAACCTTTTTAAAACAAACTTCATTGGACTGAGAAATTTCTTTTGTTTCGTGTTTGACTCATGCTGGATCCTACCTTGCTAATTCAGTAGATGCTCAGTTTTGGGAACCTGGGAAAGGGGCAGCTACAATTCCTCTATTATTCACATTAGATTATGAAGAGTGTCTAAATTTTAGGGTTTAGGTTTTGCAAAAGACTTCATAGCTTGATAATTTTGCCATTTTTGCCCATCGATATATACTCAATAGGCACCTATAATGACAAAGTGAAAACATGTTTTCAGAAAGGTTTGTAAATGTATTAATAATCAAAAATTGAAATCTCTAATTCATATAAGTATTCAGACCTTTAATTCAGTTCTTTTTCCTCCGGGTACTCCGTTTTCCTCCTACAGTCCAAAGACATGCAGGTTAGGTGCATTGGCGATCCTAAATTGTCCCTAGTGTGTGCTTGGTGTGTGTGTGTGTCCTGTGGTGGGCTGGCACCCTGCCTGGGATTGGTTCCTGCCTTGTGCCCTGTGCTGGCTGGGTTTGGCTCCAGCAGACCCCCGTGAGCCTTTGTTAGGATATAGCAGGTTGGATAATGGATGGATGGATGGATGGAATTCAGTTCTTTGTAGCAGCAATTCCAGTTTTGAGTCTTCTACGGTAAAGCCTGATTTGAGCAGTTTGTCCCATTCTTCCTGGCAGGTCCTCTCAAGCTTCATTACATTGGATGGGAAGTGTCTGTAAACTGTCATCGTCAGATCTCTCCACAGATGTTCTATGAGGTTTAAGTTTGGGCTTTGGCTTGGCCACTGAAGGACAGTTAGAGACTCGTCCAGAAGACAACCCAGCGTTGTCTTGGCTGTATGCTTTGTGTCATTGAAATGCTAAAATGTGAACCATCACCCCAGTCTGAGGTCACCTGCACTCTGGAGTAGGTCTTCTTCAAAGATCTCTCTGTATTTGGCTGCATTCATCTTCCCTCAATTCTGACTAGTCACCCTGTACCTGTTACTGAGAAAAGCATGATACTGCCACCATCATGCTTCACTGTTGGGATGGTATTAAGCTGGTGATGGTGTGTGCCTGGTCTTTACCAGAAATAATGCTTTGAGTTCTGCCCAAAGACTTCAATATTGTCCCAGCAGACCAGAGACGCTGTATCCTCATGGTCTTAAAGAGTTCTTTAACTGTTATATGCCTTTTACTCAAGAATGGCTTTGTCTAGCAACTTTACTATAAACACCCAATTTATAGAGTGCTGCTCAAATGGTCACATTTCCAACAGGTTTTCCCACCGCAGAAGAAGTCTGAGGTTCTGTTAGAGTGACAATTGGGCTCTTGGTCACCTCTCTGAACAAGGTCTTTCTTGCTCAGTTATTCAGTTTGGCAGCAAACTCTAGTAAGAGTCCTGTTGATTCTGTTCTTCTTCTATTTCCCAGTTGTTGGGGCCACAATGCCCTGGAAACACTCAAAGCTTTAGAAATGGTTTTATCCATTTTGCCTGATATATGCCTCGCCACAATTTGATCGCAAACTCAAAAAGTTCAATTTTGTCTCATGAGACTAGAGAATCATTTTCCTCATTTTGTCAGAGTCCTTCCCCTCCCACTCCTGCTACTGCTCTTCGATGGCAAAATTTGTAACATTAAGGAGAACCCCACTCTTGCTCTATGACTGTGGTGCTACAAAATCTAAGTTAGAAACGTCCTGGACCAGTTGAATTTCTAATGAAGAAGCCACAGAAATTGTGTTGGGACATTTGAAGCTACTGCTCCGCACACCTCGCTGTTCACATTAATACATCAGTGTAGCACACAGGGCACTGCCACTTATGTATATCCACTTCAAGAACTGCTTTACATACAGTGTACATTCACATCTGCTGACTTTAACAGGGGATCAAATATAACTGATGAACAACACAAATATGAATACTGTACTAGAATGAAAAGCATAAACAAATGAAAATTGTAAACCTCTGGGAGTGCAGCTGGATGATAAATTAGACTGGACTGCCAATACTGATGCGCTGTGCAAGAAAGGACAGAGCCGACTATACTTCTTTAGAAGGCTGGCGTCCTTCAACATCTGCAATAAGATGCTGCAGATGTTCTATCAGACAGTTGTGGCGAGCGCCCTCTTCTACGCAGTGGTGTGCTGGGGAGGCAGCATTAAGAGGAAAGACGCCTCACGCCTGGACAAACTGGTGAGGAAGGCAGGCTTTATTGTTGGCATGGAGCTGGACAGTTTAACATCTGTGGCAGAGCGAAGGGCGCTCAGCAGGCTCCTATCAATTATGGAGAATCCACTGCATCCACTAAATAGTATCATCTCCAGACAGAAGAGCAGTTTCAGCGACAGACTACTGTCACTGTCCTACTCCACTGACAGAGTGAGGAGATCGTTCCTCCCCCAAACTATACGACTCTTCAATTCCACCCAGGGGGGTAAACGTTAACATTTAACATTATACAAAGTTATTGTCTTTTTTTCACCTGCATTATTATCATTCTTTAATTTAATATTATTTATTGTATCAGTATGATGCTGCTGGAAAATGTGAATTTCCCATTGGGATTAATAAAGTATCTATCTATCTATCTATCTATCTATCTATCTATCTATCTATCTATCTATCTATCTATCTATCTATCTATCTATCTATCTATCTATCTATCTATCTATCTATCTATCTAATGATAATAATATACTGTATACTCAAATTTCACACTATTCCTTCTGATTACCCATTTCAATACAAAAGAATATACGCTCCTGAAAATCTGTGTTTTGCAATTACCATCAACAAAGCCAAACCAGTTGGAAAAGCAGAAATAGACAGGAACTGATCTAATGCAGGAATGTTTTACTCATGGACAATGGCGTATATCATGGTCAAGAGTAAGCAGCTCCAGTGATCTCATAATATTATTATTACTTATTGTTTGACTGACACCAAGGTGACTTAAAACAGTTGAGATACAATTGGTTTCATTTCTTTTGTTTTTCCTATTGTAGCACAGGCAGGTGAAGTGACTTGTTCATGGTCAAACAGTGTTAGGAGCAGAACCCACAACCTTGGGGTCTGAAGTCCTAGGCCTAAAGCTTTAACCACTACACCACACTGCCTACCAAAATTATTAGCTCTTGGTAAAACAAAAGCCTACATAGTACTTCTGATACACTTGATCAACCAACGGCAATATAACTGATGCGCATTGTCTTACGAAAATTCTCAAGCAAAGCCGGGAACACAGCTAGTATGAACATAAAACAAGCTCACAAAAATGTAACAACAAGGCCAGAAATAGTTTAAATCAAAACCACAACATTAGAGATTTAAGGCACATTAGCAATACAGCTTCACAAATGTGTACAGATAGAGCGTGCAAGCTCCATAATGTAGTAAGACACAAAGTCTCAGAGGAGTAAAGAAAGACAGGCAAAAAAGTAACCAGGACACGATAATACAAGATGGGGATCGTAGGATTGTGAAAACCAGGGTCAGAGCCAAAAAGAGACATACAGTATGATCAGGCAACCAAACTACGAGAGGCAAAATGAGAATCAGAAGTCAAGGAGAGAAAGAGGTTCAAAATACTGAAACGAAACCTGACACTGGAGCCTACTTTGTGAATTTCCCCTTGGGATTAATATACTGTAGTATCTACAGTGCATCCGGAAAGTATTCACGGCGCATCACTTTTTCCACATTCTGTTATGTTACAGCCTTATTCCAAACTGGATTAAATTAATTTTTTTCTTGAGAATTCTACACACAACACCCCATAATGACAACGTGAAAAAAGTGTACTTGAGGTTTTTGCAAATTTATTAAAAATAAAAAAACTGAGAAGTCACATGTACATAAGTATTCACAGCCTTTGCTCAATACTTTGTCGATGCACCTTTGGCAGCAATTACAGCCTCAAGTCTTTTTGAATTTGATGCCACAAGCTTGGCACACCTATCCTTGGCCAGTTTCGCCCATTCCTCTTTGCAGCACCTCTCAAGCTCCATCAGGTTGGATGGGAAGCGTCGGTTCACAGCCATTTTAAGATCTCTCCAGAGATGTTCAATCGGATTCAAGTCTGGGCTCTGGCTGGGCCACTCAAGGACCTTCACAGAGTTGTCCTGAAGCCACTCATTTGATATCTTGGCTGTGTGCTTAGGGTCGTTGTCCTGCTGAAAGATAAACCGTCGCCCCAGTCTGAGGTCAAGAGCGATCTGGAGCAGGTTTTTATCCAGGATGTCTCTGTACATTGCTGCAGTCATCTTTCCCTTTATCCTGACTAGTCTCTCCAAACGTGACGCCTGGCATTCACATCAAAGAGTTCAATCTATGTCTCATCAGACCAGAGAATTTTCTTTCTCATGGTCTGAGAGTCCTTCAGGTGCCTTTTGGCAAACTCCAGGCGGGCTGCCATGTGCCTTTTACTAAGAAGTGGCTTCCGTCTGGCCACTCTACCATACAGGCCTGATTGGTGGATTGCTGCAGAGATGGTTGTCCTTCTGGAAGGTTCTCCTCTCTCCACAGAGGACCTCTGGAGCTCTGACAGGTCAACTGTGGGACCTTATATAGACAGGTGTGTGCCTTTCCAAATCATGTCCAATCAACTGAATTTATCACAGGTGGACTCCAATTAAGCTGCAGAAACATCTCAAGGATGATCAGGGGAAACAGGATGCACCTGAGCTCAATTTCGAGCTTCACGGCAATTTTTTTATTTTTAATAAATTTGCAAAAATCTCAAGTAAACTTTTTTCACGTTGTCATTATGGGGTGTTGTGTGCAGAATTCTGAGGAAAAAATGAATTTAATCCATTTTGGAATAAGGCTGTAACATAACAAAATGTGGAAAAAGTGATGTGCTGTGAATACTTTCCGGATGCACTCTATCTATCTATCTATCTATCTATCTATCTATCTATCTATCTATCTATCTATCTATCTATCTATCTATCTATCTATCTATCTATCTATCTATCTATCTATCTACTTGTTAAACTAACTAGTGCTAGAAAGAGCTTTTAGAAAGCATATCCAACTGAGGGATTATGTGTAACAGATCCACCACCACATGTATAGCATCACATCCCTAACTGCTGCAACGATTAGAGTCGCATGATCCTACTACGTTGCGTTAACAAAATTAACTGTCAAAAAAAAAAAAAAAAACTCAAAATGAGTTTCAACATAATACCAAAAATCATAAAAATGACTCAAAATACACATAGAACTACACATAAATACAGCACACCACACAACAGCACTATGGTGACAAAACTCCATGTTGTGCCAGCTATCAATAAATAGCTTATAAAAGGTGAACACAATAAGTGAAGACCCTGGCCTACACCCAGTTTGTAACAGAAGAAAGTCTTTACATAAAGAGCTGTGAGAATATGGAAAAAACTTCCAAATTACATAGTTGAAATAGAAACCTTAGCAACTTTTACAAAATGTCGGGATGAGATATTGGGACAAATTATCCAACGTAAAACAGAGAAAAAAACTTGATGGACCGAATGGTCTTCTGACAGACTTTTTCTTGATTGTTTTGTGAAACTTTGGCTTATAGTTCTAAAGCACTAAAAGGAACATTTACAGAGGGGGGCCAGTAAGTGCTTGTGCAGAATGTCTTAAAGATCTCTCTGCAATGGCACACCGCTTGATTCTAATAGCATGCATGCTGTAGCTTTGAATATAACAGGTAAAGCGAAAAATGAAGAAAAGAATTGTCCTATCTGGGAAGTACAGATAATACAAAAGCAAAAGGGTTTAATGATTTCATGAAGCTGAGCTGAAGGACACTGTGGGCTTTCATAGTTTATGAGCTTCAGGAAAACATTAACATATTATGGAATATTACAATAACTTTTATGAGAATAAAAAAAACTTTTAGTTGATATTCTGTTTCATATATTATGGAAGAAAGAGGTGTTTTTGTTATGTCTGTACTCAAGATAAATTCCAAAAAGGCAAAACTACTTAATAAAGTGTAGTTTTAATAATAAAATAACACACCACAATAAAGGGAATAAACACACAATGAGTATTAAAATAACAAAACGACACCCTGACTGCCCGACTGAGCCTAACAAATACAGGGTTTTTATTCCTATCAGCTGGGGTGCGTTATGGAACTGCCCACCTTTAAACACCACAATCCCCTCGTCGGTCACACCATTGATTCCTCTCTAAATCTCGTCTCTCTTCCTCTCATTAGACCTGTAAGGGGCTTTAAGGTATGAACTGTACCTCCCAGGGTGAAGATCCTCTGGAAACTCTGGGACTAAATGTTATGTGTCAGCCAGTATTTGATCCCTGACTTATGTTTCACTTTTTGGTTATTTCTTTTGCTTTTAATTTTTTTGTATTAATGTGTTTTTATGCTGTTTGCTTATGTTTCTTGTTTTCTGGGGGTGGAGCCTCAAGGGCCGGGGCCACCATGTTGTCACTTCTAAGGCCCGCCCACAAGATTTATATGGAGGTGTAAGTCCCTGATAGGTTCATTGAGGTTTTAGATGTGAAGATTGTTATCTTGAGCATTGTACTGTATTTTTTTAGTTATTGTAGATTTTTGTTTCTGTATATCGGATTTTGCTTTTGGACTTGTTTTGCTTTGACTTGCCTTTTAAAGTATACCCTTTCTGGTTACTTTTTTAGTCTTTCTTTCATTTTTTGTTTATTTTTGCAATAAATATTGTGGATGCTAGGGGTCACTGTTGCCCCTTTAAACCCAACAGACAGACACTCAGGACAAAGGGTAAAAGCAATGAGAAGTATTATTAATTATTTCTCCTTCTCTAAATAGTGCCCTAAGCACCACAGCCACAATAAACAGGCAAATGTGTATTACAAAGCACAGTATTCTTCTTCTCTCTCTCTCTATTCTTTCTCCTCCACACCTCCCAGCAAGCGTTTTCCACCTCCTCCCGACTCTGGCTCGCTTGCTGGGTTTTCAGCAGTCCTTTATATGTGGTCCAGGTCAAATGGAGAAATCAAGTTTTCCATCAGCCCGGAAGTACTTCTCGGCTTCTGTCCCCATGATTTGATAGTACTTCCTGGCTATGTAGATAGTAGAAGGCGCCAGGTCCTCCTGCAGCGTCTCCTGGCGGCACCCATGGTACCCAGCAGGGCTGTGAAGCCGAACTCCAGATCCCATGGTGCCCTACGGGAATCCTGGGAACTGCCATGCTGTAGGGAAATCACCAACTAACGTCTTGGGGGAGGCAGTGTCCCAGAGTAGCTGCCTTCCCCCATACTTCCACTCTTTGGGCGTCCCGGCTGGGTTGAGCTGCCAGCCGTCCATCACATTATTTATTTTTATAGTGTGGCGGGCCGCCGGGTCCCCGGCCCGGCCCGGACGCCCCTTCTGCTTATGTTCTTGGGGAGCAGCCATGGACTCCTCAGTACCTGCCCCAGGACACTTGGTGGCAGCCTCCCTGGTTGACGATGATGCCTCAGTTTCCCACAGGGTTTCATGGGAGATGGAGTTCTCCCCAACCCTGTGGGGACCTAGGATGGCCACCAGGGGGCGTGGCAGAGATCGTTAAGCCCAGCTGGTCTAATCATCGGCCCCACCCAGGAGTGCGATTGGGAACAGGTGAGCAACCACCAGAAGCACTTCCAAGAGGGCCATAAAAGGAGCCAGCAACCACCACTCAGGGCCGGAATCGGGAGGAAGAGGTTGCCTGGAAGAAGTGTTGGTGGTGCCAGAGGAATAGTGAGGTCTGTGACTAAAAGTGTTTTGGGGACTGTGTTGGGCCTGTGGGACACGGGGAAGGCTGTCTCCCATGCCTGAAGAAAAATAAAAGATTTCTGTTCCTTTGACACGTGCCTCTGTGTAAGTCTGTGCCGGGTCGGGCGCTATACAGCCTATACCACAATAGTTTTTTCGTTATACTTTGTCATTTCAAGTCACAGGTTTATGTGTATGTTAACCCTTGAAGGGAAATTTTGTGTATTCTGAGCACAGTTTTGAACTTTTAAAAGCCTGAACCCCATTTTTACAGCCTGTACAGGCTTTGAAGTCTGCCTTTGGATTTAAAGTCAGGCTGCCCGAGATGAAGCCTGTTTTGGAGTCTGAGCAATGACTGGTCATTTTTGTGTTTATTTAGAAATCTGTCTGTTATAGTTTCCCAAAAAAAGAGTCATTTGAGTTCAATGGAATTTACCAGGAGAACAAACATTAAAGAACTAGATTGTCATAAAAACGAGGCTACCAAAATGGAGAGTGTTGAAAAAAAGATGCAAAATATCCATAACTATTTGAAAACAACATTTCAGAAAAAAATATCAGAAACGACCTCCTTGACCCAAAAAAAAATGTAATTTCACGCAAAGAACAGCAAAATAGGCTCAGAAGAACTAGTAAA